>NC_071269.1:1503000-1824000 GCF_023375685.1 Ictalurus furcatus
TTTATAAAGTAATTTTAACAGTGAACATTGCCACAAAGCAGCTCTACAGAAATCCAGATTTAAATCCCTAATGAGCAAGACGGAGGCAACAGTGGCCAGGAAAAACTCCCTGAGATGACATGCGGAAGAAACTTTGAGAGGAACCAGTCCCAAAAGGGGAACCCATCCTCTTCTGGGTGACACCGGATAGTGCGATTATGATCCATTACTCTTTCACAGACGTATGCTATAAATTCAAACACTACGTTAGCTCTAATACAAACGTAGCACTTAGGGAAATCTATGAGTCTGTGAGCAAATTGCAAACTGAACACCCAGATAGTTGCTTCATCGTTGCTGGGGATTTTAATCAGCAAAGCTCAGGCTGGTTCTGCCTAAATATTGCCAAAATATCAAGTTTGCAACCAGAGGCAGCAATACATTGGACATGACGTATACAAACGTTGAACTAGGATAGATCATCCCCACCTTGGCTGCTCAATCCATATCTCCAGTATTCTAAAGCCTTCATGTAAGAATATGGCCAAATGGTGCCACCCCAGCAATACAGGACTGCATTGATTATACCAAACTGTTCTGTCTTCGAAGAAACCGCTGCAAATGCCAGTACCACTGTCTTGGAAGAGTTCGCATCATCTGTTACTGGCTACTGTCACTGAGAACATTCCTGTAAGAGCAAACCAAAAACCATGGTTCATGGCCGAGAAGCCTTCTTTGCCTAGCGCTTGTGATGTTGCCTTCAGATCGGGTGACATGGCAGGACTCGGGAGGTCTAACCTGTCTCGTCTTGTGTCAAAGTGGAAAAGTACACAAATGCTCAGAAGATTTCTGGCCACTTTCCAAACACCAGGGATAAACGATGTACGTGGCAGAGTATTCAATCCATCATGTACCGCAAGGTCACAGTGCATACCTGGAGTGGTAAGGTGTCCCACTCTGATGTTGAGTTTGAGGCACAGAGCAATGTTCCAGCAAAGACACCTACCCCTCACCTGGGGACCAGGTACTTACTTTGTGCGCAGCTGATCTAAAGAGATGGTGGACCTAATAACTTATCATTCATCATCCTGCCCTGTGGTATATTCATACATCATAGCATATTCACATCATGATGTTTATTTTCATACCATATTTGTAGACCATATATGTGAGTGGGTGCAGAAAAACCCATCAGAAGTTACTACAGCTAAATTGAGCTTTAAAAATGCCAAAGGTCTGAGCTTCCCTAAGACATTTAGGTTTTGACCAAATTAGTTTTTTTGCCAGTAATATACTTTTGTCATTCTACTTAAAACTAAATATATTTGACCGAAATGACAGGAATGTTTTTAATATAGGTTACTTATTTCTCTAACCTTGCCTTGGCACAGATCACGTCAAGTAAGGAGCCAGATTCGTAAATATGGTAAATGTAGTTGCTTTATCTAAAGATTTTTCTAGATGACCGTGCTTTTCTCATGATTTGATAAAGCTTTTGGATAGTTAAGGTTCTAGCAAAACAGATATACTCCTCATCAGTTCAGTTTGTGACACTGTCTTCGAAATCATCTGCGTTGTTTCTGCGCCATCACATCAACATCAAAACAGAGAAGAGCGCTTAAACATGCTGTATCGATGACAGCAGAAAAAAAGTTTTTAAAATGAAGCGAGTCTCTGGGGTGTCAGCCGCCAACAGTTGCGTACTTCTGGTGTTCAGGCAGAGGCTGATGTAGTAACTTGGGGAGCAAATGTAATGGTAGGAGGGATGTCTTGGAATGAGTGAAATTAGATTGGAATCTGTAAATGCAGAATTTCTCCTTATTCGTTTTCGGGGATAACCACACTTTAAAATACTATAACTTCTGATTGTGTTACATGCAAAAGAGAAGCATTTCAGTCCAGAAAAACCTGCCGTTTTCAGAAACCATATAGTAGAAGCGTCAAAATTTAAAGGATTTTCGCAGTCCACCACACATTATGCTCTGATTACCTGTAATACAAAAACAACACAATAGACACTTTACTCATAACACATTGTTGCTGTCTATTGCATATACTGTATGTTCTACACGGCCATGCCTGTAACTGTTGTGTTGTACCGTACTGGGTCTACTTGAACAGCATGTATTTAATATGTTTTAGACTATTTGCACTGTAACTTTTCCTAATTTGCATTTGCATGTTGTCCCGTCATCTTGTACTAAACAGTTGTCACTTTTCTATAATATATCGTATCAAGGTTTGAGGCCTGATGTATAAACCTTTAATTAATGTTGATATAAGTATATAACAATTTTCATACACGTTGACCTTGTAAGCCTATAAAATATACATTGCTGGATGTGTGTGACTTGGACAATGCATGCATATTTTGCTGGGTTTTGGATTTCGGTGACCACAAACAGCAAAGTAGTGAAATGAACTAAGTTCTTGTATATCTGTCTTGGATCTGGTTTGGAACGGGAAAACCATGAGAAATTTACCTTTACCTACAGTAGCTTTACCTTTACCTTTTTACAAGTCCTGACAAGAACTGGCTAACTGGTGAGTTGTCTGCCACTTATCCTTGTATTCTGCCATATGAGATAATATAATCTGTCAGATACTGATTTCAATACGCTATCAGTGAACAGGCCCGCATAATTTGCAGAACAACTGGTTTTGTAAATGTAATCTGAGCAGTTACCTGCACACACATTTCAGTAAAGAAATGTCTATCTGAAAATGAATTGTTTATATGTTAGAAATCAACATGTCTTTTCCTAGTCACTGGGGCAGTACCATCAAGGGGACATGGTTTGTACCTTTTAATATGTATATTTTACCTTTATATATGTTGTACATAATTGGACCTTAAGGGTCACTACACTAAAAGCTAAATTAAGGTAGGCCACGTGTACTTTCGTACAAAAGATACATATTAAAGGAATAAAACATGCACCCTTGATGGTACCACCCCAGCAACAAGGAAAAGTAAAGTTTGATACTTTTATTACTGAGGGTGCAGAAAGCTTTTTCACTCCATTATCATGGAAATCATGTGATGCACAAATAATTTGTTGCGAAATGGTCTGGCTCAGCTCATGATTAATTTGTTTTTGGAAGCGATGCTGGTTCAGCCTGATATCTGGCTTCTTGGGAATGTGACATTAAATATTAGGTCTGTATACTCATCCGGCAATTTAACAAGAGCACTTACAGCTCTGCCCATTCACGCCAATCAGCCAGTCATATGGCGGCAGCATACTGCATAAAATCCTGCAGATGCAGGTCAGTTCATAGTTTTCAGTCACGTGACTGGCGTGAAGACCTGGAGGGCAAAACATCGTTCAGCAATGGCAGCCAACACTGGACACTCCATGGAACTGCAGCACAGGCCTGTCGATTTTTCTATCCGTTTTAAGCCACGAATATTTTGATCATCTCTCAAAAGAAGAGAAACAAAGGTATTTGAACAAACTGCAAGTTTTGGGTATCTGTGGGTCCATATACAGCACACGCCGCATGTATTTCAATCACTGAAAAGAGCCAAGTCCCTGCCAGAGCTCCACTTCGGCGATGTTTACGTATATCTTGTGGAGAATCCATCCCCTTACACTGTCGCCAGGATGAAAGCGTACAAAAGTGCAGACAGTTAGCTGTATTTCGTTCTGGATGGGTCAATAATGCTTCCGTTTGGGACGTGAAGGACAAGAAATTCTTCATTGTTGGAACAAAGGTGTGTACTAATTAGCTGACGTTCCAACTGAACAATAATTGTCTGGCATTTTGGCTAAACAAATCTGGCGGGCAGCCGAAGAAAGCCTTGTTTTGCCCTCCAGGTGGGTGTTCCTATAAGAATGTTACAGCACGTGAAAGCTATGAATAGCTTCAGTTAATGTTCTCATCAAACTTCAGAATGGGGGAAAATGTGGTCTCTGTGATTTTGATCGTGGCATGGTTGTTGTGCCAAACTGGCAGGTTTGAGTATCACCTGCTGATTTCTTGGGATTTTCACACAACAGTCTCTAGAATTTACATAGAATGTTTCAAAAACCAAAAAACATCCTGTGAGTGACAGTTGGGGGACGATTGGTGATAGAATTGGCAATACAGAATATAGTCTTCACAATAGTTGGCATCTTTCAGGTTGGAAGATTTAAATATCTGTAAGAAAACGGCACGTCTGCAGCTTTAAGATTTTTTACAAAAAAGTGTTTTATTTCATAATGTGCGATTTCCTTTTCACCTATTTTGTGGTGCTATACGAATTTTAATAACCTGCTGTCTGACTTCAGAGCAGAGTAACAAAACATCTTGTGTTGTAACTTCACTTCTCTTGTCCCCGCTTGCCAAACAGATAAAACCGCAAATGTTTTCACTTTCAAAACATGAATGGAGACTTGGAAAAAAATTACACAATGTTTTGTTTGTCTGGCTGTTCAAGAGTTTAGTATGTATTTTCACTGCTATTCACCACAAGCCCATGCGCATCTAGTTTATACAGTTTTATTAACATTTTCAGGATGACCTCAACTTCAGTTTTGCAAGCATTTCTGACCTTGTTAATGCATAATTAAGCAAAAAAAATACCCTGGCTACTCTTGCGATTGCAGTTACAGCTGACTCGTAACACGCTTCCTGCATTTAATTTCCTTTTTTGGTGTAATGACCTATAGCTGATACGTGTTACATATATCTTGCCATGCTCGATTTTTATTTTTTAAAAAAATCCCCGTATCAAAGCCACAGACAATATTATAACCAATCAGTGATAGTTGGGGGACATGAAAGGAAGGAGGCAAATTGCAAACTGACCACCAGCACTTCATTTGAAGAGCAGTTGAATATTCAGTTTCATGCTACTGTATATGTAGAAACAGTAAATATATCATCCAAAAGACCAAATCGAAGAGAAAACGGAAAAGCGTTCGCCCGATCACCTGGATATCATGAGTTCGAATCCTGATCAGTCATCTGTGGCCAGCAGTCAAAGAGAGCAAAATAGGCCACAGGAACAAAGCATGAGATGTGGTCGGCTGGTCACGTCTTTTAAATATATACTGTAGATACGACAGACTCAGATAGTGGAGCCATAGTGGTAACTGAAGGTTTTTCTTTACATCAGTCCACAAGTATTGCTTTAATAAATATTAATGAAGGCCCAGTGTGCAATTAAAGTGTTTGCAATAGTTATTCCGGCCTCCACTTTATTAATCAGCACCTGCATCTGATGGTAAATTATTAGGGGTCAAAGCACAAATTAGTTTTCATCAGGCATTTGATTGGGTTAGCAATATCCATTTGTTATAAAATTTTAATAGTTTGTTCATCCACTCATCTAACTAGTATTCAGCGCTACTTGCCAAGGAGTGCTTCAGACCCCGATGATCGTCATTTATATAGCTATATAGCTATATTTTGACGTTCTGATTCTCACTATTTTTGCCATCGTGTCCTAAAAGGGTAGGGAAAATTTGGGTGGGGCAGAATGTTTTGCATATTTCAGAAGGATCATCTCTGGGTGGAGACAAGAGAAATGTAGAGGTTTGTACCTGTGCATTCATTGGAATATATATAGGAAACGTGCGCAAGCTAGGTTGAGAAACAAGTATCCACTGTCTGGTCAAAAATGTAAACTAGGGAATGGTATGGTATGGAATGGTAGTCATAAATGTGAGTTAAGATTTTATACATTTGTTTAACATGTAAAGTTACAATTTGCTGCTGATGGCACATTGTGTAGAACATTAAACAATGTGTCTTACGTTCATTTTTCTGTTTTGTGTCTGTTTCAGCAAACGGTTGAGCAGGAGGACATAAAGAGGACGTGGAGAAATGTGACTCCTCTTGGAAGCTGGTTTCAGATGGTGGCTTAGAGTCTTTGTCAGTGATCTAGCACCATTTGAAATCAGTGTTCTTGGGGTGGGAGAAACTTCCTTCTGTTTGTCAAAACCTTCTACATTGTTTCTCTGTTTTCACAAAATTCTGATGTATGAATTTGATGATTCAAGTATAATTTTACTACCATGCTAAACATCAAGATCATGTCCTGTCACCAAGGCTGACTGATTTCTTCTGGTGTTCAGAGTCTTTTGGAGTTTCTAGCACCATTTGAAATCGGTTACAATGAAGGACAGAAACCAGCGTTTGAAGGAGAGACACAGATCTTTTCTGCTGCCTACTACCTTACTGGAGAGAAGTTTAAGCGAAGTGGTAAGTTGTGAACACCAGATCAATAAATGCCACAGGTATGGAGAAATGTTTAATTGATTAAATCAGGTTTGCAATCAGATAGATATACATTATATGAACATGCATCAAACGTATGTCAATCATGTTGCTTCATGTCATCCCACGTTTTAAAGTTTGATTAAGACTTTCACAGGGATTTAACAGATGTTCATTAAGTTCAGTAATTAATCTGAAATCTGTGAAATAGTTATTGATGATTATTTAAACCTCTCTCTCCATAAACATACCTCCTTGCAAAACAGTATGTTCCTCTAAGTATGGTGTCAGTTCCACACAGCACTCAAGTTCACAGTATATATTACACTGTACCGAAGAAGCTATACTATACAGGTGCAATCAAAATGATTCAACCCCCATTGCAAATCAGGTTTATTGTGAAAATGTACAGACTTTCAGCTGTTTGCAGCGGTGAGCTACGTGCACGAGCGCATGCTCTACAGATGTTGACAACCGTGACATTGTGTACTGTGGACACGTGCACGTTTCTACTGTTTCTGTTCTGGAGTATTCTGTCACGTCGTGAGACGTAAGGGAGTAGAGTACGGAAGCAGGTAAAGACGTATTTATTTAAGGGAACATAACATTAACAACGTATCTAACTATACTATATTTACTATAATACTCCGCGAGGTGTACAGGGACGCGAGCGGTATATATCCCCAATATAATCAGACGTGTATAGAACCCAATAGAACCATTTTTTGCACTCTTGTCAATGCACTTTTTAGTTGTAGGCTACAGTGTGTTCCATTCTTTCAGCCGTCAGCTATAGGCCTAACATCGGCTATTCATGGGGGGGCTCAAAGATGACCACATCAAAATATTTTTATTTTACTCATTTATTTATTTAAAGTTATATTGTGCCTTGTTGGTAGCCTATGCCTGCTGGAATGGAAAAAAAAAATGTTCAGTGTTAAATAAATATTTTGAAATTGTAGTTTTTGTAATTGATTTTTTTTTTCTTTGAAAAGCAAGACAGAATAGTAAAAAGCACATTTTGACTATTTAATTTATGCAATGGTGAAAAAAATGGCAAAATAAATGGGGAAAAAACACGAAAAAACGTTCGGTTTCGGTCTTCGGCTTTCAGCCAATCTTTTCATTATATTCAGTTTCGGCTTCGGCCAAGAATTTTCATTTCGGTGCATCCCTACTTAAAACCCCACCAGAGATTTTCTGTGAGGTTCAAGTCAGGTGACTGCGATGGCCCTGTATAATCTTCCAGGACTTCTTCTGCAACCAAACCTTGATGGAAGTTGAGGTCTGCTTGGGATCATTGTCCTGTTGGAAGGCCCAGTGATGCCCAAGCTTCAGCTTCCTCACTGACGGCGTGACGTTTTCTCCTAGGATTTCCTGATACTTCACTGAATCCATCTCGCCTTCCACGCGCCGCAGGTTTCCAGTGCCAGAGGACCCAAAGCAGCCCCAGAGCATCACCGAGCCTCCACCATGCTTGACTGTAGACAAAGTGTTCTATCTTCATTCTTCTTCCTCCAGACATACCGCTGATCCATCGTGCCAAAACACAATCTCAATACTTCTGTGGCTTAATTATATGCTTCTGATCCAACTTTTCTTGGGCTTTTGGGTCTGTAGTGGTGAATGTCTTGGAGTTCTGGCATGGAAACCTTCTGCATTTAGTATACACCTTACTGTGCTCACTGAAACCTCAGTGCCTGTTGCCACCAAGTCTTGCTGTAGGCATTTTGCAGTCACTCGAGGGTTTTTCACAACCTGCCTTCTCAGAAATCTGGTTGTAGTCATTGATGGCTTCCGTTTTCTGCCCCGTCCAGGTAGTGTACTCTCATCAAACCCCTAGTCAGTTCAGGTATTTCATGTGTTCCAGCTCAAGCACACCTGATGCAACTAATGAAGCCCTTGATTAGTTGCATCGGGTGTGCCTAAGACAACACATGATTTGCATATTTGTGCTGTTGTGAGGGATTCTATTCAGGGGGTTGAATAATTTTGACAATAAACCTGATTTGCGATGGGGGCTGAATAATTTTGATTGCAACTATATGGCCAAAAGTATATGGACACCTGACCATCACATCTATTTGAGCTTGTTGGTCATCCTATTCCCAAAACCATGGGCATTAATTTATGGAGTTGGTTCCTATTTTGGGCTATAGCAGCCTCAATTCTGCTTGGGAGGGTTGTATTGCATATGCTTGGTTTACATATAACGTCATTTTATAATCATATCATATTTAGACATCATTTAGATATTAGCTGTGTTTACATGGACAACAATAATCTACTCTTAATCCGATTAAGACCATACTCTAATTAAGAAACTACCATGTAAACAGCAATTTTTACTTACCTTAATCTAATTAAGGTCATAATCGAAGTAAGCAGTAATCTAATTAAGACCGGTGGAGTACTCCTGTTTTAGTCGCATTATGGAGGTGTATTACAGACATGTAAACACCTTAATCACATTATGAGCGTCGTGTGGGAGTTTTCACCGCATTTTGCGACAGGACACGATCACACACGGCAGTTTTACGGCGAACAAGAGAGTTCGGCTGTGTCCCAAATCGCATACTTTCCTACTATAGGCCTGTAGTGGGGAAAAATACATGTATCTCGGCTACTATATTGACGGTAAGTACGCGATTTGGGACACACCCACCGCTTCAAGCAGTCGTCTATTAGCACGTACAGCATGACAAATAATTAACTGCACTTAAAGCGTTCGTAAAAAAAAATAAATAAAAACAGCCAAAACTGTATACGGTACCATAACGAAGACCAACTGTATGTTGATACGTGAAATTCTGGAGGGACGTCGGACGGCGTGGCGCGGTGACGTAATGACGCGGGCTGTTACTCTAATTATGTTCTAAAACATGTAAAACGGGAACATGACAGGAGTATTCTAAAAGCGACTCATGTAAACATCTTGATCACATTATTATCTTACTCAGAGTAAGGTCAATAATTAGATTACTGCTGTCCATGTAAACGTAGTCATTGTCAAAAGAGTTTGGGAGAAGATTAGCCTGGCATTTAAAATTTAATTCAATGTTATGTGTGCAGTGCTTTAAACAAGACATTGTCAGAATGCAGCTTTACAGAAATCTCGATGTAGATCCTGGGTAAGCCCAAACCCTAACCAGGATAACACTAAACCTGTGGCCAAAACAAGCGCCATAAAGTCATGGTTTGCCAAGGTATGTGTGCAAGAACATGAGTCAACCAACTGAATGGAATGAACTGGAACTCCGTCTGCACACCATGCCTTCTCACATGACATCGGAAGCTTCCCTCAGTTATGCTGTTGTGGCTGTGAATGGGTACAGCACTCAGTAGCCACTTTATAAGTCTAATTGAAGGACTTTCCAAAAGAGTGGAGGCTGTTATAGCAGCAACAGGGGGACCAAATCAATATTAATGTCCATGGTTTTGGAATGGGATATTCAGGGACAGATTCAGGTGTCCACAAAGTTATGACCATATAGTGTAGCTATAGAAGAGTAAAGCGAAACATTATTGGGTGTGTTGGGAGAATGTTCAGTATGAGCATATTGCGAATACGGGTCCTGGAATGAGCACGGGACAGTTTTAATTATTGTAAAATCACACCAAGTTTTCTAGCCATATGTGTCATTAACTGATATCAACAGTCAGTGATGATTCATTCCTCCGGTATCCAAGAGTTCTGTTTTTTAAAGATTATGTTTCAGATGATAAGTTTTCAACCAGGAAGGGATATCTGAAAGAGAGTCTTCCTCTGAACCACTTAGGAGGTGGAAGAAGGAAAGGAAACGTCATAATGGGGATCACAGTCATGTGATCGGATCACTGACCCCAGACATGTAATTTAGAATGAGAACAAGATAGGTTTCGGCTCCACCGTAACCCTAATCAAGATTAAGCAGAAGACGAATGATGATTAAGAACTAGAGTGAAGCAACACCTGACTTCCAGTAATAAGGCTGTGAGGTAATAATACTGAACCTCTCCATGCTAACCGATAGGACTAAAGATCCTGCAGATAAATCAAAAATGATGTCGGAGCAAATCTTCTGATGCCCAAGATAGCAAGAATGGAGATTAGAATATGGCGATTCACTGGTCTAGCAGGACGAGAACAGAGGAAGTAGAGTTTTCTCTGGCTTTGTGTGGCGTTTCAGTGACTGGAATGTGAGGGACTTGGCACATTGGCTTGATGACTGAAGAATGCCTGAATAGTGATGACCTTCTGTGCAAAGTTCTTCATAAATTAACAAGAAATGAACAAGGAGGAAAATTATGTAATCAGCGCCTTACACTCTGTAATATTCGTAGGAGAGTTGCATTTTCTCAGTATTCTATTAACTCTGTAAAAGACAAGATGGTGATGTGGAAATGTAAGAGAAAATGTGGAAAGGATTTTGACATTTCTTTTGAATGCAACAGCATCAGTGGGGCAGGGGAGTTGTAGCATGTATGACACAAAGAAATGGTCTGAGGCATCAAGTGGAGTATTCTGTGGAAACAAGGGCAAGAATGCTGCTAGCTTTATGGATTTGCAAGGACCGGATCTATAATGGTGTATGACAGTAGTTTCTCTACCTAATGATCTATGACCGGGGACGATTAGGATGTGTTACCTTTATTAGTCGAGGCAAGTAACAAAAAGTGTGCATGCAGAAAGCAAGAGGATCTTTTACAGTTGTCAGTCAACTGGACCTCTATCTATCAGATCACTCATCAGCCATACTTGGAGGAAACGTGTAAGGACACAGGAAAACTTACTCTACAGTTTTCCTGCAGAACTATTCAGGAAGCGACTGGACCTAAAGCAAGGTAAACAATCCCGCATGAAATATTCTGTTTCTCAAAAAACCCAAAGGTTATTGGGATCCTAATGACATTAGTTTATGGGATAATAAAATATGACCATCGTATAATAGTCACTGTATAACAAGAATATAAAAGTCATAGTATAATAAGAGAGGCTTCAGCAAGGGCATTTGTAAGATTTTAAAATATCTGGAGCTTAAGCCAAATTGGGCCTTGGGGTCTGCATTTTTTTTTAAACATCCTACATGTATTACGTATTTTTTACTATAAGCAACACTATGCTATCTGGATAATATACACTGGGGGGAAATAAGTATTGAACATGTCAACATTTTTTTCAGCAAATCTATTTCCAATGAGGCTATTCACATGGAATTGTCACCAGGCATCAGTATTAACTCAAGAAATCCGAAAGTTATTTAAAAAAAAACCTTCTATCTGTGCAAATTAATATCAGCTGGGTTAGTAAATTGATGGTCTATAACAAGGCTTTTTGTTACCAAGGTGTCACACAAGAAACATCTCATGATGTCCATCCATCATCTACCGCTTAGTCCTTTTCAGGGTCACGGGGAACCCGGAGCCTATCCCAGGGAGCATCGGGCACAAGGCAGGGTACACCCTGGACAGGGATCTCATGATGTGTAAAAGCAAAGAGCTCTCCCAAAACCCTTGCAACCTTATTGTTGTGAAACATATTGATGGAATCGGATACAGACGTATTTCAAAACCTCTGAATCTCCTAGTAAGTACCGTTGGAGCCAAGTGGAAGCCCCATCACTCCGTCATCAACCGGCCGCGCACAGGATCTCCTCGCAAGATTTCTGACCAGGGAGTCAGAAGGATAGAAGATATTTTAGACAATTGATGCTTCCAACTTTGTGGCAACAGTTTGGGGAAGGCCCTGTCCTGTTCCAGCATGACTGGCCTGAGGCACAAAGTGAACGAATCTAGTGTGGAGGAACTCCAGTGGCCTGGACCGAGCCCTGACCTCAAACCTATTGCACACCTTTTGAGATAAATTGGAGCACTGATTGCATAACTAGGTCTTACTGTTCAACAGTAGCACCTCATTTGACTGAATGGGCACAATTTCACATCAGACACACTCCAAAATCTAGTAGAAAGCTTTCGTAGAAAAATGGAGGCTGTTGTAGTCTCAGAGGGGGAGGCAACTCCTTTTTAATGTCCATGGTTTTGGAATGGGACGTCCCAACAATTCATATACAAGTGCATGTACATATATTATATTTCAAGTCTTTTTTGTTTTAATTTTGATGATTGCGGCTTGAAATAAGAAATCCAGTATCTCAAAATGTTAGAATGAAGAATTTATAATACAGAAATTTCGACCTTGTGAAAAGTTTGTTAATTTATGCGCTGATACTCGGTCGGGGCTTTAATCCTTTTGCAGGAATTACTGCATCAATGCGGCGTGGCATGGAGGCGATCAGCCTGTGACACTGCTGAGGTGTTCTGGAAGTCCAGGTTGCTTTGATAGCGGCCTTCAGCTCGTCTGTATTGTTGGGTCTGGTGTCTCTCGTAGATTCTCTACGGGGTTCGGGTCAGGCGAGTCGGCTGGACAATCAAGCACAGTAATACCACGGTCAGTAAACCAGTCACTAGAAGTTTTGGCACTGTGGGCAGGTGCAGAGTCCTGCTGGAAAAGAAAATCAGCATCTCCATAAAGCTCATCAGCAGATGGAAGCATGAAGTGATCTAAAATCTCCTGGTAGACGCTGCATCGACTCTCGACTTGAGAAAACACAGTGGACCAACACCAGCAGATGACACGGCAACCCAAATCATCACTGACTGGAAACTTCACACTGGACTTCAAGCAACTCGGATTCTGTTCCTCTCCACTCTTCCTCCAGACTCTGGGACCTTGATTTCCAAATGAAATGCAAAATTTACTTTCATCTGAAAAGAGGACTTTGGACCACGGAGCAACTGTTTTTAGTAAAAAGGAGTTTTGAGTTAATTCGCTGATTAGAGCTCTTCTCAGGTCGACATTGCTGTATTATAAATTCTTCTACTATTTTTGAGCTACTGGATTTTTCCAGTATCTCACTTCTATGAGCTGTAAGGTATAATCAAGTTTTAAACAAAAAAAGGCTTGAAATATTTAATATATTCTGTAATATATGAACGTTACACTTTTTGAATTAAATTACGGGGGGGACTTTTCCACGATATTCAAATTTTTTAAGATGCACCTGTAAGTGTGATGGTCAGATGTGCACATACTTGTGGACACACACATAATTATAAGTAGCAAACTGAAAGTACTTATTCTTAAAACTACTTCATATGCTCATGTTTGTCAGCAGCGCCCTCCTTATATGACCAGCCTTCCTTGGATGAAGGATGCTACAGTAGCTGTCTCTGGGATGTTTTTCCTGGTCGATTGCCTCAACAGCCATGTTTAACTCCAGCCTCAGTAGCATCTAAAAAGGAGTCTGGTTCAGCCTCTGTCAGTCATCTGACTGTAGATTTGGCTTCTTCTAGTCTGGACTATTTGCATTTAACCTGCTTCCGTTCCATATTTCTCCATTTCTACTGATTTTTCCACCATCCCAACAAGTTGAGAGCGCCACACAGAATTTTAATCGACTAGTCTATGCTACACTGTGTGTGGGTGTGTGTCTTATCTTCGAGACCTGCAAGATAATGTATCATGTGATGTATTAAAACCACACATCAATAATTGTAATGGAATACAGTGTCTCTAGCAGACAGGAAGGACCCAAGATTTTCAAGCGAGATCTGTTTTACACACAGTAAAAATTATTTCTCTGAATTATGAATTATTTCTCTGAACTTTAAAACGTATCATTTATTCATCACTTAATCAGCGCATATAAATGTAGGAGCAAATCTCACAGCAAACTGTAAAAAGGATTTTGTACACCACAACATGTGTGGGGGGGGAAAAAAACCCACACACACGCACTTTGTCCCTTTGACCACCAGGTGTCGGCAACAAACTCCTTAAAGAAAAGTTTTGAATAATACAAGCAACGCCAGTGAACTGACCCTTGCAATAATACATACACCCCAACTGCCTATACATAATGGTCTATAACCCAGGGAAATAAACTAACATAAACAAATGCCTGCTTTTTGATATTTACACTTATTCACGTTAGTCACATTAACACGTTATAATAATAATTCTGAAAGGCCTGTTGATTAAGAGTGCAGTGCAGTAGGAATAAAGAACCAGCGAGAATATTAAATGGCACTATCATGTCCATCTGCTCTTTTTCCGACTGATTACAGACTGATTGAACAGTGTTGCATTTCAGTTTGGCACAAATGCAACACAGAGATGAAAGGGAAACGCAATGCAACAAGGGATTCCATACATTTCTGACTGAAATCTTACAAGTAAAAAAAAACCCTAACATTTTTGTTGGTTTCATTGAAGCGGTAGCTCAATAGAAGAGAAATGCTTTTCAGTGTGGAAGGTTTTCTGTTCGTCATTAATGTCAAGCAATACCGTATGTATTGTATTTCACATAAAAAGAATTGCACAATGAAATGAAATGCAATGCAGCGGTGTGGATTGCTTTTAATAGTGGGTAATATGACTTCTGGCGCACATTCAGCATTTCATTCTTCAAAAGCAATCCCCTTCTGATTGTTTTTCTTTGAAGTGTTAACACGAGATATGGGCAGTGCATTGAGAGTTTGCTTTTTGGTATGACGTGTTGTCCTTGCATCCCAAATGAAAAGAGCATTTCACATGTGTATTTTGTTTCACATTTCCCCCCAGTATGGTCATGTGCCTTCTCTAGTACAGTGGTTTTCAAAGTGGTGGCCGCCAGGGGGCGCCCGGGAGGCCTCAACAATTTGGTGTGAAAAATAAGTACATGACTCTTTTTTTTTCAGGCAATCCCACTCTCTCTCTCTCTCTCTCTCTCTCTCTCACACACACACACACACACACACACAATCAATTCCTAATGTGATGTAAGATGTAATTTTTAATTAAAAAAGGGGGGGGGACATATTAAGAAGTGTGAATTTTATGGCAATATATAATTGAGAAAAAAAATGTGATATATATATATATAAGAAATAATGGGAAACCCTGCCACATGAGATCATTGTTTTAACACTATAAAAGCCTGAGCGTTGATTGTAACTGTCAGATGACCTGCAGACATCTCGCCTTTTATGATTCCCTGGACGAGAGATATTTATTTAAGAAAGGTGATTATCCACAACACTAGTTATACAACTGAAGGCTTGAACATGATTAGATGCTCTTTCTAGTCCTGTAGAACTTGATGTCAGATGTGGCTCAGCTAAAATCATTGATCATGGACCTGAAGCCTGCACCCTTCACCAGAGACCTCCTTATAGCCCAAGTATCAATTTTCCTTCTCTACACTATGTCTTTAGCCACTTTTGGGAGACATCTTCCGTCTAAACCATAAGCTTAAATGAAATGTTCAACTCCAGCTTCTTTTACTGCAAACATTAATACATTAGAGCTTTTTTAAATTTCTGTGATCTGCAAGTCGTCTTTGCACAGCGAGGCGAGAAGCTTGTGCATTTGATTTTACATAATAAAGTAAAGGTTCATAGAACCGTGCATACAAACAGTTTTATAAATCTGAATGTTTCTGTGTATCTGCAATGTCCTAACTTTGTGTGTAGGCTACATCTGTAAAATCTACAAAAGCTTTTATGTATCCAAGACCTTTGTAAACTAGTTTTAGAAATGTGTTTCTATGATCTAGTTAAAGCCACGAGATATCGCTAAAGAATCCATGGTTATAAATGTGTTCTTTAATGTCTTTTCTTTAATGGTCTCAAGGTATTTCTTTACAGTATTTCAGTATTGCAACACTGTGTATAAAGTTGCTCAATTGTTGTGCTTATTTTCAGTGATGAACAGGAGAACATTAATGAGAATGTGAATAGTGGTGACTTCTCTTGGAAACTGACTTCATATGGTGGCTTGGAGTGTTTCTGTCATTTATCTAGCACCATTTGAAATCAGTGTTCTTGGGGTAGGAGAAACATCCTCCTCTTTGCAGAATTCTACACTTCTCAGCTTTTATCCATCCTCAACCGCTTAATCCTTTTCAGGGTCACAGGGAACCTGGAGTCTATCCCAGGGAGCATTGGGGACAAGGTGGGGTACACCCTGGACAGGGTGCCAATCCATCACAGGGCACAATCACACACACATTCATACACTACGGACACTTTAGACACGCCAATCAGCCTACCATGCATGTCTTTGGACTGGGGGAGGAAACCGGAGTACACACCGCGCGCACACACAGGGCCACAGTGGGAATCGAACCCCTGACCCTGGAGGCGTGAGGCGAACGTGCTAACCACTGTGCGCCCTAGTGCTTTATGTACATATGTACATAAATCTGGGCCTATTTTAGAGTCTTTTGGTTTCTGTGAATTACAATGAAGGACAGAAATTAACCAATGAAGGTAATGCATGAACCCTTAAGCTGCCTATCACCTATATCAAGATATGTTTATGTGAAGTAACGTGAAGTGGAAAGTGATGCATCAAATCAATAAAGAGTAAGAAAAAAAATAATTTTTCATTGATCAAATTCTGCCAGTCTGTTGTTTATTTTTCAAACAAACTATTTTGTACTAGTTATCAGACACAGATAAATCAGTCACATATATGTTTTTTTTATTTATTTATTTATTTATTTATTTATTTATACATGCATATAACATATGTATAACACGTGGGGACAGGGGTGGCGTAACGGTTAAGGCTCTTGGTTTCTGATTGGAAGGTTGGGGGTGCAAGGCCCTTAATCCTCTCTGCTCCAGGGGCGCCGTATCATGGCTGACCCTGTGCTCCGACCCCAGCTTCCTGACATGCTGGGGTATGCGAAGAAAACAATTTCACTGTCCATATGTATATGTGATCAATAAAGACTCGTTATCATTATCATGAATGTATTAGTCCTATATCTTCATGTCCTCTTATGATTGCAAGTTTGAGTGAGTCACTCAAACTAGATCTTCATGATCATGGAAAAGCTTTGTTTATCTCTGACAAACACAGACAACCCCATTATTTGCATGGCAGTACAATTTTTTTTTTTAAAGAATTTAAGAATTTTTTTAAGAATTGTACGTTTACATTTTAAAAAAAAAAAAAAAAAAGTTCTTAGCCAGACACGTATGCCACCCCTATGCCATTATGCAAAGTAGCTGAATGTGCTTCAAAATGAACACACAGTATTTATTTAGTGTTTATTTAGTCAATCAGAGCATCCCGTATGTTTTTACGCTCTGAAATGCATTAAATGTTTGTATTATTAGAGCAACGAATCGCCTTCACCTACCTAATCTTATATTCGGTACAGCTATAAGTCACCTCCAAGTATCTGGAGACGCCTACGCAAGGATCAGAGAAAACCTCAGTTGAAGCTCTTAGCTTGCAAGACTTCTTCCCACTGCACCTGCATTCAATTAGCATCAAAGAAATCTTCTTCTTCTTCTTTTTTTCTTTTTACTAATGTGATAGAACATTCCATTTCCTGTTGTTTGAAGAAGCTTTGATTACCTGGAGCGTACGTTATAGGTCTGGGGGTAGAAACAGTCAGATGTATTTGCTAAGAGTGAAACGCATGTTGGACGATCCCTCCGACCATAGTTGGCATGATGGGTGAAAATTAGCTCACTGACTTTTGTAAAAAACACATTTTATCCTCCTGAGACTTCACCCATTGACTTGTGTCCTCTATAGTGGACTTTTTGTTTTCATGCATGTCCTTTTACTTTTTTGAGCTACTCTAGTAATTCCTGCTGTACTATACAGAGAACATCCTGGGATTTCTAGTGATACGTCATGTTATAGTCTGGGATGCTAGGAACAACTTCTTACACTGTACATATGTATGTGTGTATATATATATACACTGTGTGTGTATATATATATATATATATATATATATATATATATACACATAAGTATATATACATATATATATATATATATATATATATATATATATATATATATATATATATATATATATATATATATAAGTGCAGACCATATACACTGCATCCAAAATGGCCGGCATAGGTGCAAGAACATTTTATGGAAAGAAGAAAGATAACTAAAATATTGTAAGTGTCAGAAATAATAAATTTAGTTCTGAAAGCAGTTAAATTGTTTCATTCAAAATATTAGTCTTTTTATGAATGTCAGTTATAGTGGACACCAGGACCATCTTAATGTACTTAACACACACACACACACACACACACTATTCACTACAACCTGTGATAAATCATCAGTGACAAATATAATTTATCAATGAGGCTTGAAGAGTATCCATGTGGTATCATGAAATCTGCAAACTGGCTAAAGAATGCAAAGTTTGTACTTTTTATTTTGACAGATTGTATCGACAGAAAGTGCCCTTCACTAATATTGGCACCCTTGGTAAATATGAGCAAAGAAGGCTGTGAAAAATTCTTTATTGTTTAACCTTTTGATCTTTTGTTAAAAAAGAAATCACAAAAATACTCTGCTCTCATAGATAGCAAACAATTGCAAAAAAAACAAAACAAAACAAAAAATAAAACAGGTTTATAAAAAAAAATCTTTGTTAAATAAAGGTGTGCAACAATTATTGGCACCCCTATGAATATGAGAAAACTATATCTGAAGTATATTCCCATAGTTTTCATTTTTTTTAAAAAATACACCTGGGTGACTAGGAACAGGAAATTGTTCAATCATGACTTCCTGTTTCACAGGGATATAAATATGAAGTAACACATAGGACAAATTCCCTTAGTCATTCATAACATTGGGTAAGACCAAGGAATATAGCTGTGATGTGCAGCAAAAGGTTGTTGAGCTTCACAAAGTGGGAACTGGCTATAAGAAAATAGCACAAGCATTGAAAACGCCCATTTCCACCATCAGGGCAATAATTAAGACGTTGCAGTCCACTGGAAATGTTATGAATCGACCTGGAATTGGACGTGTGTCTATATCGTCTCAACGCACTGTGAAGAGGACGGTTCGAGTGACAAAAAAATCTCCAAGGATCACAGCTGGAGAATTGCAGAAGTTAGTTGAGTCTTGGGGACAGAAAGTCTCCAAAACTACAATCTGAAGTCACCGACATCACCACAAGTTGTTTGGAAGGGTTTCAATAAAAAAAGCCTCTACTCTCATCCAAAAACAAACTCGAGCGTCTTCAGTGTGTCAGACACTACTGGAACTTCAAATGGGATCGGGTTCTATGGTCAGAAGAAACCAAAATAGAGCTTTTTGGTAATAAACACCAGAGGTGGTTTTGAAGCACACAGAGAGGAAGCCATATGGAAAAGTACCTCATGCCCACGGTTAAACATGGCGGTGGATCTTTAATGTTTTGGGGCTGTTTTTCTGCCAGAGGACCTGGACATTTTGTTAGGATACATGGCATCATGGACTCTATCAAATATTAACAGATATTAAATGAAAACCTGATGGCCTCTGACAGAAATTAAAATGGGCCGTGGTTGGATCTTCCAGCAGGACAATGATCCAAAACATACATCAAAATCGACACAAAAATGGTTTACTGACCACAAAATCAAGGTCCTGCCATGACCATCCCAGTCCCCTGACCTGAAGCCCATAGAAAACCTGAGGGGTGAACTGAAGAGGAGACTCCACCAGCGTGGACCTCGAAATGTGAAGGATCTGGAGAGATTCTGTATGGAGGAACACTCTCAGATCCCTCGCCATGTATTCTCCAACCTCCTCAGGCATTATAGGAGAAGACTCAGAGCTGTTATCTTGGCAAAGAGAGCTAGCACAAAGTATTGACTAAAATTGTGCCAATAATTGTTGTACATATTTAACAAAGATATAGATTTTATAAACCTGATTAGTTTGGAAATTGTTTGATATCCATGAGAGCAGAGAATTTTTGTGAATCTTTTTAACAAAAGATCAAAAGGATAAACAATAAAAACAATTTTTCACAGCCTTCTTTGCTCATATTTACCAAGGGTACCAATTTTAGTGGAGGGCACTGTATAATGACTATGCATTAAATTTTAATAAAAAATATGCTATCATCTTTGCAATAACAAGCAAGAGAAACAATCCAGAATGATCATTTATTTTTGTTTTGTTTTTTAAGTTGAATTTGTTCTTCGATTAATACCACTCTACAGCCATAATCTGTTCATTTTTTTATTTTATGAGTTTGGCTGTCTTTTCAAATTAAAATGGTCCTGTGGTCCACTACAGTGGACATGCTGTAAAATTTAAAATAAAAATAAAATTTAAAAAGTCTAAATTGTGGAATGTTTTTTTAAACCAAAATAGGCAGGAAATCAAACAAACAAACAAACAAAAAATTAGATGGCCCTTTTTTTTTTTTTTTTATCTTCCTGACCTTGGGTCTAAATATCTGTTATGTGAAATAGCTTATTCAGGGCCATGCTAAATAAAAAAAAATGCTGTTTTATTATCCAGCCTATATATATATATATTTTTTTAAAAAATTATAAAAAATTCTTTTTGCAGATTCTGCAAGGCGTATGTAAACTTTCAGGCATATGACCTCAACTGTAAATCATTCTGGATGAGGGCATCTGCCAAATGTAAATGTCAACAACATGCTGTCCAGCAGGCGGCGTTGCTGCATAATCTATTGGCAAGCAGTTCAGAACAGAAAGTGACTCAGTGAGTCAAGCATGTAAATGATTCACTTTTACTGACACGAATATAGAAAGACCGAAAGGTACACAATCCCTCCCCTGATGCCAAGATGTCATGGCTTGTCATTTTATCTGTAATTTTATGCTCGTATTTGTGTCTGGTTAAATTAAAATTCATCATTAATCATATGAAAGTGATCAATAAATCCGTGCTTCATGTGGTCTATTTTTTTCTCTTTGTTTCTGCTCTTTATGCGTTATTTAAGCAAATACACAGATGAAAAGTGCTTATAGCTACTAATAAAAAGAAATAATTATAAGTCTCAGTCATGGAACTCATATTAGAAGTCTTATTATTATTATTATTATTATTATTAAATGGTCTACACCCAAACCGAGCAGATTCTGAAGCGTTTCCCATCGTAATGCCATATTTTTAAACACTAATTAACAAGTATGCAGTTTTGAATAAACCTCTATTAAAAGAATTAAACAGGAGCTTTAATTACATACAACTACATTAGTTTAATAACAGAAGAACAACAACATTGATAGATAGATACAGGGGTGCGCTTCCTACTCTGAAATCCCTATACAGAGAGTTTCAAGCCTGGGAGAAAGGGAAAGTGTTTTTTTTGTTTTGTTTTGTTTTGTTCTTCAGTCAACTTAACATGTTAAGTTTTCACTGTCAAAACTAGTTTGTAAGTTGAATTATCGACAGTGTCTGTCACCTCAACTGAAAAGTATATGTTGAATCAATAAAACAATGACGTCACGTTTTGAAGATTCATCACGAGATCTCACGTGAAGCGCAAAGCAGACAAAAGACGATAGTGGGCGCTGTTGTGGGGCAAGATTGCAATCTTCCAGCATTGTCAAATTTGTTAAGTAAATATTTGTTCATATTGATTTAATATCTTGTAAAAACGACATGTACTATATAATAGTTAATTGTTTATAATAGTAAACAATACAAGTATTGTTTACGTCGTTTCTACATCGAATTAAACCGCGGCTAATCCACACATAGTTTGGCTAATCGTATTATATTGTTGCTAGAAAGTGAACTTAAGCTAAATATCTATAAAAGTAACGAAACAAAACTAGCTAAGAATTATTTCTTCTATTCACTTAATACATGTTCAATATATCAACAATTTATCTCCATGATTTGCAAAAATCAGGGGGCAGGTTAGCCTGAGGAAGAAATTCACATGCGACGATATAAACTATCCTCCGAGATATTGCTACATATCACAATATGTAGTGTCTCATGTGTGTGTGCACCGCATTCAGTGTTTATTTATCTATTTTATTTTATTTATTTTTTAATGTGAATGCGAGAATACAGAGCGGGTAGTGCGTGGTGTTAAAAGAGCAAAAACCGTGACAGAGAACTTAAGTGCTCACGCACTGTGTAGTGATGTGTCGTTCATGAACGGTTCGTTCATTTTCAACGAATCTTTATGAATCTGATATGATTTGGGAACAACGAGTTGTGTCAGAGAGTGATTCGTTCATTTTCAATGAATCTTTAATATGATTTGGGAACAACGAGTTGTCTCGGAGTGATTCGTTCATTTTCAAGGAATCTTCAATATGATTCGGGAACAACGAGTTGTCTCAGAGTGATTCGTCCATTTTCAACAAATTTTTAACATGTTTCAGGAACAACGAGAGTTGTCTCAAAGTGTGATTGATTCATTTTAAACAAATCTTTAATATGATTTGGGAACAACGAGTTGTCTCAAAGTGTGATTTGTTCATTTTCAACGAATCTTTAATATGACTCGGGAACAACGAGTTGTGTCAGAGTGATTTGTTCATTTTCAAGGAATCTTTAATATGACTCGGGAACAACGAGTGTCTCAAAGTGTGATTCGTTCATTTTCAAGGAATCTTTAATATGATTTGGGAACAGCGAGTTGTCTCGGAGTGATTTGTTCATTTTCAAGGAATCTTCAATGTGATTCGGGAACAACGAGTTTTCTCAGAGAGTGATTTGTTCATTTTCAATGTATCTTTAATATGATTCGGGAACAACGAGTTGTCTCAGAGTGTGATTTGTTCATTTTCAACGAATCTTTAATATGACTCGGGAACAACGAGTTGTCTCGGAGTTATTCGTTCATTTTCAACGAATCTTTAATATGATTCGGGAACAACAAGAGTTGTCTCAAAGTGTGATTCATTCATTTTAAACAAATCTTTAATATGATTTGGGAACAACAAGTTGTCTCAAAGTGTGATTTGTTCATTTTCAACGAATCTTTAATATGACTCAGGAACCACGAGTTGTCTCAGAGTGATTCGTTCATTTTGAATGAATCTTTAATATGACTCGGGAACAACAAGAGTTGTCTCAAAGTGTGATTCGTTCACTTTCAAGGAATCTTTAATATGATTCGGGAACAACGAGTTGTCTCGGAGTAATACGTTCATTTTCTACGAATCTTTAATATGACTCGGGAACAACGAGTTGTGTCAGAGTGATTTGTTCATTTTCAAGGAATCTTTAATATGACTCGGGAACAACGAGTTGTGTCAGAGTGATTCGTTCATTTTCAACGAATCTGTAATATGACTCGGGAACACGAGTTGTCTCAACGTGTGATTCATTCATTTTAAACAAATCTTTAATATGACTCGGGAACAACGAGAGTTGTCTCGAGGTGGGATTCATTCATTTTCAATGAATCTTTAATATGACTCGGGAATAACGAGTGTCTCAAAGTGTGATTCGTTCATTTTCAAGGAATCTTTTATATGATTCGGGAACAACGAGTTGTCTCAAAATGTGATTCGTTCATTTTCAATGAATCTTTAATATGACTCGGGAATAACGAGTTGTCTCAGAGAGTGATTCGTTCATTTTCAACGAATCTTTAATATGACTCTGGAACAACGAGTTGTCTCAAAGTGTGATTCGTTCATTTTCAACGAATCTTTAATATGACTCGGAAACAACGAGTTGTCTCGGAGTGATTTGTTCGTTTTCAACAAATCTTTAATATGACTCGGGAACAACAAGTTGTCTCTGAGTGATTCGTTCATTTTGAATGAATCTTTAATATGACTCAGGAACCACGAGTTGTCTCAGAGTGATTCTTGAGGTGGGTCCGGAGCCTATCCTGGGAACACTGTGTGTCAAGTGGGAGAAGTCATCCTTGATGGAATAACAGACCAGCACAGAGCACCACGCACACACGTACAGTACATATGCATTAATATCAATTTAGCTATAACCAATCCACCTATTTGTATGTTTTCAGTCAGTGGGAGGAAACCAAAGAACCCAGAGGAAACCCACACAAACACAAAAACAAGAGAATATGCAAAACTCAAGACCCAGACAATAACCCAAGCTCAGGATTGAACTCAGGGCCCTGGAGAGGTGAGGAGGTATACCACCTTTCTATACAACCTATCCTACAGGGTCACGGGGAACCTGGACCTGGACAGGGTGCCAGTCCATCGCAGGGCACAATCACATACACACACACACACACCCATTCATACACTACGGACACTTTAGACACGCCAATCAGCCTACCGTGCATGACTTTGGACTGGGGGAGGAAACCGGAGTACCCGGAGGAAACCCCCACAGCACGGGGAGAACATGCAAACTCCACACACACAGGGCAGTGGCAGGAAACGAACCCCCGACCCTGGAGGTGTGAGGCGAACCCTCTGCCTAGTGTTACAAGGGTTAAATGCACCACAATCATGAAATCAGCCCGACCCTAGATAGTATACAGTTTGTACTTGAGTATGTAGTACCTTAGTGTTCAATTTGAAACGTTACCTAACTTTTTATCTTAAACAGAAATGACAAATAAGTAGCACAATATGTCATTGAAATCCTTAAATTTATCACCGAGTGCTTTTCCACACGTGTGCGCAGGAGCTTCCGACCAATCAGAGTGATGCATGCACTGCTGTAGTGATTTGTAATTATTTATAAACACTAAATGTATATGATGTTGCTATTCAACGCAACGATGAAAATCACATCAGTGAGGGGTTTACATCCATCCATCCATCCATCCATCTTCTATACCACTTATCCTACAAGGGAACCTGGAGCCTATCCCAGGGAGCATCGGCCATAAGGCGGGATACACCCTGGATGCGGGGCACATACACATATACATTCACACACCCATTCATACACTTTGGACATGCCAATGAGTCTACCATGCTTGTCTTTGGACTGGGTGAGGACACCAGAGTACCCGGAGGAACAAATCTTTAATATGTTTCGGGAACAACGAGAGTTGTCTCAAAGTGTGATTCATTCATATTCAACGAATCTTTAATATGATTCGGGAACAACGAGTTACCTCGGAGTGATTCGTCCATTTTCAAGGAATCTTTAATATGACTCAGGAACAACGAGTTGTCTCAGAGAGTGATTCGTTCATTTTCAATGAATCTTTTATATGATTCGGGAACAACGAGTTGTCTTGGAGTGATTCGTTCATTTTCAACGAATCTTTAATATGACTTGGGAACAACGAGTTGTCTCAGAGAGTGATTCGTTCATTTTCAACGAATCTTTAATATGATTCGGGAACAACGAGTTGTCTCAAAGTGTGATTCGTTCATTTTCAACGAATCTTTAATATGATTCGGGAACAACGAGTTGTCTCAGAGTGATTCGTCCATTTTCAACAAATCTTTTATATGATTCGGGAACAACGAGTTGTCTCAGAGAGTGATTTGTTCATTTTCAATGAATCTTTTATATGATTCGGGAACAACGAGTTGTCTTGGAGTGATTCGTTCATTTTCAACGAATCTTTAATGTGACTTGGGAACAACGAGTTGTCTCAGAGAGTGATTCGTTCATTTTCAACGAATCTTTAATATGATTCGGGAACAACGAGTTGTCTCAAAGTGTGATTCGTTCATTTTCAACGAATCTTTAATATGATTCGGGAATAACGAGTTGTCTCAGAGTGATTCGTCCATTTTCAACAAATCTTTTATATGATTCGGGAACAACGAGTTGTCTCAGAGAGTGATTTGTTCATTTTCAACTAATCTTTAATATGATTCGGGACCAACGAGTTGTCTCTGAGTGATTTGTTCATTTTGAATGAATCTTTAATATGACTCGGGAACCACGAGTGATTCGTTCATTTTTGACCGTGCATGCGCAGCAACATCTCCATAGGTTCTGTACCGGAACCAGAAACGATTAGTTCACCTCAGGAGTAATATAATTCCCATAGTTCCCATTTGTGTTATTCCAGAGTTTTGATGACTAAATGCGGAATGAGTGTGTCTAAAGTTTTGATGTGTAGTTCATGTCAAACAGTTTTTACTTGTGCTTATCTGATGGCTAATATGTAGGCACAATGTAGTGTGGGAATTGAACTGGTGTCTTATAGCAAGTTGCCACAGTATTTAGACGGTGATCACTGATATAAATTTGTCTTTATTTGATATGAATCATGTATATATTTATTTATAACACCAAATTGTTGAGGCCCCCCGGGCGCCCCCTGGCGGCCCCCACTTTGAAAACCATTGCGTTAATGTATAAATGTATATCAGCCATAACATTAAAACCACTGACAGGTGGCATGAATAACATTGACTATCTTGTTACAGTGACACCTGTCAAGGGGTGAGATATATTACACAGCAAGTGAACAGTCAGTTCTTCAAGTTGATGTGTTGGACAAGGATTCATGCAGGATAATGTGCCCTGCCACGCTGCAAAAATTGTTCAAGACTTGTTTGAGGAACATGACAGAGTTCAAGGTGTTCATTTGGCCTCCAAAACAAGCTCGATCCATGGAGGCCCCACCTTACATAACTGCTGCTAAGGATCTGCTGCTAATGTCTTGGTACCAGATACCACAGCACACCTTCACAGGTCTTGTGGAGTCCATGCCTCAATGGGTCAGAGCTGGTTTGAGAATGGCTTACAATAGATGGTTATATCATGGTTCCTATGATATATTACTATTAATACCAACCATCAACATGTACATATACCAGAGTAAGGCCAGGATCACGTCATGGTCAACACTATAACAACCATAGTTACCATAGTTACAATAGGGTGCCATAGTAACACCCTACATAGCAGCATCATAGCTAAATACATCCCCCTCCAAAAGTATTGGAACAACAAGGCCAAGTCTTTTCTGATTTCTATACACTGAAGACATTAGGCTTTAAGATCTAAAGATGAATATGAGATGATGGATCTGAATTTCAGCTTGCAGTTAATGATAATTAAGGACACATTTACAGTATTTAACATTTATGACGGAGCCTCCAGTTTCAGCACTTTGGAAAAGTCAGTGATAAAACTGTTCCTTCAAGTCTTCCAACATGAAACAGTGTTCAGGATGGAGGACTTGATAGAAAAATGATAAAATGAGCGGCTGGTGGGGGATCGACTGTTTATAGGTCTTACAACACAAGTGATAAGAAACTACTTTGTTTTGCAGACTTTCTACAACACAGCTATAAACAGATAAACAGGTATGATGTGTTGTTCCTTAATAAATAAAAACTGCTGTAGTATAAGAGGAATAAAGCACTTCAGGACATGCTGTTAAAAGAAATAATTCACTTTATTGGTAACAGTCACTTCTCTACATGTCAGGCAGCATAAAAAAGACTAAAACAGTATGCCTGAAATGAATAAATAAAAAAGATAAGATATTAAAAAATAAACAAAAAGTCTTCCTAACATTTATAACATTCAGGTCTAAAAAATGTGAAACACAATTATTATTACAGCAAATAATCTAGAGCGCTATAGAGCTACAACACTAAAACATCACTAAAACAGCTCCAACTGTTTGCCCTTCAACAAGGTTATACTTCATTAAATAACAGCTTCAGGAGAACAGGCCGCTCTTAGCA
The DNA here is from genome assembly GCF_023375685.1 of Ictalurus furcatus. Lineage (NCBI taxonomy): Eukaryota > Metazoa > Chordata > Actinopteri > Siluriformes > Ictaluridae > Ictalurus > Ictalurus furcatus. The sequence continues at coordinate 1,530,589 of NC_071269.1, forward strand.
CAGGCAAATATTTGCAGTTTTCCTGTGGTGTGTGTACCTGCCAGTGTGCTGGTCTACACAGAGTCATAGATATTGAATAAGATAAAAAAGATAAGATATTAAAAAATAAATAAAAAGTCTTCCTAACATTTATAACATTCAGGTCTAAAAAATGTGAAACACAAATTCTTCTTCTTATTATTACAACAAATAATCTAGAGAGCTAGAGGTTTACATTAATTTACAGTAATGCTCTCAAGTGACTTGGACGTAATTTACATCTTATATTTTCCTAAAATACACATAAAAACTATAAACTGTCATTCAATCAAATGTCTATTTTACAAATGATTTTTTTTGTATCGACTGCATTCAGCCTCTGTCTCTTTGATTCATTTTGTTTGGCAGATTATTTTTCGTAGCACCCACTACGGGTTCGTAACACCCACTCAAGCTGTCTTAACAGGTGAGTGATAGCTGCAGCGCCCTCCGGGCATCAACTTCATCCTGAATAAATAAAATACATAGAAAACAACATTAATGTTTCACATTACACAAAACATACAGTAGGGTGCGTCTCGATCAGCTCCCTCGATCCCTAGGTGGTGAATCAGTATACGGTGTACATGAGCTCGGGCACTGGTAAAGACCCTGACTCACTACACATTAGGACCCTGATGACTCAGTTTCCGGTAACATGATTACGTACTCGCGCTGTAAAACATCACCACTGGCACTTAACCTCAACATGCGGGACGGACATCTTTCTAACATTATATGGCATATTCATTAGTCTGTCATGGTACTTCAAGTAGGATCGTAGACTAGTTAGTAGATTTTTAAAAATCATTAAAGTCGTTAGACTCAAATAAACAATATATAGAACGTCAAATAAAGTAAAAAATCGCTAACGTAAGTAACCATTTGAGATCTACAACAACAGCGTTCGTCCGCCACATTGTTCGATCTGAGAGGCTTCTGAAAACATGGCGTCATTTTCAGTAAGGGAAAATAGTGAACATCTAAGCTCCTTGGTTTTCGTGGTGCATTGTGGGATTTTTCAGGGAGCGAACGTGCCAGTGCACACTGGTAGGATTTCGCAATTGAGACAGCCCTTCAAATGGTCCACTCCCTGATCAGTGTCCTGACTACTGACCTGTGGAGCTGATTGAGACGCACTCATAAACTCAAATCCATTACCTCACAAACAAGTCTATAAGCTTCTGACTGCAAATTCATGACAAAAAAAAAAAAAGTTTTGTTCAGTCATGTGCTGATTATTTTACAACAGGTGCAAGAACAGAAATAAGGAATGAATATAATGAATAATACGGATTAACAATGGTGGCTACACACTGATTTACACCGCAAACATTTTATGGTTGCACAATGGTGTCAGTGTTTTTCCATACCTACGGAATTTAAACCACATACAGTGACCTCCACTATTATTGGCACCCTTGGTAAATATAAGCAAGGAAGGCTGAACAAAAGGTCAAAAGGCTAAACAATAAAGACACATTTTCGCAGCATCCTTTACTCATATTTACCAAGGGTGCCAATATTAGTGGAGGGCACTGTATGTTCTTGAACCGTGTAAACAGTTCTTGGTTCTGGATTCCGATTATTGGACCTCATGGTACTACGGCAGCTCTGACTACACTGTAAGCACAGATACACACTCGGGGCTGTTCTTGATGGGAAATCATCTAATCTGACCTGCAGGTCCAACGCCAGCTCTAATATAGCGTCCAGTTCCTCTTTCTCTTTGTCCTGGTCACTCGTCCTGGACTCTGGAACATCACCTGCTCTCCAGAATGGATCCTGATCGATCAGATCAGCGTATCTGACTGAGTAGTCCTGAGCAATGAGTGGGAAAATTCATATTAATATTATTTACACATCGAGGTTTTACTTTTAACTGTTTGACCTCCCAGCATTCCCTTCATACTGCAACATGTACCATCAAACCTTAACATGCCTACACTGGCTAAAATAACGACACTAGCCATTTTTAGTGATCAGAACAGTACATAAACTTAAAAAGGTTTCTCAGTTCTTACAGGGTAATAGTCACCAGGAGAGTAGGAAGCAGCGGGTTGTTGAAAGCATGGCACTGTTGAATCCAAGACGTCTAGGCTACTGCACTGATACACTGGGGGTGGGAAACATTGAAGGTTAATAAAGCATTCATTTCTTGGTAAGACATAAACAACACATCACTAAGATAGATTATTCAGGAACCATATCACAGCTCCGGCAGCCCCTCTGCACACAGTTTTTGTTCATTCTTTGCAAGGCATTGTGGGACTTCCTGCTTATAGGTACAGACTAATGACATGAAGGACAATCATGTTGTGACAATGGACTGTAATGGTGTTGACACCCCGCTCCTGTACACTCCCACAGCCCTTTTTAATTTTATGCTGAGAAGTTTGAGCTGGTGAAAGGGGACACATTCAAGTAAAATATTAGCTGCTAGATAGATCTTATTAGCTGTTAATAGATAGTGAAATCCGGCATGCGCACGTTGTGGGCTTTTATTTATTTTTGTTTACAGCATTTATTTTCTTTTCTAACTTTAGAACTACGTTGTTCAGGCATTAAACATATAACAGTTGTTAGAATGACTCACTAGAAGACTCTGAATATCTGAATTATGCGCTGAAGGTTTAACATCAAAACACAGAATTACATCGATATCGTTATCTTCATTTTTATCTATTAAAAATGGACAAAATATAAATAGACAGATAGATAGATAGATAGATAGATAGATAGATAGATAGATAGATAGCCCGACAGACAGATAGACAGACAGATAGACAGACAGATAGATAGACAGACAGACAGACAGACAGAAAGATAGATAGATAGATAGATAGATAGATAGACAGACAGATAGACAGACAGAAAGATAGATAGATAGATAGATAGATAGACAGACAGACAGACAGATAAACAGATAGACAGACAGATAGACAGATAGCTAGATAGACAGACAGACAGATGGGCAGAAAGACAGATAGACAGATAGATAGATAGATAGACAGATAGACAGATAGATAGATAGATAGACAGACAGACAGACAGAATGACAGACAGAACGACAGACAGATAGATAGATAGACAGAATGACAGACAGATAGATAGACAGACAGACAGACAGACAGACAGACAGACAGATAGACAGATAGATAGATAGATAGACAGATAGATAGATAGATAGAAACACCAACACTGAAATTGTGAAACAATGGACTGGGCTTCATCCTAAATTGCATACAATTAAACTACACGTCAGAATAATGCACTATACTACTGTATTTACTAAAGTAGCGTGCAGATCGATTGCTTATACTAATTAAGGCTGAGCTCACAGCTATTATAAAGGGGACAAAATGTATTAAATCATCACCTGGTGTGTAAAACCCGTACTGTGACTGATGAGGTGTGTTGCTCCTCTGCTCCTGCTGAGGGACATTACAGGGATGGTGGTAAGGGGTTCCCTGATGTTCAAGCAAGACTGAACCTGAACAGATAGAGACAAGTCAAGTGTTGATAAACTAAAACTACAGATGATGACCGAGGCCGCAAAGTTATCTAGCTGGCACTGTACTAGCAAAATGACGTACGCTTTCTCATTATATTTGTCTATTTTCTCTTTTTTTCTACACATTCCTATATATGCAAAATCTTTTTTTTATTTTAAGGCTAATGGATTCCTCTATCCAGTCTTTCGAAGGACATGGGCTAAAATGTTTCCAGATTTAAAGAATTCGCACAGTGGCGGAGAAACCTGTGGACTAGGGTTGAGGTGGGTTTCTTCCAGGTTCCAGGTTATAAGTGGAGTGTTTATGGTAAATTGGCACTATGTGTGAACGAGTGTGTGAATGTGTGTGTGCGCACGGTGCTTTGCGATGGACTGGCGTCCCATTCAGGGTGCCCAGTTTTCTCGGGATAGGCCCTGGATCCGTCATGACCCTGACTAGGCTAAAGTTGTTACTGAAATGAATGAATGAATATATTCTGTCTATTCTTTTCATCTGCTTGTTGAAACACTACCAACCTGTGCTCATTAAGCCAGAGGTTTCCTGTGCTGAATTCTGCATCACGTGATGGAAACGTCTGGGCGTCCTGCTGGTCACCTTTAAGCCGGCGAGCTTGGCCTTATTGAGAGGCGTGCGTCGCTTTATATCGAGCAGGAGCTCAGGCTTATCCCGTTTAAAGTACGGGTTTTGAAAATGGTGCAGTTGGGCTTTAATCGGAGAGTTGTTCGACTGCTTGTCCGAGATGTTCATGCGTTGTTTTTTGAAGCCGTACAGGTTCAGCTGGCGAACGAAACTTATGAAGTCAGTCGTCCTGAAATACTCAGACAAATGCGTGGGTTGGGACAATAGCACTTCGGCTTCGAATGTTTCCTGATGAACAAGTATCCCTTCCCCGCTGTCGTCCCACCAGACTGAGCAAATCTGGGGATCGTTCACCAAACGCCACAACTTGCCAGGGAAGTAGTTGGGGTTGATGAAGGTGCCAAAAGTTGCATCAGTGTTTTCCATATCAGCTAAAAAGATCTGTAGCCAGAAGGGAGAAAAAAAAGGAGACTGAATGTAACAATTACTGTCTAGCACTAACTAGATAGTAGGTGGCTAGCTAACACATAACACATTCATCTTCAGTAACAGCTGAAAATCACTAACAATAACGAGCTATAGCATTAATGTTGTCAAAATTGACCGTTAGAGTTGTCAAGCAACCTGGACGTAGCCTATGTTATTCCTCTAGCAGGAAAAAAAACTTTAGGCCAAAAATTATGACAAAATGTACTAATATATAACTCTTCATTAGCAAACCAAAAATGTGAAGTTGTGGCCTTGTGTCTCTCCAACGAACTTAGGGCTTTCACAGCAACGGGGATGAATACTTATGAAATAACAACTGTAATGTTTTTGTTTTTGTTGTTTAATTAATGTTTTGTTTTGTAAATAATTTGAACAAATTGTGTTTTTATTGTATTACGTATTATTTTAGTGTGTACTGATCCCCCACTTTAATATAAAAGTCAGTACCAGGTTCCAGGTTGTAACACTACAATATGGTAAACCCATAATCTGGAAAATTTTGACTGAATTGCAGTCTGTTTTTCTTTTTCTTTTTATGTATGTGGGCTCATCACTCAGGTGTGATTATATCAACCTATGACAAAACAATGCTGTGCCGTACACTTTTAACTTTTCAGTGGATATTATAGAAATTCCCGAGTTCTTAACAGACTGTAATGATTGATTGAGAAATATAAAATGTATATCCATCCATTTTCTATACCGCTTATACTACTGGGTGTCGGGAAACCTGGAGCATCGGGCACCAGGCGGGGTACACCTGTGAGGGAAATGATTCATTTTTACTTTGTAATAGTGTTGTTCTTGTTCTGTTTCATTCTCATCAGAGGATAAGGCCTAAGAAGGCCATGTCATGTCACTTAGATCGGTACACAAAAGTGTGTCGTGCTCTGCGTTTCATATCTACAGTAGTGGTTCAGCACAAGCGCTTCAGAGCGCTCTCATTAATCTATCCTGCTTTATTCTATCCTGTTTTAACCATCTTTCTGTAATAAACCTTTTTTTTTACCTTCAGAGGACTTCAGAGGTCTGTGAGTGTTTTTTCTTGATGATTTCCACAACAATTTGGTCTCCTGGTTGGGCTGTGTGCGTCTTCTCAGGTTTTGTGGACAACAATGATCACTGACCGGTTTGAATCAAAACAAATTTGTAATTTAGAATTTGATGTCATAGGTCGTGATGTCATCTTGTATTGCTGTCTGTATGGAAGGGAGTCAATCAGTGCGTTTACATGGACAACAATACTCCACTATTAACCCGATTAAGACAATACTCTGATTAATAAACTACCATGTAAACATGTATATGTAGTGCATGTATATACCAATGAAATGCCATATATTCAGATATATTGAGATATTGCTAAATATCACAATATGTAAATATGTGTGTGTACCACATTCAGTGTTTATTTATCTATTTTATTTTTTAATGTGAATGCGAGAATACAGAGCGGGAAGTGCGTGGTGTTAAAAGAGCAAAAACCGTGAGAGAGAACTTAATTAAGTGCTGGCGCACTGTGTAGTGATGTGTCGTTCATGAAGGAATCGTTCATTTTGAACGAATCTTTAATATGATTCGGGAACAACGAGTTGTCTCAGAGAGTGATCCGTTCATTTTTGAACGCGCATGCGCAGCAACATCCCCATAGGTTCTGTACCGGAAACAGAAATGATTAGTTCACCTCTGGAATCTTTGGTTCGTGTCGTTCGTTCATCACTTCACAGCCCCACTGCATTCAGAATATGGGGCAGTCACGTGATGAACGAATGCCTCGAGCCTGAAGACTTGAGACGTGAACTGATCAAATGTGACGTGACCAAAGAAGTACGACTCGGATCGGGAGGTGAACTAACAGACTGCTAATGCTAAGCAATTAATCAATCATTTCTGTTTCTCATAATTCGGCCTCGGTTGCATTAGCCTATAGTTTATTTTTTATTCCAAATGTGATCAACGTTTGCGTAAGTACTAGAGGTGTTGGGGAATTTAACATGTAACATCTTAATTTTATTCTGCTGAAGTGAACTAAATGATGCAAAAAAGATTCGTTCATTTTGCTGAACGAGATTCAAAGATCCGAGTCAGTAAAATGATCCGAACTTTCTTGTGTTAATATTTGTGACTATGCTCGCACTTTGATTTTAAGCAGTTTGTTTAAGTATGCAAGTCTTTGAACGTAATTTTTATTTATATAACCTCTCATTTTCTGATGCTCCTGCTTCCACTGTAATGCTCCCTCATTAGCTTTGCTTACAATATCAATATGTATATGAACCGCTGGCCATGAAATTTATCAAGAGATTTGGTGAGAATCTATTACTTTGGTCCTGATCTTGCTTGGGTACACTGTTTATTACATTTTTGAATGACTTTTCTTTTCTTTATAGAATTACATCAGGCACTGATAGAACTGTCTTTTTTTGTCATATCAAATATGAAAAAATGATTAAACTTGCATTTTTTTTGTTCTTTTACCTAAAGTAACGTGTAACTTTATGGACTTGGCTACATTGTACAGCAGTGCTGTAGTACTTTGGAATGGAACCTTATGACCTTTGACCTGCATTGTGAAAATTCAAATAAGTTTTTTTTTTTGCAGTGTTTAACATGTTTCTGTGTTATGTTTGTTTGATGTTCTGTAATGATGGAAGATCAGCGCAGAACTCATCAGACTTGTGTCGATGGACCTGAGCAAGTCCTTTTATGAGGGTCTTGACAAACACGCCTCAAAGCTGCTGTATTTGTACCGCTCGAGGCGCCATGCAGACATCGCAGAAAGGAGTGCCATACTGGAGAGCCTGGATAAAAATGTGAGTAGATTTATTCAAGTGTACTTGTTTTGTAAATACTGTGGTCATTTCCTTTCTTGCTATTTCTCTTGTCCTGCATAATTTGAATATAAAACATTTGTACTTTTGAGGCATCAAATCACAGGAAGAGGGTTGCAGTACTGCTGGGGCTGCCACTGTCCATGCGGGAGAATCCATCTCAGTTCTTACAGATCTGTGAGGTAAGTGTCTGTGAGGAAAGTAAGATGTTGGAAGATATTCAGATAATGGAAGTCCATGTATTGATATTTCCAACTATTTTGATGGAGTTTACCTTGTTTTATTTTCATGAGAGATGATGAATTTCAGGATGTTGTACTGTATTTTTTTCCACCTTCTAATATTAATTCATTTTGTGTGATGACTAGTAAAGTTAAGATCGGTTCACTCATGCTGTTCTTAAGTCGCTGCGCTTGTGAGGATGTGTGTGTGAAAGCACATTTTAAAGTTTGTCTTTGTTTTTAATACAGCACACAGATTCTGAAGAAGAGTTAATCAAGGGCGTGACTGTTGGAATCAGTACAGTTGTGGATGATGTGATGGACCCTATTCCGTGTGACTGCAGTGATGTAGCCCTTGTAATGGAAGAAGTTGTCGTTCTACGCAATCTTGGTGATGTACCAAATGCATTTGTCAACTTGATGGGATTGCTTTATGCACGTAACATAAACTACCCCAAGAACTTCACATACACCTTTGAGGTGATTCAGAGGCTGTTCATGAACATCGGAGCTGATGCCTGCAGTGCATGAGTACATTCACTTAAAAATAATCTGCTCAAGTAGAGACGGTGTTATGCATTTCTTGTAAGAGAGATTTCATGTGTTGTTGTGTTGTGTATGTTACAGTTTCTATACCTAAACAGCGTGACTTCAATTTTGTTGTGTATTTTCACCTTTAAACACTGGGCAATTGAAATGTAATGTTGTTAGGCAAAAACAGATTTCTGCTTGCTTTTTCTGTTTATTTTGAGAAATTCATGTAATTTCAAGACACATGCAGCTTTTATGTCAGAGTTTGCTGACTTCCTGTCAGTGTTGAGAATGAAGTTTGACAGAATTCTAATTGTGGGTGACTTTAACATCCATGTGGACCGGAGTGACTCTGTGGCGGTTAAGGAATTCCTGTCGCTACTTGATTGTTTTAGCTTCACTCGGTTTGTAACTGACCCGACTCATAACAAGGGACATACGCTGGATCTCGTGATTGCAAACGGCTCGTTTGTATCTGTTTTCATCTGTTGACATTGGACTGTCTGATCATTCAGCTGTCTTTTTTAATCTGGAACTGTATCATCCATGTGAGCGTACCGTCTGAACAGTACCCTTCCAGAAGTGGAAGTCTATGGATCGGACAGTTTTCTCCAATTCGGTTGTTTCCACTTTAAGCGATCTTCATCCCTCATCGCTGGAGGAGAAAGTCCTGCAGTTAAATTCTGCTCTTGCTGCTAATCTTGACTCTTTTGCTCCTGTAAGGTCACGTAAGGTCACATTCTCCCGCTCTGCTCCTTGGTATAATGACAATCTGCGCTCTAGAAAGGTTGCTTGTGGGAAAATGGAGCGCAAACGGCACCTTACTGGACTGAATGTCTACTATCAAGCGTGGAAGGATCTTCTGGGTGATTAGTGAGCACTAATGGAGACTGAAAGATCCTCTTACTTCTCTCAGACTATTGTAAACAATCAAAATAATCCCAGACACTTGTTCCAAACCATAAACAGACTGCTTCAAGTTAATGCTGTTACCACCTTGCCCGTTTCTCAGCAGGTCTGTGATTCTTTTCAGTTTTTTCATTCTAAGAGTGATAATGTTACTAATCTGCTTTATTAATCCCTTACACCCCAAATCGCAGACTGCGCTCCTCACAGTGTAATTTGTTAACTGTTCCACAACCCGCCTAAAATCTACAGGTGACGGGACTTCTTCTGTCTACGCTCCTTCCCTTTGGAACTCTCTTCCTCCTGAACTCAGGGAAGCTCAGACCTTTGACATTTTTAAAGCTCTACTTAAGACACTTTTTTAAACTTGCATTTGACTGCTGATGTCTTTTTATTTATTTATTTATTTATTATTATTATTTTATAATTATTATTATTAATGTTCGTATTAACTTGATTTATTTTTTGTACTGCTTATTTTGTGTACAGCGCATTGAGAAGCTGCTTTTAAAGGCGCTTTATAAAATAAAGATTATTATTACTTATTTATTCATTTTTGTTTACTCAAATTGATCTTTCTACAGTATTACATTTTTAACCTTTTACTTAGAGTTAAAAGAAACACTGGCTATTGTCGCTCTGGATATTTGAACCTGTTTGTCTTGTTCTGTTTAAATTTGTAAATTTATAAGGAAAACAAATAAAGTCTTTCATATGGAAAAATGGGTTGTTATTTATTGGGTTGAACTCCTAATGTAAGTTAGGAAAATAAGCCACATTAAGTTAATTGAACTCGAATTTTAGTACAGACAGTTTGAAAACGTTCACCTTGAAAAGTTCACCTTACCTTTATAACAGTATTTCACCTGAACTTGGGAAGTCTGCGTTACTTGAAACGAGTAGTTGGGTCAATTATTTAATGTCAACAAGACTAAGTTGAAACTACTTATTTTAAGTAAATACAACTTAAATGAGTCAAAGCAAAAAGACAACTCAATAAGTTAAGTTGAGTAAACAATTTATTTTTTTAACAGTACGCTTCATTGGCTTAAATCCCTATACAGCGAGTTTACAAGCCACTGGGAGCAAGGGAAAGTGGTTTTTCTAACAAACGCATATAATCAATTGCGTGACCTGCTCCAATATGACATTTTTCACATAATATACTTTGCAGGTTTCTGATGTAAAATGATATGAAATAGGATTGTTTACATTAAAATCCATTATATGATGATAAAGTATGATAAAGGGGAAAATGTGAGATTTGAAGTCTAGAAAGTCACTTTTCGTCAAAAGTGCCCTGACAAAGCGTGTTTTCATTCCTCCTGTGTGTGCAGACACACGGGGGCGCTACACTGGCTTAAATCACTATACAGTGAGTTTCAAGCCGCTGGGAGCAAGGGAAAATAGTTTTTCTAACAAATTCAGTATCATATGTTTCACATGTTTATGATTTAATATGATTCTTTGGCATGTTTCTGACTCAATATTAGATGTTTCACTTGTTTACATAAAGCCCACCCCATTTCTCCAAAAGATGTTTTTTTTTATTATTTTTATTTAAGTTATTTTTATTTTTGCTCATGCAGTATAAAAGAACAAAGTAATGGTACTTCAAAAAAAAGTAAATTATTATTTCAACAACAAAAAATGAAATGTAACAGATGTGCATTGTAAAGGTTTCAGCTCTACTCTGTGAAAATGGAGGGGACATAACAGGTCTTAATACAGATTATAACCCAGATCTAAGTCTAATCAACACTTACATCTAACCACAAAGTTATGTTGACACTGACGTGAGGAACGGATGCAGGAGTAACAGAAGTGGGTGGGCTTGTCGCAGTGCATGGTCTTCTTAAAGGAGATAGCCTCCTCACGGGGGTTGGTCTTATAGGAGGTAGCCTCCTCACAGGGGTTGGTCTTATAGGAGGTAGCCTCCTCACAGGGGTTGGTCTTATAGGAGGTAGCCTCCTCACAGGGGTTGGTCTTATAGGAGGTAGCCTCCTCACGGGGGTTGGTCTTATAGGAGGTAGCCTCCTCACGGGGGTTGGTCTTATAGGAGGTAGCCTCCTCACAGGGGTTGGTCTTATAGGAGATGGCCTCCTCACGGGGGTTGGTCTTGTTATAGGGGATGTTCTTCTTAAAAGGGATGAGAATCTCAAAAAGGGGATGGGCTTCTAAAAGGGGGTGTGATTCTCAAAGGGGATGGGCTTATTACAGGAAAGGGTGTGACTCTTAGAGCAGATAGGCCTGGTAAAGGGGACGGGCTTCTCGAAGGACTTCTAAAAGGCACCTCATGCTCATCACCACCGTTTTGATCCTCCTCATGCTGGTCAGGCATGTGGACGTCATCCTCGTAGTCACTCTCCACGGTGTTGTAGTACAGCTCGTCGGCAGCAAACGGCGGATCAAGAGATGTATCCTCCCTCCGTGTTCCTGTATCAAAAGAGATGAAGAGACAGTGAGACACATCTGCACGTCTCGTAAAAGGAACCAGAAAATCCTCCCTCTAAACTGTCCTTTTCACAAAACGTATTTACACAAGTTAATGGTAAATTATTGTCATCTTCCTATAACGGTGCATACATCCTCAGTATTTCCGTTATAGCTGCATGTAGGGGTGTTAGATATGGGTGTTACAGTGTCACGACTTTATCGTTAGTCACAGCATACAATATTATATATAATATATAATGTATAAAAAATGGGCCGGATTATCAAGTGGCCACTTACCGCCTACAGTGGTGTAGGCTGTAGGGAGTGTGGCACATGAACATCGCCTTTAACACGTTCAAGTCCGCTTTTTTTATTTTTTATTTTGCAGAACCCGCTCTTCTCCCTTTTCCATCACATATCAGATCGGAAAGGCATTTATTTTCAATAAAAATTAAGAAAATATTTGAAAAGTGGAAATAAAGTGCCTAACGGCTGTTTACTAATAAAGTGTTTATCGGGTAGGTGCAGGGAGGCCTTTATTCTCCCAATAATTTTAATAAATATAGCCTATTCATCCATTTTCCCTTGTAGGATAAGTGGTATAGAAGATGGATGGATGGATGGATGGATGTAAACCCCTCAGTGGTGTGATTTTCATCGTTGCGTCGAATAGCAACATCATATACATTTAGTGTTTATAAATAATTACAAATCACTACAGCAGTGCATGCATCACTCTGATTGGTCGGAAGCTCCTGCGCACACGTGTGGAAAAGCACTCGGTGATAAATTTAAGGATAACATGTAAGTCTTCAGTACGTTTTCGTCGGACATGAATCTAATAAACAGTGCTTATTCTTTGCCACTGCATAAAGTTAATGACTTGATGATGATGATTGGTGCAAAGTAATCCAGGGGATTTTCTCCACCTCCATATGTCTCAGACATGCAGTTGTCCAATTTAAAATTGTTCACTGTCTGCATTGGTCCAAAGCTAGACTCTCTAAGATCAATTCCAACATAGATCCTACATGTGATCGATGCAGACAGGCTCCAGCTACTCTGTGGCATATGTTTTGGACATGCCCAATGCTGTACACATTTTGGCAATCTATATTTGAGACTTTCACTAAGATATTGCGAAGAGTGGTACAGCCGTCCCCTCTTATTGCGCTGTTTGGGGTGACCCCGGAGAATACTCCTTTTAGATGGTGCGAGATCAGCATGATGTCCTTCTGCACTCTCCTGGCCAGGAGATTAATATTGTTTAAATGGAAGGATCCTGTTCCACCGGTGTATAGTCACTGGGTCAGGGAAGTCATGTCTCATCTTAAATTAGAAAAGATTAGATACACTGTCAGGGGAGCGACTGGGAAATTTTACAGAATCTGGCAACCTTTTCTGATCTTTTTTCGAAGACATGGATGCTGACAGTATTGTTATGTAACCATTATCTATAATTTTATTTCTTTTGCTCTCTTCTTTTCTATGGTGGTCTGGCTTTATAATTTGTAATATGTATGTCCTATGTCTGGTACTGGGAGGGGGTGTGGGGTTTGTTCTATTTGTTTTGTTGGTGTTGTTATGTTTTAATTTGAAAATGCTAATAAAGAAACCTTGATAAAAAACAAAAGTTAATGACTTGTTATATGACCCTTTGTGACATTGTTTCCACAGTCACCTGGTTACCATAGTTACCACAGGACGATAGGACCACAGGTTACCAAAAGGAAGTAAATGGTGGCACGCAACAAAGGTAATAATTGGATTAATCCATTTTAAAAACGTTTTATTCAGTGGTGTGTAGGTTTATTCGTAAAGGGCCAGCCAGTGTGTGTACATCTTTTTATACAAAGCTGGAGCTACTCCGGATTTCACTTCTTTAATTTCCGTCTTCATTCAACTGCTGAATTGGATCAGGAGTGAACTATAGTGACGGTTCTAGACGATTTAATTTTCTAGATAGTAAGATAAAAAAGCTATGTATACAGTTTATAAAACAATGTCGGTGCATCCATATTGTGTATCTGCAGTATGTACACGCACCGGCCACTTTATTAGGAACACCTGTACACCTATTCATTCATGCAATTATCCAATCAGCCAATCATGTGGCAGCAGGGCAGTGCATACAGTCATGCAGGTATAGGTCAAGAGCTTCAGATAATGTTCACATCAAAGAAATTACAATCTCGGTTTTTGACTTTGACCGTGGCATGTTTTGTATGTATGTATTTGTTTGATTGCTTGTTTGTTTTTGGTGCCAGACGTGCAGGTTTGAATATCTCAGAAAACGCTGATGTCCTTGAGGTGGACGAGCTAGAACAGCAGAAAACCACATCCAGTTTCACTCCTGTTTGCCAAGAACACGAATCTGAGGTCAAAGTAGTCACTGAGTTCACATTTAACACATACTTCTCATGTTTCTTGTGAACAGTTACTAATACTCTTGACCTGCAGCTATATGATTTTATGCATTGTGTTGCTGATTAGATAATTGTACATGTTCCTAATAAAGTGACCAGTGAGTATATTATCTTTCTTAATCAAAGGATAACATTTATTAAAAAAAAAAAAAAAGTCAAGTAGGCCTACTCTCTCATGGGGCCTAACCCGCTCTCGTCTGTGTTCCAGCAGGTAAACCGGCAGGGGAACTTCGGCCGAGAGCAGAAAGAGGACAGCCGCCTGAAGTATTGTTGGGCCCAGGTGTGTCAAATCGAGGGGGTCGACCAAAGCCCGAACCAGATACTCCCCTCCTCCTACTTTATGGTCAAAGGAGGCTTACTGTACCACTGGACCAACCGCAGAGGGGAAACCGTGGACCTCTTGGTCGTCCCCAAAGCCAGAACGCAGGCCCTGATGCACCTGGCCCATGCCCATCCGCTCGGGGGCCACCTGGGGGCAAGAAACACCCTGGAGAAGCTGAAGGACCGCTTTGTCTGGCCAGGCATGAACGCAGAGGTCCGGGGCTTCTGCCAACAATGCCCCCAGTGCCAACGCACGGCCCCAAGGAAGCCGCCACCAGCGCCCGTCATTCCGCTTCCTATCATAGGTGTCCCCTTCGAAAGGATCGTCATGGACCTCGTAGGGCCACTCCCCAAGTCCGCCCGGGGCCACGAGTACATACTCGTCATCGTGGACTACGCCACCCGGTACCCTGAGGCGGTGCCACTATGCAAAGCCGCCTCCCGCAACATCACCAGAGAACTGGTACTCCTGTTCAGTCGCATGGATATCCCAAAGGACATTCTGACTGACCAAGGTACGCCATTTGTATCCAAACTAATGTCTGATCTGTGTCGGCTGTTACAGGTGAAACACCTCAAGACGTCTGTCTACCACCTGCAAACTGATGGACTGGTCGAGAGGTTCAACCAGGCGCTAAAACAGATGTGGTAGACGAGGAAGGAAGGAACTGGGACCTCCTCCTTCCCTACGTGCCCTTCGCCGACCGGGAGTGCCCCCAGGCGTCCTAGGGCTTCACCCCCTTCGAGCTCCTCTTCGGACGGCGACCTCAAGGACTGCTGGACGTGGCCCGCGAAGCATGGGAGGAACAACCGTCCCCATTCCGCTCAGTCATCGACTACATGCAGGAGATGCAAGAGAAGATTGACCGTGTAACCCCGATAGTTCAGGAGCACATGCGAGGAAGAACAGAGAAGGGTGTACAACCATCCCGCGCAGCCTCGGGAGTTCCAACCGGGCGATTGGGTGCTCCTACTAGTGCCCAGTAGCTCCTGCAAGTTCCTGGCCCGGTGGCAAGGCCCGTACACAGTCCTCGAGCGAAAAGGCCCCATAAACTACTGCCTGCAGCAGCCCAGTAAGCGAACAGAGGAAAAACTCTATCATGTGAACCTGCTGAAGAAGTGGGTAGAACCAGCGTCGGTAGTGTCGGCGTACACGGCTCTGGACACAGATCACGGCAAGGGTACCTTGGTAGAATTGGGGGAAGATCTTACCCCCCGCACAAAGACAGGAGCTAACCGAGTTGGTGGACCAATTCTCGAATGTGTTTTCTACCTCCCCAGGAATGACACAGCTGGTCCACCACGAGATCAAAACCCGTCCAGGAGTAGTGGTAAGACAGTGGCCCTACCGTGTCCCAGAAGCCCGGCGCAAGGCTATCGAGGAAGAAGTTGGCCGAATGCTGCGGGACCACATCATAGAGGAGTCCCACAGCCCCTGGTCCAGCCCCATCGTCATCTACCTGGCTGGTCGGCACTTCGTCCTGGTGACAGACCACGCCCCACTGCAGTGGATGGCCAAGGCCAAAGACACTAATGCCAGGGTAACCCGATGGTTCCTCTCATTGCAGGATTTCTCTTTTCAGGTCCAGCACCGGGCAGGGACCCACCATGGGAATGCAGATGGCCTCTCGCGACGGGATGCACTGTGGGCCCAACACACGACGGCAGTGGGCTCGGAGCTGGGGGGGGTACTGTGGCGACAGGCCGGCACACAGGAAATAAAGATCGCTCCTCCCGCGGTGATGCGGAAGAGGCAGTTCCGCTTCAGCGCCACCAAATGTTTTGGACGGCCAGAGAGCATGTGGCGGCGGGGCGGGGCCGCCGACACACTCACGGCTCGTGAATGGTGCACCGCGTGGAAGAATTCCACCATCCGGCAAGCGAGGGGAGAGTATAAAAGGACGATATTCCACTCGAAGAGGGAGAGAAGTATCTCTGAGCATGTGCGCGAATCTCTGGCGTGTTTTATGCAATATTGCCGACGCGCGCATGTCTGCTAATCGCTGTTGTGTTTTTTCCTGGTTTCAGGTGACTCCTAACGCGAGTGATGGCTCCGCCCCCCCTTGACTGTAACTGACGACGGCTGAGACCCTCACCGCCCGATCGCACTTCAACCCACACACACACACACCCGCACTCCCCTCACCAATAGCCTTAAATAAAGATCACATAACACTGAAACGGCCTCCTGTGTGTCTGTGCTCCGCCCACCGCCGGCTAAATTCCCTACATTATTTTATTTATTTTTTAATATCTTTTATTGTCCAGTCATTGATGTGTTGATGGCCAAATATAGACTATATGACTAAATATAGAATATATCTTTACTACCATAATCATCACTATTGGTTTAGGAATATAAAATTCAATTAAGTAATGTTAGTTACACTATCAGTGCACACCTGGGGACCCGGGGAAGAATAGGTCACTAGCATCCTCTTGCTGATCGTAAAAGGCAGCAAATGAGGCGACTTATATGCCGTAAGTTGCAACCCGTGTTTGGAGAGGACGAGAACCTGGTATTTGAGGAACGTGCATGCTGTGGCTGACTCAGGTCCAACACAATTCTTTGGCTTCGAATTCACATAGACGGGAGGTTGGAAGTACCCAAGTAATCGTCTAGTCAAGATGTACCGGAAAGGGCTCTGGCTTAGGGTCTTAATTGAGTAGAATGAATATTTTGTTCCCTTTGCTCAAGTAGATCACCCCTATATCCTTGGTGCATATCCGGGGGATAACCACAGCTCTGTGCATCACCTTGTTGGGCTCGGAGGTGGGTGGGGAGCAGGAGTGATGAAATTTAAAAATACAAACATGGCTAACAAAAAAAAAAACCAAAACGACGGATGATAGAACAGACATTGGATGATGATTCAGATACTGGATGTATTTACTTTCAAAAGAGTGAAAACTGGCAGAGATTTATACTGCTAGAGTCACAAACAACAGACATGCCTCTTACAAAATTGTCTTCATTTGCAATACAGAAAATCATTACAGGCATAGCAGGAGCAGTTAAAGACATTAAAAAGCTAGGATCCGGACAAATCCTAGTAGAATGCTCCAAGAAAAGCCATGTTGAAAACATCATGCGTGCAAATATGCTGGCAAATGTACCGATAAAGGCATTTTATCACCCATCATTGAACAGCAGCAAAGGAGTTATATGCACTAGAGAGTGATATGACATGGAGGAGACTGAAATAGCATCAGAATTCACTCAACAAGGCATAATGAATGTCAAGAGGATCATGATCAAAAAAGAAGAACAGATCATTAAGACAGGCACTTACATTATGACTTAATAAACCCCAAACCCAGAGAGGATTCAGATAGGATATATAAGAGTGTACGGTCAATATTGTCGTCTTCTTAGTAACACTCACTTCCTCCATGTTGCCTGTTGTGTCTCGCGCACATTGAGAGAAAACAGCATTGATGCGTCTTCTCGTTAGAAAAAGGAAACATACTTTTACAGTTTTAATGTGAGATCACAACAAAACCTATTTTTTACAACACGCCTTTTGAACGATGGTTCTAAAAATATGTCTATTTTAATATTTACTTCTTACAGGATAATGTACATAATTGTAATATATACCTGAATAAATTTTATTGGTTGTGAACTTTTTTAATGTCCTGTCCGTCTTCTTATAAACACTCCATACCATAGAGCATCACTATCAGCTGTTACATACTATCACACTTGAGTTGCATCCACGGCCATATTTCTTCAATCCTGGTGGTTTTATCGTCACAATTTTTTAAATCTATGAACGGATATTTGGAAAACATGTTAATATTAAGTTTATTATTTATTATATTTTAAAAAGTATGTTATTTATTTATTTATTTTACTCTTGGCTGAGGAGGAGAAAATTGTCATAATTAAGGTATAAGACGTTCTGGTGTGCTTTTATAGGAAAATGATCTACGATGGGGTGGTGTGAAACAACTGAGGCGAATCAAGCATTAAAAGGCACATTTCTGAGTAAATAGTGCCAGCAAGTGTGTGTGCTCCTGTGTCTCTATGACCAGCTGCCTTGTACTGCTCACATTTTTGTGTCACTTTCTTTTCAGGATATTCTACATAACCATTAGTTGATGGAAATGCATGTTCTCTTGCCATTTCTGAAAACCAGTCAATGGAAACATATGTAGTAATTAATATTTAGAAGTTATAATCAGTCATTTTGGCAGAAGTTACCTCAAGTATGTACTCCATTCCATCCAAAACATATTACTAATGCTGTGTCACTTTGGATACTTTTAGTGCGAGTGGTGTGCTCACACTGGGAAGTTTAGTGAGATGCGTTGTACTTCTGAGACTCGGATGATGTATTAAATTTACCAAAAAAATGAAGGGTGGGCTACTGGACACTTGTTTTTCCTTTCAGTTGTGGTTTTACCGTGTATGGTGCTTCCTGTGGGCGCTGTTTGGGTGCAGTTCAATGACATGAAATATTGTGCTACTTATTTGTCATTTCTGTTTAAGATAAAAAGTTAGGTAACGTTTCAAATTGAACACTAAGGTACTACATTCTCAAGTACACACTGTATACTATCTAGGGTCGGGCTGATTTCATGATTGTGGTGCATTTAACCCTTGTAAACCCTTGTCCGCCTCACACCTCCAGGGTCGGGGGTTCGTTTCCTGCCGCTGCCCTGTGTGTGTGGAGTTTGCATGTTCTCCCCGTGCTGTGGGGGTTTCCTCCGGGTACTCCGGTTTCCTCCCCCAGTCCAAAGTCATGCACGGTAGGCTGATTGGCATGTCTAAAGTGTCCGTAGTGTATGAATGGGTGTGTGTGTGTGTGTGTATGTGATTGTGCCCTGCGATGGACTGGCACCCTGTCATCCACCATCCAGGTCCAGGTTCCCCGTGACCCTGTAGGATAGGTTGTATAGAAAGGTGGTATACCTCCTCACCTCTCCAGGGCCCTGAGTTCAATCCTGAGCTTGGGTTATTGTCTGGGTCTTGAGTTTTGCATATTCTCTTGTTTTTGTGTTTGTGTGGGTTTCCTCTGGGTTCTTTGGTTTCCTCCCACTGACTGAAAACATACAAATAGGTGGATTGGTTATAGCTAAATTGATATTAATGCATATGTACTGTACGTGTGTGCGTGGTGCTCTGTGCTGGTCTGTTATTCCATCAAGGATGACTTCTCCCACTTGACACACAGTGTTCCCAGGATAGGCTCCGGACCCACCTCAACCCCGATCATGATGCAGCGTTTACTGAAGATGAATGAATAAATGAATGAAGAGCGAATATAAGAAAACATGCATTTAATCATTCAAAAAAAGGTTAATCCATCTCGGGCATCAATCTCATTTTTATCATGTTTCTTTGCAGAAAATGGCTGCATTTTGCTCTTAAATGAGAAACAGGGTTGAACGCAACAAGGTTAATTTTTGTTATAAAAAATTTTTAAATTACAGAACATGGTTTTCTTCTTCACATGATCTTCAGGAAAGTCAGATGATACAACATCCTGTTGAACATGTGACTTGTGGTATATTGCAAATAATTAATGGGGTGAACGTGAACAATCTCACACAAACTGCTTAATGACAATAAAGTTGAATCTAATCTATTTGAACTTGGGGAGGAAATTGGAGTACTCGGAGAAAACCACGGAAGCACGGGGAGAACATGCAAACTCCACACACACAGGGTGGAAGCAGGAGTCGAACCCCCATCCGCAGAAGTGCTAGGCAAATGTGCTAACCACTAAGCCACCATAGTAATAATGATTACTATAATGATTTAAAGAATACATTTCGTAGTAAAGTGTCGTTACAGTGGATTGGAACAGGTAAAAAGATTGGGGAAAAACAGGCGAGTACATCGGTTGTTATGACTATCTTCAAAATGTTTTTACCGTTGCGTAAATATTTGTAAATGTAATCTCTGTGGTAATTAAATCTTTATTTATATAGCATTTTTCTAAACCTTATTTACAAGGTACTTCATGCTAGATAAATCACAATGCTTCATGACTAAAATCGACACATGGAGCAGTAAAAGTACAGTAGGACTCAGATGGGGCAGAATGCATCAAAGCTAATGGCTGACTGCTTGGTTTTTATGTTTTTTACATAAAAAATGTTTTTAATGAAAAATTCAGCATATTATATATATATATATATATATATATATATATAGAGAGAGAGAGAGAGAGAGAGAGAGAGAGAGAGAGAGAGAGCGAGAGAGAGCGAGATAGATAGATAGATTGATATAAAACACTATTAAATATAATACAATTCATTTCAATTCAATTCAATTTTATTTATATAGCACTTTTCACAATAGACATTGTCTCAAAGCAGCTTTACAGAAATATCAACACGGTATACAGATATTAAAGGTGTGAATTTATCCCAACTGAGCAAGCCACTGAGTGGCGACGGTGGCGAGGAAAAACTCCCTAAGATGTTTTAAGAGGAAGAAACCTTGAGAGGAACCCGACTCAGAAGGGAACCCATCCTCATCTGGGTAACAACAGATAGTGTGAAAAAGTTCATTATGGATTTATATGAAGTCTGTATGGCCTTAGGAGCAGCCGTAGTCCCAGCAGTCTGGAATTGGAGAAGATTTGAGCTCCATCCAGAGGCAGAAAGGATCAGGATCTCTAGTATCTCCATAAAATAGTGTGTGGCTTGACAGAAGGAGACAGGGAGAGAAAAGATTATTTTCTTGAAGTAAACAAATACGTTTTAAGCCTAGACTTAAACAGTGAGACTGTGTCTGAGTCCCGAACACTAATCGGAAGACTGTTCCATAACTGTGGGGCTCTATAAGAGAAAGCTCTCCCCCCTGCTGTAGCCTTCACTATTCGAGGTACCGTCAAATAGCCTGCATCTTTTGATCTAAGTAGGCGTGGCGGATCACAGAAAAGCAAAAGGTCGCTTAGATACTGTGG
This sequence comes from Ictalurus furcatus, assembly GCF_023375685.1. NCBI lineage: Eukaryota > Metazoa > Chordata > Actinopteri > Siluriformes > Ictaluridae > Ictalurus > Ictalurus furcatus. Next base: position 1,551,785 of record NC_071269.1, read on the forward strand.
CGCGAGACCATTTAGTGCTTTATAGGTTAATAATAGTATTTTATAATCAATTTTAAAAACAATATAAAATCTGGTTGTGCCACCTTTAGCAGCAATAACTGCAACCAAACATTTCTAATAACTGGAGATCAGACTTTCACTTACTTCTAGTACTTGGACTTACTCCTATGCTTTGGATCATTGTCTTGCAGCGCTTGAGTTATGGATATATTATGGACTGAAGACCGAGAATCCTAATTCTCTTTTAGGATTTTCTGGTAGAGAGCAGAATTCATGTTTCCTTCAAGACCGTAGGTATAATGTTCTTTTTGTGGCAAAATATGGAGACAATGGCTCTCACTGTGGTTCTTTGTGGTTTTTGGTAATGTACATATATACACACAGAACTATACATATATACACACAGAACTGTACATATATACACACAGAACTGTACATATATACACACACAGTACTGTACAAATATACACACAGAACTGTACATATATACACACAGTACTGTACATATATACACACACCGTACTGTACATATATACACACAGAACTGTACATATATACACACACAGTACTGTACATATATACACACACAGTATTGTACATATATACACACAGAACTGTACATATATACACACACAGTACTGTACATATATACACACAGAACTGTACATATATACACACAGTACTGTACATATATACACACACCGTACTGTACATATATACACACAGTACTAATATATATATATATATATATATATATATATATATATATATATATATATACAGTACTGTACATATATACACACAGTACTAATATATATATTTTTTTTTCACACAGTACTGTACACACACATACACACTAATTATATATATATATATATATATATATATATATATATATATATATATATATATATATATATATACACACACACACACAGTATCTCACAAAAGTGAGTACACCCCTCACATTTTTGTAAATATTTGATTATATCTTTTCATGTGACAACACTGAAGAAATGACACTGCTACAATGTAAAGTAGTGAGTGTACAGCTTGTGTAACAGTGTAAATTTGCTGTCTCCTCAAAATAACTCAACACACAGCCATTAATGTCTAAACCGCTGGCAACAAAAGTGACTACACCCCTAAGTGAAAATGTCCAAATTGGGCCCAAAGTGTCAATATTTTGTGAATATATTACAGTATTAATTTACTATAATATTACAACATTTACAGTGAATAGAGACTCCTTAAAATAATAACCATGTTAAAACAGGTGTAAATATTCACAATAACATGAAATGTGTCCTAGCTTATTATCTAGTTGTTCATTTGTGTGGTTCAGCAACTGCTGCACAACTAATAGGAAAGAAAAATGTCTTTGCACATCTTTATGTGTATTTAACTAGAGCAAATAAAATATCCTAATTGTTCTTGTTTCTAAGATATTTTTGAGAACGAAAAGTATAGTAAAGTTGTTATAAGCTGAGAGAGAGAGAGAGAGAGAGAGACAGAGAGAGAGAGAGAGAGAGAGAGAGAGAGCTGCTGTGAGGAAATGCAGCTGACTGAGCAATAAATAAATAAATAAATAATCATAAATCTGACCAGTGTGCAGTGCTGCTTAGGCAAAATATAAAGTAGTTTGGTTTAATTCTGGTCAGCGATGATTTGTTCTTCATAGCCGTCGATGTGTGATGAAGTTAGGAGTTGTGTGATTTAGGAGAAAGAGGGTGGGAAGAGTTTTTAGGGAGCCACAGATGGACATAAAAGGGATAAGAACCATTAGAGATCAGAAAAAAAACAGTAATAGACAGAAATGTATTTTATTCTGTTTGTTGGCAAGGGGGAAAGTGAGCAGTGAGGTAAGTGTGTGATTATATGCCGTGACTAACGGTGAAGTCGTGACACTGTAACACCCGTATCTAACACCCCTACATGCAGCTATAACGGAAATACTGAGGATGTATGCACCGTTATAGGAAGATGACAATAATTTACCATTAACTTGTGTAAATACGTTTTGTGAAAAGGACAGTTTAGAGGGAGGATTTTCTGGTTCCTTTTACGAGACGTGCAGATGTGTCTCACTGTCTCTTCATCTCTTTTGATACAGGAACACGGAGGGAGGATACATCTTCTGATCCGCCGTTTGCTGCCGACGAGCTGTACTACAACACCGTGGAGAGTGACTACGAGGATGACATCCACATGCCTGACCAGCATGAGGAGGATCAAAATGGTGGTGATGAGCATGAGGTGCCTTTTAGAAGTCCTTCGAGAAGCCCGTCCCCTTTACCAGGCCTATCTGCTCTAAGAATCACACCGTTTCCTGTAATAAGCCCATCCCCTTTGAGAATCCCACCCTTTTAGAAGCCCATCCCCTTTTTGAGATTCTCATCCCTTTTAAGAAGAACATCTCCTATAAGAAGACCAACCCCCGTGAGGAGGCCATCTCCTATAAGAAGACCAACCCCCGTGAGGAGGCTACCTCCTATAAGAAGACCAACCCCCGTGAGGAGGCCATCTCCTTTAAGAAGACCAACCCCCGTGAGGAGGCCACCTCCTATAAGAAGACCAAGCCCCGTGAGGAGGCCATCTCCTTTAAGAAGACCAACCCCCGTGAGGAGGCCATCTCCTATAAGAAGACCAAGCCCCGTGAGGAGGCCATCTCCTTTAAGAAGACCAACCCCCGTGAGGAGGCCACCTCCTATAAGAAGACCAACCCCCGTGAGGAGGCCACCTCCTTTAAGAAGACCAACCCCCGTGAGGAGGCCATCTCCTATAAGAAGACCAACCCCCGTGAGGAGGCCATCTCCTATAAGAAGACCAACCCCCGTGAGGAGGCCATCTCCTATAAGAAGACCAACCCCCGTGAGGAGGCCATCTCCTATAAGACCAACCCCCGTGAGGAGGCCATCTCCTTTAAGAAGACCAACCCCCGTGAGGAGGCCATCTCCTTTAAGAAGACCAACCCCCGTGAGGAGGCTATCTCCTTTAAGAAGACCAACCCCCGTGAGGAGGCTATCTCCTTTAAGAAGACCATGCACTGCGACAAGCCCACCCACTTCTGTTACTCCTGCATCCGTTCCTCACGTCAGTGTCAACATAATTTTGTGGTTAGATGTAAGTATTGATTAGACTTAGATCTGGGTTATAATCTGTATTAAGACCTGTTATGTCCCCTCCATTTTCACAGAGTAGAGCTGAAACCTTTACAATGCACATCTGTTACATTTGATTTTTTGTTCTTGATATAACAATTTACTTTTTTTTGAAGTACCATTACTTTGTTCTTTTATACTGCATGAGCAAAAATAAAAATAACTTAAATAAAAATAATAAAAAAAAACATCTTTTGGAGAAATGGGGTGGGCTTTATGTAAACAAGTTAAACATCTAATATTGAGTCAGAAACATGCCAAAGAATCCTATTAAATCATAAACATGTGAAACATATGATACTGAATTTGTTAGAAAAACTATTTTCCCTTGCTCCCAGCGGCTTGAAACTCACTGTATAGTGATTTAAGCCAGTGTAGCGCCCCCGTGTGTCTGCACACACAGGAGGAATGAAAACACGCTTTGTCAGGGCACTTTTGACGAAAAGTGACTTTCTAGACTTCAAATCTCACATTTTCCCCTTTATCATACTTTATCATCATATAATGGATTTTAATGTAAACAATCCTATTTCATATCATTTTACATCAGAAACCTGCAAAGTATATTATGTGAAAAATGTCATATTGGAGCAGGTCACTGTCACGTATCGTGACGGAGCAGAGATAGGGGACCTCAGGGACGTGAGGCTTGGCTTGGACCTCAGGGACGTGAGGCTTGGCTTGGACCTCAGGGACGTGAGGCTTGGCTTGGACCTCAGGGACGTGAGGCTTGGCTTGGCTGTCAGAGCCTGGAGGCTTGGCTTGGCTTGGCCTTCAGAGCCTGGAGGCTTGGCTTGGCCTTCAGAGCCTGGAGGCTTGACTTGGCCTTCAGAGCCTGGAGGCTTGACTTGGCCTTCAGAGCCTGGAGGCTTGACTTGGCCTTCAGAGCCTGGAGGCTTGACCTGGATCTCAGGGACTGGAGGCTTGACTTGGATCTCAGGGACTGGAGGCTTGACTTGGATCTCAGGGACTTGAGACTGGACTTGGATTTCAGAGTTGAGCTCTGCATGAAGTTGCCTGTAGTAGTAGGTAAACGGCAGGGCAGGTTCGCCTGCCAGACTTACCCCCCTGAGAAGTTGTTCTAGCTCGTCCTTCGCCTCCGGACTCCCGAATCGCACCATGAATTCCCCCACAAACTGTTCTACACCGTCCAGGTTCCTACAGTCCTTATCCAGTTTGACCTGCACCCACTGACGGGCCGGTCCAAAGAACCAGGACCACATGAATCGGAGCCATTGCTTCTCCTCTGGCTTAGGGTCTAACAGGCTGGCGAAATAGTATTGACAGTCTACCAGAAAATATTCAGGGGCACCGAAAAATCCGTCAAATGGATCAGGAAGCTCCATAAATGTCCATTGTGGGAAGTGGACGGAGTCCATAGCGGGGACGGTTGGCGTCAACTTCCGGGTTCTGCGTCTCCTCCGTTCTCCTGCTGCATCCATGTTTTGGCGGAAGATTCTGTCACGTATCGTGACGGAGCAGAGATAGGACGGATGCAAGTGCAGGATGAACAGTTGTTTATTTGAAAGAGGGACAGGCAGACAAATCCAAAACGTGATCCAAAACGTAATCCATAAACATGCAAGAGGTCAGGCGATTGGCAAACAGGCATACACGGGGCAAGGCAGGAATCTAGGTCGTGGTCACGGAAAACAGGGTCGATAAACAAAACAAGAAACGAACTATGACGAGGCACTGGAAGCGGATAATCCAGCGCGAACTAACTCTAAACATGGACCGTGACTATGACTTCGACTATGACTATGACTATGACTATGACTATGACTATGACTATGACTATGACACGAGCTAAACTAACTCTAAACATTTAATCTTCCGCGTTGTGTGCTGGGAGGCGCGCGGTATATATGCGGACATGATCAGCGTCTAAACCGCTAGCAGCTGAGAGCAATTCAGACCCACGTGAAATCCCAGCCAATGACAGAACAGGGAGGAGACAGAAACATAAACAAAACACACGTGTCCAGATGTCATTACAGTCAACAACGGAAAAGCAGGTGCTCGCGCATTCGCGCTTAGAGCACGCTGCTTCAAGGGGGAATCGTGACAGTCACGCAATTGATTATATGCGTTTGTTAGAAAAACCACTTGCCCTTGCTCCCAGTGGCGTGTAAACTCACTGTATAGGGATTTAAGCCAATGAAGCGTACTGTTAAAAAAATTAATTGTTTACTCAACTTAACTTATTGAGTTGTCTTTTTGCTTTGACTCAGTTAAGATGTCTTTACTTAAAATAATAAGTAGTTTCAACTTAGTCTTGTTGACTATTAAATAATTGACCCAACTACTCATTTCAAGTAATGCAGACTTCCCAAGTTCAGGTGAAATACTGTTATAAAGGTAAGGTGAACTTAACTTTTTCAAACTGTCGGTACTAAAATTCGAGTTCATTTAACTTAATGTGGCTTATTTTAATAACTTACATTAGGAGTTCAACCCAATAAATAACAACCCATTTTTCCATATGAAAGACTTAGTTTTCCTTATAAATTTACAAATTTAAACAGAACAAGACAAACAGGTTCAAATATCCAGAGCGACAATAGCCAGTGTTTCTTTTAACTCTAAGTAAAAGGTTAAAAATGTAATACTGTAGAAAGATCAATTTGAGTAAACAAAAATGAATAAATAAGTAATAATAATCTTTATTTTATAAAGCGCCTTTAAAAGCAGCTTCTCAATGCGCTGTACACAAAATAAGCAGTACAAAAAATAAATCAAGTTAATACGAACATTAATAATAATAATTATAAAATAATAATAATAAATAAATAAATAAATAAATAAAAAGACATCAGCAGTCAAATGCAAGTTTAAAAAAAGTGTCTTAAGTAGAGCTTTAAAAATGTCAAAGGTCTGAGCTTCCCTGAGTTCAGGAGGAAGAGAGTTCCAAAGGGAAGGAGCGTAGACAGAAGAAGTCCCGTCACCTGTAGATTTTAGGCGGGTTGTGGAACAGTTAACAAATTACACTGTGAGGAGCGCAGTCTGCGATTTGGGGTGTAAGGGATTAATAAAGCAGATTAGTAAAAACCTCACTGAAGGGGTTCAAGGAGGTAATTAATTGTAAGATGATTACATAGTTGAGAGGCAACAACACGCTCAAGTATTTTAGCCAAAAACGGAAGATTTGAAATGGGACGAAAATTGTTAAAATCATCCACGGAAACATTTTCTTTCTTTGGTACAGGTGTAACAGCAGCAGTCTTTAGTACTGTTGGAACGACCCCAGTCTCCAGTGATTCATTTATAATGCTGAGGATAGCAGGGCACCAAACATCGAAGCACGATTTAAATAGGTTTGTGGGAATTGGATCCAGCAAGCAAGTGGTTGATTTCATGCTGGATTCCTCCCTTGTGAGAGCCTCAGAATCAAGCAGTGAGAAATGAGTGAAAGAAACACCAGTGAACCCAGATGGACGAAGGAGTGAAGAGGCAGAGTCAGGTGTGACAGGAATTTCTGTGCGAACATTATCACTCTTAGAATGAAAAAACTGAAGAAAAGAATCACAGACCTGCTGAGAAACGGGCAAGGTGGTAACAGCATTAACTTGAAGCAGTCTGTTTATGGTTTGGAACAAGTGTCTGGGATTATTTTGATTTTTTACAATAGTCTGAGAGAAGTAAGAGGATCTTTCAGTCTCCATTAGTGCTCGATAATCACCCAGAAGATCCTTCCACGCTTGATAGACATATAGTCCAGTAAGGTGCCGTTTGCGCTCCATTTTCCCACAAGCAGCCTTTCTAGAGCGCAGATTGTCATTATACCAAGGAGCAGAGCGGGAGAATGTGACCTTACGTGACCTTAGAGGAGCAAAAGAGTCAAGATTAGCAGCAAGAGCAGAATTTAACTGCAGGACTTTCTCCTCCAGCGATGAGGGATGAAGATCGCTTAAAGTGGAAACAACCGAATCGGAGAAAACTGTCCGATCCATAGATTTCCACTTCTGGAAGGGTACTGTTCAGACGGTAGGCTCACATGGATGATACAGTTCCAGATTAAAAAAGACAGCTGAATGATCAGACAGTCCAATGTCAACAGATGAAAACAGATACAAACGAGCCGTTTGCAATCACGAGATCCAGCGTATGTCCCTTGTTATGAGTCGGGTCAGTTACAAACCGAGTGAAGCTAAAACAATCAAGTAGCGACAGGAATTCCTTAACCGCCACAGAGTCACTCCGGTCCACATGGATGTTAAAGTCACCCACAATTAGAATTCTGTCAAACTTCATTCTCAACACTGACAGGAAGTCAGCAAACTCTCACATAAAAGCTGCATGTGTCTTGAAATTACATGAATTTCTCAAAATAAACAGAAAAAGCAAGCAGAAATCTGTTTTTGCCTAACAACATTACATTTCAATTGCCCAGTGTTTAAAGGTGAAAATACACAACAAAATTGAAGTCATGCTGTTTAGGTATAGAAACTGTAACATACACAACACAACAACACATGAAATCTCTCTTACAAGAAATGCATAACACCGTCTCTACTTGAGCAGATTATTTTTAAGTGAATGTACTCATGCACTGCAGGCATCAGCTCCGATGTTCATGAACAGCCTCTGAATCACCTCAAAGGTGTATGTGAAGTTTTGGGGTAGTTTATGTTACGTGCAGAAAGCAATCCCATCAAGTTGACAAATGCATTTGGTACATCACCAAGATTGCGTAGAACGACAACTTCTTCCATTACAAGGGCTACATCACTGCAGTCACACGGAATAGGGTCCATCACGTCATCCACAACTGTACTGATTCCAACAGTCACGCCCTTGATTAACTCTTCTTCAGAATCTGTGTGCTGTATTAAAAACAAAGACAAACTTTAAAATGTGCTTTCACACACACACCCTCACAAGCGCAGCGACTTAAGAACAGCATGAGTGAACCGATCTTAACTTTACTAGTCATCACACAAAATGAATTAATTTTAGAAGGTGGAAAAAAAACACAGTACAACGTCCTGAAATTTATCATCTCTCATGAAAATAAAATGAGGTAAACTCCATCAAAATAGTTGGAAATATCAATACATGGACTTCCATTATCTGAATATCTTCCAACATCTTACTTTCCTCACAGACACTTACCTCACAGATCTGTAAGAACTGAGATGGATTCTCCCGCATGGACAGTGGCAGCCCCAGCAGTACTGCAACCCTCTTCCTGTGATTTGATGCCTCAAAAGTACAAATGTTTTATATTCAAATTATGCAGGACAAGAGAAATAGCAAGAAAGGAAATAACCACAGTATTTACAAAACAAGTACACTTGAATAAATCTACTCACATTTTTATCCAGGCTCTCCAGTATGGCACTCCTTTCTGCGATGTCTGCATGGCGCCTCGGGCGGTACAAATACAGCAGCTTTGAGGCGTGTTTGTCAAGACCCTCATAAAAGAATTGATATTGTAAGCAAAGCTAATGAGGGAGCATTACAGTGGAAGCAGAAGCATCAGAAAATGAGAGGTTATTATATAATTATATATATATATATATATATATATATATATATATATATATATATATATATATATATATATAAATTACGTTCAAAGACTTGCATACTTAACACAAGAAAGTTCGGATCATTTTACTGACTCGGATCTTTGAATCTCGTTCAGCAAAATGAACGAATCTTTTTTGCATCATTTCGTTCATTTCAGCAGAATAAAATTAAAATGTTACATGTTAAATTCCCCAACACCTCTAGTACTTACGCAAACGTTGATCACATTTGGAATAAAAAATAAACTATAGGCTAATGCAACCGAGGCCGAATTATGAGAAACAGAAATGATTGATTAATTGCTTAGCATTAGCAGTCTGTTAGTTCACCTCCCGATCCGAGTCGTACTTCTTTGGTCACGTCACATTTGATCAGTTCACGTCTCAAGTCTTCAGGCTCGAGGCATTCGTTCATCACGTGACTGCCCCATATTCTGAATGCAGTGGGGCTGTGAAGTGATGAACGAACGACTCGAACCAAAGACTCCAGAGGTGAACTAATCATTTCTGTTTCCGGTACAGAACCTATGGGGATGTTGCTGCGCATGCGCGTTCAAAAATGAACGCATCACCCTCTGAGACAACTCGTTGTTCCCGAATCATATTAAAGATTCGTTCAAAATGAACGATTCCTTCACGAACGACACATCACTACACAGTGCGCCAGCACTTAATTAAGTTCTCTCTCACGGTTTTTGCTCTTTTAACACCACGCACTTCCCGCTCTGTATTCTCGCATTCACATTAAAAAATAAAATGGATAAATAAACACTGAATGTGGTGCACACATATTTACATATTGTGATATTTAGCAATATCTCAATATATCTGAATATATGGCATTTCATTGGTATATACATGCACTACATATACATGTTTACATGGTAGTTTATTAATCAGAGTATTGTCTTAATCGGGTTAATAGTGGAGTATTGTTGTCCATGTAAACGCACTGATTGACTCCCTTCCATACAGACAGCAATACACGATGACATCACGACCTATGACATCAAATTCTAAATTACAAATTTGTTTTGATTCAAACCGGTCAGTGATCATTGTTGTCCACAAAACCTGAGAAGACGCACACAGCCCAACCAGGAGACCAAATTGTTGTGGAAATCATCAAGAAAAAACACTCACAGACCTCTGAAGTCCTCTGAAGGTAAAAAAAAAGGTTTATTACAGAAAGATGGTTAAAACAGGATAGAATAAAGCAGGATAGATTAATGAGAGCGCTCTGAAGCGCTTGTGCTGAACCACTACTGTAGATATGAAACGCAGAGCACGACACACTTTTGTGTACCGATCTAAGTGACATGACATGGCCTTCTTAGGCCTTATCCTCTGATGAGAATGAAACAGAACAAGAACAACACTATTACAAAGTAAAAATGAATCATTTCCCTCACAGGTGTACCCCGCCTGGTGCCCGATGCTCCAGGTTTCCCGACACCCAGTAGTATAAGCGGTAGAGAAAATGGATGGATATACATTTTATATTTCTCAATCAATCATTACAGTCTGTTAAGAACTCGGGAATTTCTATAATATCCACTGAAAAGTTAAAAGTGTACGGCACAGCATTGTTTTGTCATAGGTTGATATAATCACACCTGAGTGATGAGCCCACATACATAAAAAGAAAAAGAAAAACAGACTGCAATTCAGTCAAAATTTTCCAGATTATGGGTTTACCATATTGTAGTGTTACAACCTGGAACCTGGAACTGACTTTTATATTAAAGTGGGGGATCAGTACACACTAAAATAATACGTAATACAATAAAAACACAATTTGTTCAAATTATTTACAAAACAAAACATTAATTAAACAACAAAAACAAAAACATTACAGTTGTTATTTCATAAGTATTCATCCCCGTTGCTGTGAAAGCCCTAAGTTCGTTGGAGAGACACAAGGCCACAGCTTCACATTTTTGGTTTGCTAATGAAGAGTTATATATTAGCACATTTTGTCATAATTTTTGGCCTAAAGTTTTTTTTCCTGCTAGAGGAATAACATAGGCTACGGCCAGGTTGCTTGACAGCTCTAACGGTCAATTTTGACAACATTTATGCTATAGCTTGTTATTGTTAGTGATTTTCAGCTGTTACTGAAGATGAATGTGTTATGTGTTAGCTAGCCACCTACTATCTAGTTAGTGCTAGACAGTAATTGTTACATTCAGTCTCCTTTTTTTTCTCCCATCTGGCTACAGATCTTTTTAGCTGATATGGAAAACACTGATGCAACTTTTGGCACCTTCATCAACCCCAACTACTTCCCTGGCAAGTTGTGGCGTTTGGTGAACGATCCCCAGATTTGCTCAGTCTGGTGGGACGACAGCGGGGAAGGGATACTTGTTCATCAGGAAACATTCGAAGCCGAAGTGCTATTGTCCCAACCCACGCATTTGTCTGAGTACTTCAGGACGACTGACTTCATAAGTTTCGTTCGCCAGCTGAACCTGTACGGCTTCAAAAAACAACGCATGAACATCTCGGACAAGCAGTCGAACAACTCTCCGATTAAAGCCCAACTGCACCATTTTCAAAACCCGCACTTCAAACGGGATAAGCCTGAGCTCCTGCTCGATATAAAGCGACGCACGCCTCTCAATAAGGCCAAGCTCGCCGGCTTAAAGGTGACCAGCAGGACGCCCAGACGTTTCCATCACGTGATGCAGAATTCAGCACAGGAAACCTCTGGCTTAATGAGCACAGGTTGGTAGTGTTTCAACAAGCAGATGAAAAGAATAGACAGAATATATTCATTCATTCATTTCAGTAACAACTTTAGCCTAGTCAGGGTCGTGACGGATCCAGGGCCTATCCCGAGAAAACTGGGCACCCTGAACGGGACGCCAGTCCATCGCAAAGCACCGTGCGCACACACACATTCACACACTCGTTCACACATAGTGCCAATTTACCATAAACACTCCACTTATAACCTGGAACCTGGAAGAAACCCACCTCAACCCTAGTCCACAGGTTTCTCCGCCACTGTGCGAATTCTTTAAATCTGGAAACATTTTAGCCCATGTCCTTCGAAAGACTGGATAGAGGAATCCATTAGCCTTAAGATAAAAAAAAGATTTTGCATATATAGGAATGTGTAGAAAAAAAGAGAAAATAGACAAATATAATGAGAAAGCGTACGTCATTTTGCTAGTACAGTGCCAGCTAGATAACTTTGCGGCCTCGGTCATCATCTGTAGTTTTAGTTTATCAACACTTGACTTGTCTCTATCTGTTCAGGTTCAGTCTTGCTTGAACATCAGGGAACCCCTTACCACCATCCCTGTAATGTCCCTCAGCAGGAGCAGAGGAGCAACACACCTCATCACTCACAGTACGGGTTTTACACACCAGGTGATGATTTAATACATTTTGTCCCCTTTATAATAGCTGTGAGCTCAGCCTTAATTAGTATAAGCATTCGATCTGCACGCTACTTTAGTAAATACAGTAGTATAGTGCATTATTCTGACGTGTAGTTTAATTGTATGCAATTTAGGATGGAGCCCAGTCCATTGTTTCACAATTTCAGTGTTGGTGTTTCTATCTATCTATCTATCTATCTATCTATCTATCTTTCTGTCTGTCTGTCTATCTGTCTGTCTATCTATCTTTCTGTCTGTCTGTCTATCTATCTGTCTGTCTGTCTGTCTGTCTGTCTATCTATCTATCTATCTATCTATCTATCTGTCTGTCTATCTATCTATCTCTGTCTTTCTATCGGTCTATCTATATTTTGTCCATTTTTAATAGATAAAAATGAAGATAACGATATCGATGTAATTCTGTGTTTTGATGTTAAACCTTCAGCGCATAATTCAGATATTCAGAGTCTTCTAGTGAGTCATTCTAACAACTGTTATATGTTTAATGCCTGAACAACGTAGTTCTAAAGTTAGAAAAGAAAATAAATGCTGTAAACAAAAATAAATAAAAGCCCACAACGTGCGCATGCCGGATTTCACTATCTATTAACAGCTAATAAGATCTATCTAGCAGCTAATATTTTACTTGAATGTGTCCCCTTTCACCAGCTCAAACTTCTCAGCATAAAATTAAAAAGGGCTGTGGGAGTGTACAGGAGCGGGGTGTCAACACCATTACAGTCCATTGTCACAACATGATTGTCCTTCATGTCATTAGTCTGTACCTATAAGCAGGAAGTCCCACAATGCCTTGCAAAGAATGAACAAAAACTGTGTGCAGAGGGGCTGCCGGAGCTGTGATATGGTTCCTGAATAATCTATCTTAGTGATGTGTTGTTTATGTCTTACCAAGAAATGAATGCTTTATTAACCTTCAATGTTTCCCACCCCCAGTGTATCAGTGCAGTAGCCCAGACGTCTTGGATTCAACAGTGCCATGCTTTCAACAACCCGCTGCTTCCTACTCTCCTGGTGACTATTACCCTGTAAGAACTGAGAAACCTTTTTAAGTTTATGTACTGTTCTGATCACTAAAAATGGCTAGTGTCGTTATTTTAGCCAGTGTAGGCATGTTAAGGTTTGATGGTACATGTTGCAGTATGAAGGGAATGCTGGGAGGTCAAACAGTTAAAAGTAAAACCTTGATGTGTAAATAATATTAATATGAATTTTCCCACTCATTGCTCAGGACTACTCAGTCAGATACGCTGATCTGATCGATCAGGATCCATTCTGGAGAGCAGGTGATGTTCCAGAGTCCAGGACGAGTGACCAGGACAAAGAGAAAGAGGAACTGGACGCTATATTAGAGCTGGCGTTGGACCTGCAGGTCAGATTAGATGATTTCCCATCAAGAACAGCCCCGAGTGTGTATCTGTGCTTACAGTGTAGTCAGAGCTGCCGTAGTACCATAAGGTCCAATAATCGGAATCCAGAACCAAGAACTGTTTACATGGTTCAAGAACATACAGTGCCCTCCACTAATATTGGCACCCTTGGTAAATATGAGTAAAGGATGCTGCGAAAATGTGTCTTTATTGTTTAGCCTTTTGACCTTTTGTTCAGCCTTCCTTGCTTATATTTACCAAGGGTGCCAATATTAGTGGAGGGCACTGTATGTGGTTTAAATTCCGTAGGTACGGAAAAACACTGACACCATAGTGTAACCATAAAATGTGTGCAGTGTAAATCAGTGTGTAGCCACCATTGTTAATCCGTATTATTCATTATATTCATTCCTTATTTCTGTTCTTGCTCCTGTTTTAAAATAATCAGCACATGACTGAACAAAACTTTTTTTTTTTTTGTCATGAATTTGCAGTCAGAAGCTTATAGACTTGTTTGTGAGGTAATGGATTTGAGTTTATGGGTGCGTCTCAATCAGCTCCACAGGTCAGTAGTCAGGACACTGATCAGGGAGTGGACCATTTGAAGGGCTGTCTCAATTGCGAAATCCTACCAGTGTGCACTGGCACGTTCGCTCGGTAAAATATCCCACAATGCACCACGAAAACCAAGGAGCTTAGATGTTCACTATTTTCCCTTACTGAAAATGACGCCATGTTTTCAGAAGCCTCTCAGATCGAACAATGGGGCGGACGAACGCTGTTGTTGTCGATCTCAAATGGTTACTTACGTTAGCGATTTTTTACTTTATTTGACGTTCTATATATTGTTTATTTGAGTCTAACGACTTTAATGATTTTTTAAAAATCTACTGACTAGTCTACGATCCTACTTGAAGTACCATGACAGACTAATGAATATGCCATATAATGTTAGAAAGATGTCCGTCCCGCATGTTGAGGTTAAGTGCCAGTGGTGATGTTTTACAGCGCGAGTACGTAATCATGTTACCGGAAACTGAGTCATCAGGGTCCTAATGTGTAGTGAGTCAGGGTCTTTACCAGTGCCCGAGCTCATGTACACCGTATACTGATTCACCACCTAGGGATCGAGGGAGCTGATCGAGACGCACCCTACTGTATGTTTTGTGTAATGTGAAACATTAATGTTGTTTTCTATGTATTTGATTTATTCAGGATGAAGTTGATGCCCGGAGGGCGCTGCAGCTATCACTCACCTGTTAAGACAGCTTGAGTGGGTGTTACGAACCCGTAGTGGGTGCTACGAAAAATAATCTGCCAAACAAAATGAATCAAAGAGACAGAGACTGAATGCAGTCGATACAAAAAAAATCATTTGTAAAATAGACATTTGATTGAATGACAGTTTATAGTTTTTATGTGTATTTTAGGAAAATATAAGATGTAAATTACGTCCAAGTCACTTGAGAGCATTACTGTAAATTAATGTAAACCTCTAGCTCTCTAGATTATTTGTTGGAATAATAAGAAGAAGAATTTGTGTTTCACATTTTTTAGACCTGAATGTTATAAATGTTAGGAAGACTTTTTATTTATTTTTTAATATCTTATCTTTTTTATTTATTCATTTCAGGCATACTGTTTTAGTCTTTTTTACTCATGTACAAGCCATTTATTTAGAAATGTGATATTTAGATATTTAAACAAAATCTAATTTCATATATCATGCAATTTTAAGTAAAAAAATAAAGATATGGGATTGATGCATGAAAGGGTTCATTATTATACTCTGGCACGAATACGACACCTTTGTGTTGCTATATGAGTAAGAAACATAAACACCCATGTGGCCGGTGTTAGCCGCTGGAACAATATCTATGACTCTGTGTAGACCAGCACACTGGCAGGTACACACACCACAGGAAAACTGCAAATATTTGCCTGTGCTAAGAGCGGCCTGTTCTCCTGAAGCTGTTATTTAATGAAGTATAACCTTGTTGAAGGGCAAACAGTTGGAGCTGTTTTAGTGATGTTTTAGTGTTGTAGCTCTATAGCGCTCTAGATTATTTGTTGTAATAATAATTGTGTTTCACATTTTTTAGACCTGAATGTTATAAATGTTAGGAAGACTTTTTGTTTATTTTTTAATATCTTATCTTTTTTATTTATTCATTTCAGGCATACTGTTTTAGTCTTTTTTATGCTGCCTGACATGTAGAGAAGTGACTGTTACCAATAAAGTGAATTATTTCTTTTAACAGCATGTCCTGAAGTGCTTTATTCCTCTTATACTACAGCAGTTTTTATTTATTAAGGAACAACACATCATACCTGTTTATCTGTTTATAGCTGTGTTGTAGAAAGTCTGAGAAACAAAGTAGTTTCTTATCACTTGTGTTGTAAGACCTATAAACAGTCGATCCCCCACCAGCCGCTCATTTTTATTTTCTCTTGAAGTTAATACAACAACAACAACAAAATGCAGCTTGTCATGGTACTTAGAAACTATCAAGTCCTCCATCCTGAACACTGTTTCATGTTGGAACACTTGAAGGAACAGTTTTATCACTGACTGTTCCAAAGTGCTGAAACTGGAGGCTCCGTCATAAATGTTAAATACGGTAAATGTGTCCTTAATTATCATTAACTGCAAGCTGAAATTCAGATCCATCATCTCATATCCATCTTTAGATCTTAAAGCCTAATGTCTTCAGTGTATAGCGAAAACAAAAGACTTGGCCTTGCTGTTGCAATACTTTTGGAGGGGGATGTATTTAGCTATGATGCTGCTATAGTGTTACTATAGCACCCTATTGTAACTATGGTAACTATCGTTGTTATAGTGTTGACCATGACGTGATCCTGGCCTTACTCTGATATACAGTGAGGGAAAGAAGTATTTGATCCCCTGCTGATTTTGTTCGTTTGCCCACTGACAATGAAATGATCAGTGTATAATTTTAATGGTATGTTTATTTGAACAGTGAGACAGAATAACAACAAGAAAATCCAGAAAAACGCATGTCAAAAATGTTATAAATTGATTTGCATTTTAATGAGGGAAATAAGTATTTGACCCCCTCTCAATCAGAAAGATTTCTGGCTCCCAGGTGTCTTTTATACAGGTAACGAGCTGAGATTAGGAGCACACTCTTAAAGGGAGTGCTCCTAATCTCAGCTTGTTACCTGTATAGAAGACACCTGTCCACAGAAGCAATCAATCAATCAGATTCCAAACTCTCCACCATGGCCAAGACCAAAGAGCTCTCCAAGGATGTCAGGGACAAGATTGTAGACCTACACAAGTCTGGAATGGGCTATTCAATTCAATTCAGTTTTATTTGTATAGCGCTTTTTACAATAGACATTGTCTCAAAGCGGCTTTACAGAAATATCAACACGGTACACAGATATTAAAGGTGTGAATTTATCCCAACTGAGCAAGCCACTGAGTGGCGACGGTGGCGAGGAAAAACTCCCTAAGATGTTTTAAGAGGAAGAAACCTTGAGAGGAACCCGACTCAGAAGGGAACCCATCCTCATCTGGGTAACAACAGATAGTGTGAAAAAGTTCATTATGGATTTATATGAAGTCTGTATGGCCTTAGGAGCAGCCGTAGTCCCAGCAGTCTGGAATTAGAGAAGATTTGAGCTCCATCCAGAGGCAGAAAGGATCTGGATCTCTAGTATCTCCATAAATTCATGTGGGGCTCGGCGAAAGGAGAGAGGGAGAAAAAAGATTATTATGACTGCGAAGTAGTAGAACAGAATCTAGTCAGGGTAGGCTTGAGTAAACAAATACGTTTTAAGCCTAGACTTAAACACTGAGACTGTGTCTGAGTCCCGAACACTAATAGGAAGACTGTTCCATAACTGTGGGGCTCTATAAGAGAAAGCTCTCCCCCCTGCTGTAGCCTTCACTATTCGAGGTACCGTCAAATAGCCTGCATCTTTTGATCTAAGTAGGCGTGGCGGATCATATAAAACCAAAAGGTCGCTTAGATATTGTGACGCGAGACCATTTAGTGCTTTATAGGTTAATAAAAGTATTTTATAGTTAATGCGAGATTTTACTGGGAGCCAATGCAGTGTTGATAATATCGGTGTGATATGGTCATATCTTCTAGTTCTAGTTAGGACTCTAGCAGCTGCATTCTGGACTAACTGGAGCTTATTTATATTCCTACTGGAACATCCAGACAGTAAGGCATTACAGTAATCTAATCTAGAGGTGACGAATGCATGAACTAGTATTTCCGCATCATGTAGTGCTACAAGACCATTGCCAAGCAGCTTGGTGAGAAGGTGACAACAGTTGGTGCGATTATTCGCAAATGGAAGAAACACAAAAGAACTGTCAATCTCCCTCGGCCTGGGGCTCCATGCAAGATCTCACCTCGTGGAGTTGCAATGATCATGAGAACAGTGAGGAATCAGCCCAGAACTACACGGGAGGATCTTGTCAATGATCTCAAGGCAGCTGGGACCATAGTCACCAAGAAAACAATTGGTAACACACTACGCCGTGAAGGACTGAAATCCTGCAGTGCCCGCAAGGTCCGCTGCTCAAGAAAACACATATACATGCCCGTCTGAAGACTGCCAATGAACATCTGAATGATTCAGAGGACAACTGGGTGAAAGTGTTGTGGTCAGATGAGACCAAAATGGAGCTCTTTGGCATCAACTCAACTCGCCGTGTTTGGAGGAGGAGGAATGCTGCCTATGACCCCAAGAACACCATCCCCACCGTCAAACATGGAGGTGGAAACATTATGCTTTGGGGGGGTTTTTCTGCTAAGGGGACAGGACAACTTCACCGCATCAAAGGGACGATGGACGGGGCCATGTACCGTCAAATCTTGGGTTAGAACCTCCTTCCCTCAGCCAGGGCATTGAAAATGGGTCGTGGATGGGTATTCCAGCATGACAATGACCCAAAACACACGGCCAAGGCAACAAAGGAGTGGCTCAAGAAGAAGCACATTAAGGTCCTGGAGTGGCCTAGCCAGTCTCCAGACCTTAATCCCATAGAAAATCTGTGGAGGGAGCTGAAGGTTCGAGTTGCCAAACGTCAGCCTCGAAACCTTAATGACTTGGAGAAGATCTGCAAAGAGGAGTGGGACAAAATCCCTCCTGAGATGTGTGCAAACCTGGTGGCCAACTACAAGAAACGTCTGACCTCTGTGATTGCCAACAAGGGTTTTGCCACCAAGTACTAAGTCATGTTTTGCAGAGGGGTCAAATACTTATTTCCCTCATTAAAATGCAAATCAATTTATAACATTTTTGACATGCGTTTTTCTGGATTTTCTTGTTGTTATTCTGTCTCTCACTTTTCAAATAAATCTACCATTAAAGTTATAGACTGATCATTTCTTTGTCAGTGGGCAAACGTACAAAATCAGCAGGGGATCAAATACTTTTTTCCCTCACTGTAGATAGATAGAGAGACGGGATAAGAAACATAATATTAAAATATTAGAATAAAGAATTTGTAAATTTTATTTATTTGTATGCTGTTTTTTTACACAACTTATTTATTTTACAAATAAATAAAATGTACAAATTCTTTATTCTAATATTTTGAGATACTGGATTTTTTATTTCGGTGAGCTGTAAGCCGTAATCAGAGATTAAAACAAAAAAAGGCTTACAATATTTCACTTTATGTGTAATGAATCTAGAATATGAATATTTTTTTAAATTAAATTACGGAAAAAAGTCATCTTTTCCACGATATTCTAATTATTTTCTTTTTTCTAACACAGTTTATAGCACAGTTACATACAGAAGTCTAGCTGCATAGATTTGCAACTACAAAGCACTGTGTGAATTTCCTTCATGTGACTTATGCTGATAAATAAGCCATTAATTATGTGCCCATGAAATAAAATGAAACAAAAAACAAAGACTAGGTGCGTACGTGCTTGATGGCTCATGAAATCAGAGGGTATCATGGCCGATGAAGTTTGGATCACCAGACTGGTCCCAAGTGCCCATGCTGGAGAGAAGGGCACTTCAGAAAGAGGTAAAAACCCCCCAAAATGACTGACAACTGTGTTGTGCTTATGTTGTACTGGTATACCATTGCCAGCTATATATTATATATATATATATATATATATATATATATATATATATATATATATATATATATAAAATTTAATTCTAGGTGACAAGCTTTTAAACATTTCTGACAAACTGTATGTTTGTGTTTCATTGCACACAGCTCCCATGTGAGAAGGAGTTCCAGAAGCATCGCAACAGAATAGCACATCTACGCTTGCACTATTCTTGAATTTGCAGGAACAGCGTATTGCGCAAGTCTGATTTAGGATCCAAACACATAGTTAAATAATTTACTCAGATACTGGCATTCGTCATATTGCCTGCTGTTCTTGTGTATACACATGGCTGTATGAATTCCATCCATCCATCCATCTTCTGTACCACTTATCCTACACAGGGGAGCCTGAAGCCTATCCCAGAGGACACCCTGGACGGGGTGCCAACCCATTCACACACTACAGACAGTTTACAAATGCCAATCAGCCTACAACGCATGTCTTTGGACAGGAGGGGGAAATCGGACTACCTGGAGGAAACCCCTGAAGCATGGGAAGAACCCTGGAGGTGTGAGGCAAAAATGCTAACCACTAATCCACTGTGTCTACTATATGAATTCCTTTTATGCACAAAGCAAGACAGCTCATTTGAATACCTGTAAAAATAAATATGCATTTTTTAAAAATTATTATTATTGGTTTTAGGAACAAGCACGTCCATAAATCATAACCATATCATGGAAGTAAACTCAAGATTTTTATGCACTATTAAATTAGCCACAGTCTGTCAACAAAAACTATGGTGCAGAAAACTACTCTAAAAACTAAACTGCCATAAATCACCATTTGAAATATTTAACTCTAAGCAGACAAATTAGACTTGAACGTTTAGGATACAGTGACCGATTGCCAGCATATCAAATATAATTCATTTTTTCACTCTGCTGTGAAGTAAAATGTCTCGGATGGTATTCCTTTACCGCAGCTGCCCTCTGTTGCCAGGAAAGTGAATTGCAGTAAAAAACAACAACAACAAAAAAAAAAAACACTGGCAAGTCTTTTCTTTCCCACCTCCAACCGACCATTAAAGCACAATTTTTCAAATTTATCTCTGGAAAGGTGATCATTGTAGGTCTGAGAATATTGCTTTTTTTTTTTTTTTTCTACAATGACAAACGGCACCTTTAAATAAGATGTGAAAGTGTGAAAATGAAATCTTCATCATAATCTTTTACGGATGATGGGTTTTTTTCAGATGAGGGGATTTATTTCCGTCATTCATTCAAGCATGACAAAGAAACATCATCGTACAAATGTTTTGTTTTAAGAACACTGAAAATCCAAGCATATACCAAAATTAAAGAGTGATATGTATGTAATATATATATATATATATATATATATATATATACACATACACACACACACACACACACACACATACATACATACATACATATACACACACACACACACACACTAGGTCTAACAGTCAAATGGTCTACAAATACCCACCTTTCAGAAACACACTGCAGTTGAGCCTCTCAGCATTATACAAAGCCAGCTGGTTGTGCATTAACGCTGTCCCCCTATTAAATCGGTGGACTGTTCCTAACTGCACCAGTGAATGCATTTCCTTCTATTCAGAGGCACATACGCACAACAGCATCTTCATTTGGACACTATTTCTTTGCACACAGGAGTCCAGGTATTTTTTGTTCATTTTTTCCGCCTCACTTTTGGTTTCTTGACTGGTCGAAGGTAGGGGTTATCAATCATGTTTTCCTCATTATTCTTCACAGTAGGCACACCGCCACCAGGTGGCAGAACGGCGTTCTCCTTATCTGCTCCTGTGTCTTCCTGGATTAAGTACAAACAAACAAACAAATCTGTCACAACTGACATGCAACAGTCTGTAAACTATAATACAACACATACTGATGATGTCAGACAGGCTCATTAATTCAATGTCAGGTGTACTAAACATCAGTACATCCTTTAAAAAAGTACACTGTAATGCTTAATAGTGACGGATGAGAGAGGTCATAAGTAGTTCTTACGCTAATCATGCCGTTGGTGTTGTTTTCCGAGTCGGTCTGGTCGTCCTGCTCAGAGGAGTCCGTCTCCTCCAGGGACTGCAGCTCCAGCTCAGAGGGCAGTAGGGCGCTCAGGTATGGGATAGAGCTTGGCTTTGCTGCGATCACTGAGTATAAGAAGGCAGAGCCATTAATATATCTTCACGCTTATTTTAACTCCAATAAAGAACTCTGACAAAAATGGATTTCATAAATAAACATTAACAGAAAGTAAAAAGCACTAATAACAATGATACGGTAAAAATGCTAAAACAAATGATATCCATTTGATTTGATGATTTATAGATTTGATTAAAACAGCATGAGCCGTGTTCATCACTTATCACCAGGCAATGTTTTCCCCATCTTTAACTGCCCAGTTTCAGTGTTCCTAATAAAGTGACCGTAAGCATATGATAGAATGTAATATCTAAAGTCTAGAGTGAAAAAATAAATAAATAAATGACTACATTTAACCCAGTCCTTTCTCACAGCGGAGTTCATTTAGATTTTCAAATAACGTTTGTTTCAGCAGACACAAAACCACAGGGCCACACCAGCACGCAGATCTTTATCCACACAATTACTTTTCAGCACTGTCCTTACGTGGAAAAGCAGTAAGGTCATCTTTAAAGAGGCTTTGTGTCTCGCCAGTCTTCGCCATGAATCGTGTGAGTGCCCTCTCGACATCTCGTCTCTGGGAAGCCGCCTTCTCCCTCAGCACCTGGTAATCTGATACAGGCTCGCGAAATGTCTGTACACCAGGGAGGAGAAGAAAAGAAAAAAAAGAAAGAAAGAAAAGCATGCTTCCATCATGTTGCTGCTCTTAATGTCACATACTAACTTGATTTTGACTAAAAGGCTTCTAACGCTCTCTGCTTAACAGTCCATCACGTGTGTGTAGTTTGACATGTGCATCAACACAGAATGTAAAACTCATGTCTTACCGGGGTTTTGATGTATGTATGAGGGTCTGGGAATTCTGGGAAATGGCTAGGGATGTAAGCGGGGTGTGTCCGCTTCTGTCCAGCAATAAGAGCCTTGGGAATCACTGGGGAATTCGTCACTGGAGCTGTTGCAAAGCAAGAACAATGACTAAACTAACAGCAGCACTAGAATTATAGGATAAAATCAGCCTGGAGCTCCTAACCAGCCAATTTCAGAGAAGATTTAAAGGGTGTTGGTCTTAATTTTAAGCCATTTAATTGTTCTCAGTCTGGAAATAATTCCAGCATTTACAGTAGCTCCTAAACCTTTCACAACTTAATGGTAATCCTGGGTCACGAACACTGAATCATAAATGATCCTTAATGTCTGATGCCTGCAATTTACATCAGAGTTTCTGTGTTTGGAAGATTTAACGACAATGGCCCTTATTTATCAAGATTAAGATTTGAGTATGGTTAGTCATGGTGTATGATTGGACGGTTACCTCACTGCTGACTTTTTCAAAATACTCGTTAAAATGCATGTCGCGTCACGTTCACGGTTCTTTTCATGGCAGGCGTTTTCAAGGCATAGGTAGCTTCAGTGAAATAAATAAAATGTTTCTATCGCAAACAAGATATTTTCACTTTTAATTACTTATGACCAATTTTACGGTTTGCATTATTTCTTTAATTATCACATAAACTATATATTTAATGAATGAATGAATGAATGAATGAATTAAAATGAATAGAAAATGTTCATGGTTTTGCCTTTCTTCACAGCCAATGCGTCTTTCGGCTAATAATGCGATAAAAAATTCCTATGGAAATTTCGTCCCTTCTGGAACGGTCAAGTCTGTATTTTTATTTTATTTTATTTTTACAGACTCTTTTTGTGTGCAGTGTACACCGCTGGAAAGATTCTACTTTATTTTACCTTCTATAAAATTACCAGTAGCGAGGTTTTGCACTTTTTTTCTTCAGTATAAAGAAAGAAGCCGCCATCTTTGCTATTGTCTCCCGCCAAAACCAAAACGAAACTAAATATTGGTCATGTTTAAAACACGAAACGATAAAATATATAGACATGGCAGAGAAGCAGTGCTTGCAGCGGGTATTAATTATGAAGCTCCACACACACGTTTAGGCTACAGCAGTGGCTACCATGTTGTGGTCATGTGACCTACTAACGTTCAAGTACCTTAAAACAAGCACTTGTAATAAACATTAACTAAATCTCCAAGTCATGCTGCAGAATACATCATTTATTTCACACTCACTGTCCACTTTAATATGTACACCTCTATATTAATCAGCCAATCATGTGGCGGCAGCAGCACAATGCAAAAACGTCATGCGGATCATGAGCAGACTGGTTTGAGTGGACAGGAAGTCTATAGTAACTCAGATAGGCACTCTTTACAACCACGGTGAGCAGAAAAGCATCTCAGAATGACCTGAAAACCTTGAGGTGTGTGCGTTACAGCAAGTTCCACTCCTGTCAGTCAAGAACAAGAATCTGAGGCTAACATGGGCAGAGACTCAAACAAACTGGACAGCTGCAGACCCACAGAACTGAAGACCCACAGACCTGCTGCTCATTCAGTGTTTTTCGCACCATTCTGTGTAAACTCTACAGACTGTTGTGTGCGAAAATCCCAGCAGATCTGCAGTTTCTGAAATACTCGAAGTCACACTCTAGAGTAGTTTTCTGCATCACAGCTTTTGTTGGCAGACTGTGGCTAATTTAATAGCGCATAAAAATCTACAGAGTTTACCGACAACCACGATCAAAGTCACCGATATCACACTTTTTCTTCATCCTGATGTTTGATGTGAACATAACTGAAGCTCTTGACCTGTATCTGCCACATGACTGGCTGATTAAATAACTGCATGAGTGTTCCTAATAAAGTGGACAGTGAGTGTATATCATTCTATTCGAATGCTCCTTAAAAAACAAACCACGGTACTCTGGTCATTAAGGTGGCCGTTTTAAAACTGATCCTTTAATTACTACCTTTTAATCCATTTGTGATGTGCTGTGTAAAGAATGACAATTATCTGATCATCTATTTGAGATGTAGCCTAGCAAGCATTTAGATTTTTTTTCTATGGATTCCTCCAGTTTCTTAATAAAAGCTACTCTGAGTAAGTCTGTGAATAGTTTATGCAACTTTGATAAGGTTTTTATGAACACACCACCAGACGTAACCTCAAAACGTTGAAGGATGAACGTAGAATGATGAACGGTGATTAACACTTACGTGCCGTTATGACCATCCTCTGTGATCTTTTGGCATACAAGGGGAGTGAGTCTACGTTAAAACCTGTGAATGTTATAACAGAGAAGAGTCATTTTTAAAATGTCTAGATCAGTCATCAATTAGATTTGACATGAAGCCAAATTCTCACAGAACCCTCCAACCCCAGTTCCTTTCAAAATTTCCTGCCCAATTCCCCTAATGCTTTTCAAATTCACTTCCCTGTTCCCAATGCTCTACATAAACAAGATCAGAATTGCCTTGTACACGCTATGGAATGCACAGCATTTGACAGGACCAGTCATGCTTACCTATTTCCACCAATGTAATAACCACGTCTGAGAGAGTAGGGCTGCTTCTGGCTGTATGCTCACAGCTTGCTTTGGCGCAACGTCCAACCTCGGTTATATCTGCAGACAATAATATACCAGAACAGAAATTGTATCATTTGAGCACAAACAAGCATCCTTCATCAGCAAGGACACACACAACCAGAAATGTACACTGGAAATGATAACGGATTATGGTTCTTTGTTCAACCTACATCTCGGACTTATGCCAACGGTTTGAAGCTTAGTCTTGCAGCACTAGTGTCACTATTAGCTATGGTCTTGGAAAAGAGTCTGCCTCAGTCACTTGTGTTCCTCATTCCTGGTCCTGGAGTACCACTGCACTGCATATTTTGGTGCCCAGAGCATACAGCAAAAATGTCCAAGGCAGGAGTACTCAAAGACCAAGATTGAGAAACACTCCTTCAGATCAAAATTAATTCAGATATCTATCATTTAATCCAAGATTACACTATGATTTGCAAGTAGACTTGTCCAGTGGTTAAACTGACCGAGACTATTTAAGGCATAAAGGATGCAACCTAGTAAGGCTGCCTGAATCGCAACGGGTCCAGACACACGTGTACTTGCTAGGATACAACAGTGATCATCAACCCTCTTCTGGAGGATTCACTTCCAGCCCTAATCCAACAGGGACGATACAGCTAATCAGGCAGACTGATGGTGATACCTGGTGTATAATTTATTCATTGAATATGTAGTGCACTTAACTAATCGATCATAAAAACTGATCTTGTATCTATAGGTTTTGTCCATTTGATCACACCTACTATATCACATGCAGCTTTAGATACACAATTACTTCACTGTATCCCATGAGCAGTTTATCAACCCCACCGAGGATATACACACTGTATATTCTTATTCCTTATTATACATGTCAGTACATCTTGTAGGTGTACACTTGGAAGTTTTTTTTCTTCTCCCACAAACTGTGTGTTAATTGTTCTCTATCCAATCATCAGCGTTCAGGTCTGTATTGTTGGGTCTGGTGTCTCTCGTAGATTCTCTATGGGGTTCGGGTCAGGCGAATCGGCTGGACAATCAAGCACAGTAATACCACGGTCAGAAACTAGTTGCTAGAAGTTTTGGCACTGTGGGCAGGTGCAGAGTCCTGCTGGAAAAGAAAATCAGCATCTCCATAAAGCTCATCAGAAGATTGAAGCATGACGTGCTCTAAAATCTCCTGGTAGACGCTGCATCGACTCTCGACTTGAGAAAACACACTGGACCAACACCAGCAGATGACATGGCAACCCAAATCATCACTGACTGTGGAAACTTCACACTGGACTTCAAGCAGCTTGGATTCTGTTCCTCTCCACTCTTCCTCCAGACTCTGGAACCTTGATTTCCAAATGAAATGCAACATTAACTTCCATCTTCCCCGTGATTGTGGTCATGTACTGAACCAGACTGAGAGATTAAAGCCTCAGGAAACCTTTGCAGGTGTTTTGAGTTCATTCGCTGATTAGAGTCTTCTCAGGTCGACGTTTCTGTATTATAAATTCTTTATTCCAATATTTTGAGATGTACCTGTATTTAGGTTAATAACCCAAGTGACCACTCAGAACCAGTTTCTCTCACTGGAATAAAGTTGGTTTGACGTTCGATATTGGCAGAAATGCGCAAATTAAGGGACCGTCTCTAAAGTTACATACGACATGAACACTTTCCAGTTGGTTGTGAGACTGTACATCACTCCCTTCAAATGCTATTGAGCTTTAAATACTGGTATATTTTGTGTATGGGCCCTTTCCGCAGTGAAATTCATGTCTAATTTAAATGTGCTTTAATAGCTTGCTTTGATAAATATCATCAATCTAAGAGGTGGGCCTCAAACCTGACACCTAGATGAACACTTTCCAGTGGGTTATATGACTGTAAGTCATTCCCTTCGAATGCTATTGAAGTTAGAAACGTGTTTAACAATGTCGTATGTGACTTTAGAGACGGTCCCTTAATTTCCTCATATCGAACATCCAACTTCACACCAACAGTGTTTCTGTCTATGCCAGCAGTTATGTCAGTTTTCGGTTTAACTTACAACTCTGCATCATTTCTGTTAAAGTTTCCACAGCCGCTTTTTCAGCGCTTTCGAAGCCGCATTCCGTCAACAGGGAGCTGACCACCACCTGCAGGGTGCGCCGCCGGGCCAGGTAATAATTCTCCGCCGGACTCGTAGTTGGCTTACTACCACCTGACCGCTGAAAAGAGCACGAAAAAGAAAAGACAAGTCACTTTCAAATTAATTCGAAGATGTAGCTTCTTAACTTCTTATGAGCCTTAACTTGTTTTGTTTGCTAGCGACTAGCATTCGGCTCCCCGCCGCTTGCTGCTAACAGCGAAGCTAGCTGACGGCTAAACCGTGAATAAAACCCTCACAAATGTACAATTATGCCAAACCGTGAAGAAAACCCTCACAATTTTGTAGAGCATAATTCTACATAAGCGTCTAAACATTCCGGTGTGCCACCGCTGCATATCTATCTGCAGTTGGTCGAGCATGCTAGCTAGCATGAAGCCCGCTAACGCTGTTACCATTCCGGCGTTTAAATTTCCGCCGCTCGCCACCGCAGGGTCCGCCATCTCTGCGATAATTTCCTCCTCTGCTTTATGTTTCTAAAACATAAACAAACCCCGAGCGAACTTGTCAAATGGCTGAAGAAGCATTATTTCTCTGCACCGAGCTGTGTAGCGCCAACGACTTCCGTTATGTACAATGCGGCTATGCATTAATAAGAGTCCTGTGCATAATAAAAGTCCTAAAAAATATCCATTTCGATGTAGTTACTAGTTATTAAGGTTAATGACTACTATAAAGCGAGTTGTTGTTGCGTTAAAACGTTTGTATTTACAAATAACAAACTATTTAAAAATGCTCCATTCAAAAATCTGTCTTTACAGTTTCCTCTGAAACTATTGGAACAAGGACAGTTCATTTGTTTGTGATATACCGTGCACCAAAGACGTTTGGGTTTGAGATGGATATGAGACGAGGGTTTAGGATTTCAGCTTTTTATTTCCTGGATTTTACCTCTAGATGTGTGACTAAACAATATAAAACACAACGTTTCGTGTCAGACCGCTCAATTTTTAGGCGAGCCAAAGTATAGGAACAGATCTGGGCCTTGAAGTGAATTAACGTAACTAATACTTAATGTTCCCAATTAATTTGGACGCATTTCTCTGTAAATTGCCAGACAAAAATGTTCCTGTTCTGAATTCATTCTGCCGCTACCATCGTGAGTACATCATCGATTAAAGATTAATGAGCCTGTTCCAGAAGCAGCCCTGCAAGCCCAAGCCATGACGCTACCGCCACCATGTTTCACAGTATGTTTTGGATCATGAGTTGATCCTTTCTTTCTCCACACTTTGGCCTTTTCGTCACTTTGATAGAGGTTAATCCTGGTTCCAGGACTGTACGGGACAGAGTTCAGAAAGTTGGTAGCTCTGTGGATCTTTACATATCATATCCTCAATACACAAGTGAATAAATCGTATATTCATTTATTCATTCCTCTGTCGTCAGTAACAGCGTTATTCTAGTCAGGGTCACTGTGGATTTGGAGCATTTTAGGAA
The DNA here is from genome assembly GCF_023375685.1 of Ictalurus furcatus. Lineage (NCBI taxonomy): Eukaryota > Metazoa > Chordata > Actinopteri > Siluriformes > Ictaluridae > Ictalurus > Ictalurus furcatus. The sequence continues at coordinate 1,580,529 of NC_071269.1, forward strand.
AACGTGATGCAAAGTAGGCAGACACCTGACCGTCACACCCACACAGTAGCCTATGTGGTTCTTCCCCAAACCGTTGCCACAAAGTTAGAACAACACAATTTTCTCGAATGTCTTTGTATGCTGTATTAAGAATTCCTGCATGAAAAAGGCTCTAGTGCACAAACAAGCTCCATGAAGGCTCCATGGTTTGCGAAAGTTGGACCTTGCAGGGACTTTTGGCTGGTCTCCATAAGCAAATCACAAACTGCAGCTTTAACTAAAATACAAAAAATAAAATAAAAAACCTTAAAAGAGCCAAAAGCATGCAGTTTGGTCCTCACAAGTGTGTGTGTGTGTGTGTTGGGGGGGATGTGTGTTTATCGGCAGGCGTGTTTAAAGGGTTCTCGTTTTATGCAATATGAATACTGCATATGGATGATTGAATTTTCAGCCTTGCTGTAATGAATTTAGTTTTCATCTATGGCTTGAAAAAAAATGCATCCTGAGATATGTGGGAGAGGGTGCGAGTTAGGCCACGTGTTCTATAAAACTCCACGTTTAAGACACAGCAAGACACAGACCACGGTTTTGCACACAGTACAATTTATTCAGCTGCAATCAGAGAAAGCTTACTCAGTAAAGACTTGTTACATCCTTTATAAATAATGTTCAGCCAGTAGAAAATCATCACATCGTCTTAACAAACTTACAAATAACATTTGAGAACAGGCCCCGCCTAACCCCAACACCCCCCCAACCTCATCCCTCCCACACCCCATAATTCCGAACATTAGCTGTTCAACAGCATTCAATCCCAACAGGCACTCTTCATTTCCTCTCTGTCAGACACACACAAACCTCAGTGCTTGTTTCATTTACAATTGTTTACTATTCTATATATATATATATATGTGTCTGTGTTTTATATTGTAGCTTTATGTTGTTGTCTGGAGACTTTAAGGAATACCATTATAATCTCGTTGTTTTGCACAGAATTACAATGACAATAGAGTCTTCTCATCTCAAAGGCAGCACACGTAGTGTGTTAGCGAGTGTGTATTTTAAGAGGCATGGGCTCTGAAACTCATACGTCGCTGCCTGAGCATGGGCAGTTCCTTAGCCTTGGCTTCCATCTCAGCGTCCTGTTCATCTTCTTCTGGGATGACTGTCTGTGGCTCTTGAGTCTGAGCCGTCACTGTTATGGTCTCCTCCATCAGTTCAGTCAGGGTGTTTTCTTCTTTCTCAGGGAAGAGCGAACAGGCAGCCTCCACCACGCCACTCACGATGCCCAGGACTGCAAAGGTCCCTCCTACTAGATATACCTTCATGATGCCCTTTGATGGTCGAGCACTTAGCATCTCCCTTGCAAAAGGAATGATCTCCTGCATCATCTCCATTTTGTTCGAAATCACTCAAGAGTTGTGTCTGTGAGGAGAGAAAAGACTGTTAGGGCTCACGGCATATTATAATAAATTATGAACCGTTCCATATATGCATGTCCTGCATTTACTATCCGTATGAAGTTATTAACCAGTCGAATACGTTCAAAGTACATAGATCAGAGAAGTTCAGAATGTTAGAACCGTGAAGACTAATGGCAAATAGTGTTAGCAAATCGAGGTATCCAAAAGTACTTACACGTGCAATATAAGTGGAACCTTCAGTTGGTTGAGCTTCACTTGATTATGTCCAAGTATCAACAGGCAACTGACTGCAGGCTTGTTCTGTATTTAAACTCAGTGCCGTCTGTAGCCACACCCACTGAACATGAATATTCATTATGAAAAAAGAAGCACTGCCAATATGCTTGTGCAAGATTTTGTGTGCTTCGGAGATGGTGGGTACGTGTCTATTCGGTTGAGTGACCTTTGTGCAGGCAACTTCATCTCCTGGTCATGTGACAAAACAGTTCTTCTTAGTTCTTCTCCACTGTACGTGAGTAATGTGGTGAATCTGATTTTCTCTTCATAAGCTCTCGATTATGCCATAGGCATAATCCATAATGACTCAAAGTTAAATTTTATTGCATTTGTTCAGTGGGAAACACACACACACACACACACACACACACACCTAATAGTTCTACAGTGCAATATAGGAGTTATGGAAGACAGTCTTTAGGTAACTGGTTAGTGACACAACTTACTGTGCTACTCACTGTAAATCTATATGAAGCTTCACAGTCCGTTTTATACATGGACCTCCCATTTGAGGAGACAACATATCTGAAAGAAAGTTGTCTGGGGGGTGGGGTTTGGGGGTGGTGCAAACAAACTGAAATTCACGCCGTTAGTAATGCGGGACTGAATGTTCAGCAACGCTAAGCTTCCCAAAAAACTGTAGCCTCATAGCATTGTCAAGATGGCTGCGGCTACTTTCATGCAGAAAGATGTTTACGTCTCGTAGCCCCGGTGCCCCAGGACTTTGAAACAGCAAACAAGGAAAACAATAAAATACATGACTTACATCGCATCTAGCTAGCCAACTTGTTTGCCATAACAAATGCCGGAGAAACCCCGGGTGTAAGCAGTCACTTGACTGCTGCTGAATTTGCAAGTTGGCTCAATCTGGTCCAAACTCCTTCATCCTTTTTTTTTTTCTTCTTCCTCTTCTTCTTCTTCTTCATTTGAACACCATGTGAGAGGGTTTTTTTTTGTGTGTGTGTGTGTGTGTGTGTGTAAAGATAAAACCAAATTTTCTTTCATCTGGAAGAAATGTTGCGCCTACTTCTACATCTTCCAGTAGCGGGAAAGAGAGTCGTTGAGAACGGTCCAATCACACGATGTCAAAAAATATAAAAGCAATATTGATTCGCCAACAACAAAAGGGGGAGTGTCCGAGGCGCAATGAGGCGCGCTCCAATACTGACGATCTGAAGCAAGCCCGTTAGAGAGCAGCCTCAAGTCACCTACTTTTCAGAAGTTTAAGGACCTACGTACTGTACACACTCATTTGGACAGCGTCCTGCACACAGATACGATCGAAATACCATTTAGATTTTTGAATAAATGCTAACATGACTACCAGGTGAATAGTATGACTAAATAATTTTATTTCATAATTATTTTTGCAATATATATTTTGCTTATGGTTAACATGTTTAAGTACCCTTCTTCTCTGGATAACTTGAAGGGTTATCCAATCACCACTGCTTACTGTAGTTGTCATTGTTAATGATGCAGGCAGTAACAGGGTTAATTCGGGTGTGCAGATTGGGGCAATTGGGGCGCGCCTCATTGCGCCTCAGACACTCCCCCTTTTGTTGTTTGTTGTCTAAACTGCACGGATCGTTAGACATTTAACTTTGCAGTAGGATAGTGAACAGAATATGTATATATATATACATATATATACAGATTTGTTAACATTGTGGCAGCCATATATACCCATAATACAAATTTAATGTGTTGAAGTACAGAGCCAAAATGTGATACTTTAACACAAGGACTTGCAATGCCTCAATCTATTAAATCTTGAAGCAATTTCTTATAAACTATCTTAATGGCCTTTACCCATTAAAGCTCTTAGTACAGTATAAGTATAAGTAGGCTATACTATTCATCGTTAGATAAGGGTTCAGTCCAGTCTTGTGTGTCCAGTGTAACACACATTGGTATCCTACACCAATGCCTTTCGATTGAAGAGCAGTACAAATTCAGACACGATGGCAATCAGTTAACCTTGCTCTACTGGGTCTTCTGCCAGCAGTTGCTGTGTCAAAGCTGTTAAAATGAGGAGCCAGTAAACTGATACAATTTATCCTGAGATCAATAAGATTGCATCATCTTGAGTTAATGATCAGCAAGACCTACATGCTAGGTTGTGGTGGTTATATCTGTTATATGTTATATCTGGTGCCTGGCAATTCCTCAGTGTGTAGTGTAGTTCTAACACAAGTACTGTGCCATTTTTAACACACCAGACATCAACTATTGATGTCTAACACAACTATTTAAGACAGAAGTCAGAATTTCTGTACTTTATGAAGAAAGAACTGTGCTCTAAGACAAAGTACCATTTCTAATCTTCACCTAGATCATCTGCAGAAAACGAAGTGGCTTTATTCGGCAGAAAAATGCAAACGTAATAATAATAATATTAATTGCCATTTGATATAAATATATGTAAATGTTGAGTTTGCTGTTGACCTTTTACAACCATTTGGTGAAATGGGGATGACTAAAAAACTTCACTCGTGTTGATTGCGTGTGCGTTTGTATGTGAGGTGAAAGAGAAGGGGGATGTTGAGCAACGTTACTTGTTTGACTCACTCTAGGCATCGCTTCTGCTGCATGGACAGAAGCACATCAGAGACTTCTGACCCACAGCTCTGATCCGTGCCACGGCCTGTCCCCTAGATGCACAGACAGTGTTGAGAAACCGACCAAGCACGGCCACAGCATCACAGGCTGCACGTAACAAAATATAAAAGAGCAGCTTCAGCAAAAACAAAACAAACAAAACAACAAAACACTGCAGATGATCACATATGAATTAATTCAGTCTGTTTTCATTCTCAATAGCCAGTAACAAAGTTGGTGAAATTTCAAGGTAGAATATATTTCTTTGCATTGCATCAGCCTTTGAGTTGCGCACTAATAAATAGCTGACACTGACTTTGTAAATAGATCACAGTCACTCTGACCTGTGTACACAAAGTTAATAATATGGATGATGATGATGATGATGATGATAGTTTCTCCTTTACAGTGCTATACAAGCCCTGAAGAGATCCTTATCACTCATGGACTCATACACTTACAGCTTGTGAAATGTTTTTGAGGTCAGAGACGTTCATGCGTCTGTGTTTTTTATGCTTACCTAATTCCTCTGGAAAATTATCACATCTTTGACTTCCAGGATTTCTGGTTCGAATCCCACCTCCGCCCCACGTGCACGGACTATGCACGTGCCTCGAAGGTTTCTGCTGGGTACTCCGGCTTCCTCCCCCATTCCAAAGACGTGTCTGATTGCCATTTCCAAATTGTCTGTAGTGGGTGCAATTGTGTGGCCTGCTATGTGTTGGTACCCTGTCCAGGTTGTCCCCTGCTTTGTGCCCCAAGTTCTCTGGGATAGGCTCCGAGCTCCAAGAAGTAAGGAAAATGAATGGGTGGATACTTCTTAAGTCTCACCTTACAATTTCAGAATGAATTTACTGTCTTTTCTGCTTGCTTTAGTCACAAGCGACAGCCAAGATATCGATACTTAAAATGATGGACCTGTCCACGTACAAAACCCAGCAGTTGTGGAATAGCCTTCTGATTTTGGTTTGAGACTCAGACACATCTTTTATTCTGCCTAATTATAATGGATAAACTGTTGTTATTGATGAACATAGAGAGATAATGTGCTGTTTTTACTGTTATCTGTAGTGTTCTTATGGTGGAAAGGTTCAGGGGCAGTGATACCTGCATTGCACCTTTTTGCACATGCACACACATGCCAAGATCATTCGTTAAGGTCACATGGTGATGTATGGTGCAGTTTTTAGGATCAATATGAACACAACATGAACACGGTATGGAGTCCTCTAAGTAACAGCTTGGCGCTACAGGTGTCGTGTCTTTCAAATCTGGGAACAGTGGGAACTGAATCTGCTAAGTCAGCTGACTTCCTGAAATTTGCAGTATTCCCGCCATACAAACATCCGTTTTTCTCTGCGCAAGAAAAAAACCCAAAACAAAACATGGTACTCAAGGGTGCTCAAGTAGTCAGTGTCTGAATCTCATGGAAGCTCTAGGTGGACATTGTCTATGTGTTCACTGCCCTGGAATTGACCATCTCAAGGACATCCCATGTCATGGACTACTCAATGCCCATGTCGATGCAGCACGCTTGGTGTTAAAGAGTTAACTTAGAATTAAATCTGACCCATGTCCCGTAGTCTAAACAGCGAAACATTTTGCTTGGTGTAAACACCCAGGCAAACACAGAAAGAAGCCCAGCAAACAGACAGAGTTCCTGTCCAGATGAAGACTTGGTGGCAACCAATGATCCAGGAGATGATGCTATATAACTTAGAGGTTTGCACTTTTCACCAGCACTTTCCATAATATAGCTCAGTGGTCAGTCCCTTTATCAGATGAGCACAGGGATTCTATGTGGGGGTGAACCATGGACACCTCCACGTTCATCTTTTGTAGCAGGCTAACTGTGAGGAATGGTGTATATTTTCCTCCTCAAAACAGCGAAATGTATAGTCAGGGTTTTAGATTTAATAAGCTAACATGTCTGTACGTTGATTGATCTACCTGTACTTGTATATACAGCATTCATTATACGGCGTACACAACTCGTTTAAAAGGGAAAAAATGTGCCGCGTTGCTGTGAGCAGCCATGCTGATTTGATGTCAGTTGCTGAACTCGGGGTTGCTGAGACCGACCCGGGTTTCTGAGTAGGAAATCAGAGTTTTGGAGGTCGAATGCAGCGTTGGAACTACTCCTGATCATGTGTATGCCAAAACCCCTAGTGGTAGACAAGTGTAATCACCGATAAACTGATTACGAGCAGCTCCCGCCCCACTACTCGGCACTGATTGGCAGTCATTGCTGACTCTGCTCAAAACAAGGTGCAGACAGGTGACAGTTGAAATGTAAAGTAGAGTGTGTTTTCAGGGACTGCAGGAGCCTCATTGCTGAGCGTGATAAGCAGCTTATCAGTCTATTTGGTGTGCCTAGTGCAGTTTTAGTTGATCTCTGCCAGCAATTCGTCCCACTATTTCACAGGTCAACAAAATGCAGCAACAACATCCACACACACACACACTCAAATCCTTTTTACTCTAGGGCACTTTTTTTCTGGGACTCTTTTTAATCACAGGCACATTTCAATATGAAATTGGAGACAGGTCTGGGGTTTCCTAACCGACTACAGTACACTGAACAAATACGGCAGTGGAAAAGACCGCAATAATGTGGGGCTTTTTTTTTTTTTTTTTTGCTATTGCAGGTTTTCCAAATGTAATTGTGTCAATAGATGCGCACAGAAAAAACAAAACATAAACAGAAATAGCAAGTACTAATCACTTTGGGTGCCCTCATTTGTGTGCTATTGTCTGGCACTCCATTTTTTTATGTAGGAGTTTCCTTGTGTTGATAACTAGTTTCCATCCACCCATTCATTTTCTATACCGCTTATCCTACACAGGGTCGCGGGGAGCCTGGAGAGGCACAAAGCGGGGGACACCCTGGACGGGGTGCCAACCCATCCCAGGGCACAATCACACACATTCACACACCGAGAATGGAAGAGGATAATCACATAATTATGACAGAGAATTGGGAAACTTGTTTTTTTTATTATTATTATTGGTAAGGGTGGTATTGAATATTGTACAATAATAGGACACTTATTTATTATTTATATCTCGCATGATAATTGAGTATTAACAAATATATTTACAAAAAGCCCACACTTTTCCGGAGTGTTAGGAACATTGGCAAATGGTTATATCAAACAAACAAACAAACAAAAACAGGAAAGACATTCTTTTATGATAGTGGGTGTAGTGATACGGGATATTATAAAACAAAATGCATAATTCAGCTTGTATATAATATTCATATATTTATTATAAAAAATAAACTTTGGCTCTAAGATACATTAAGCAAGAAAAAAAAAATCTATTACTATAATGGAATGGCAAGAGGGAATTCCTGCCAACCACAGTCTAATGAATTAATGGATTTAGTATCTTCTCTGATACATTGTTAAATATCACAGCAAATCACAGACTATTAGGAAATAAATAATAATAATAATAATAATAATAATAATAATAATTTCACATCACCAATACTCAAAATGTAATATGAAGCACACAAGTTCATGATAAAATGGAGTGATCTTCATAGAAATAATACACAGGGCTGGAGTTCTCAGTCCTGAGGAACAAGCTCTTTGTGCTATAATATAATCAGGTGCCTAAGCGTGTTGTTCTGCTCTCAGAGTACTGCGTGTCATTTCCCTTGTGTTGTGTATGTAAAGTCATGTCTGTGCATTTGTGGGGGTGTATGATGATATGGAGGCACTCTTGTCAACTCCAATACATTGGTGAAGCCAACAAGCACCAGGTCAGCTGTCTTGTAATCGCTCCATATCCCAAAGGAGCCAAAGCCCAAAGCAAAGTGGCCAAGAGACAGGTCACAGATCTGCAGCAACACATACACACAGACGCACGTGTGAGGTCACTGTGTCCTTGAGAAAAGTAATATACACAAGCAGAGAGTCAAATAATGACTTATAATTACTTAAATAATTATAGTTCATTACTATATAATAATATACACTAGATGACCAAAAGTTTATGGACACCTCACCATCACACTCACACACAATGTGAGTCTTCCCCAAACTTATATATGTTTATATACGGTATATAGCAGCAGTTTATATATCCAGCCTCAGTCTTCAGTGCTGTATGCTTGTATCTAAGAACGCCTGCTGTAACCATTTAGACTATGATACTCATACTGAACATCTTTTCAACACACTTAGTCTGACTGTATACGGATACAATTATAGAAGAGTGATGATTTATAATTCCACTATCCAGAGTCATGCAGAACAGGAAGGGTTCGCTTTTAGGCCTGGGTCCTGTCAAGGTTTCTTCCTCATGCCATCTCATGGAGTTTTTTCTTGCCACTGTTGCTTCTTGCTTGCTCATTAGGAATCTAATATCTACATCTGGATTTCTGTAAAGCTACATTGTGACAATGACTTTCGTTTAAAAAAAAAAAAAAAAGCTATACAAATAGAACAGAATTGAATTGACTTGAATTTGCCCCGTCCCTAATCTTAACCTTAACCTTCGGAACATTATAGTAATTTAATCAAAATATGTTTGCTAGAGTGCAACCTTTTTGGAAAAAAAAACAAACAAACATGTACTGACTAATTTCTAGTCATTTCTAATGACTTCTAATTTCAGTTCAAATAAAAGTTATTAATAGATATATGCCGTCAAGGGTGTATTCCCAACTGGCGCCGATGCTCCCAGGATTCTATCATAAAAAGTAAAGATGGACCCTGGTTTAATATTCTTGCGCAGACGAAAAGCACCAGAAACCAGTTTATTTTATGATGTCATGGTACACGATAGGCTATTTATTAATTAATTAACGGTGCGATTAATTATTTTTTTCCTTACCACAATATATATACCATCTTACTACTAAGTGGGAGTGGTAGCTCAGGAGTTAAGGCAAGTGATTGGAAGGATGTAAGTTCAAATTCCAGTACCGCTAAAGAGAAACTGTTAGACCTCCATGAGACGCTATTAAATCTGTCAAATCTAGACGCCAGGGAAGCATCTACCAAATGGAAAAGGTCGCGTAATTCTATTTGCTTTACCTATTAAAGTCCACTCATAATGCTGCAAAGGCCAGTCACATGACAGAGCAGACACCTGCTGAAGTCTGAAGTTTCTCCCCACTGTGACTGGTGCCTGTCTTCTCATACCTGTACAGATAGGAGGAGACGATTTCTTAAGAACTGAACAATTCACGATGTCTGCATTGTGTTTAATAGCCATGAGCCAATGGTATTTTTAAATATCATAACACCGTATATAGCGACCCTACTGGTTTATAATACTGGTTTATAAAAGGCCGCCAGCCTTGATGCAATGTGTACAGACAGCCTTTATCTCAGGAGTCCACAAAGCTACATAGAAGTGGAATATTCCTAGGCGGACCACCCAGATGAGACACAGGAATATCACCGAATATCATAGTATAAAGGACAGTTGCTATTCTTGGCTTATGGCTATTTTTTTCATTAGTTCAAACTGATAAAGCTCAGTACCCATTTAGGTTTCCTGGTTCGGAGTGGTACACATGCTTGGTCTTCTCATTGACTGTGAGTGTAACACTATGGCCGACCTTCGGCAGAAGGTACTGAGTCTTTGTTTCCATGGAAACAGATGGCAAAGTCATATGACTGCAAGGCAGGTTGCCATTGGGTTCTAAAATGTCATGGACCGGGTTGTTGTCTGTTGCTTCAAGGTGAGCTGTTGAAATGACTTTTATGTCAGGCAGCTGAGTCTTTGTCTGGCTCTGTTTGACTGAGGCCTCACCATGAGCAAGCTGTAGTTTCTTCATGTGGTTGATGGCCACTGTCGCATTGAAAGCTTGCTGGAATACACAAAAAGATAACATCACATAATCTTCCTCATCCACAACTAAGAAAAAACAGCTCCAGACTGGGAAAAAGAAAAATCACACATTTATGAGTGTTTGAGCGTATGAAATGACCGTTGCTGAAGCTGTGTTGTGTAATCAGGCCAGAGCTCAGAGCCTTAAGAGACTGGGTGCCTTTACCTTCCACTTGGACTTGGCAAAGTTCTTCTGGATCTGCTCACTGACGGAATGGTAGATATCACGGCTTTGGGCGGTCTTTCCAATGATCCTGAAGACAAATACAGAAACGAATCTCTCTCCAAATCTCTTGGTCTATCACAGCCAGTGGCCACAATGTTTAAACCAAGCCTTTTATATCTAGCAAACATGAAGGAGTAAAAGACAGACATACAAATTGTATCCTATGACCATTAAGTTGGTATATTATCCTAATGCTGTGTAAGCAAACACATATGCAAAGAAGCAATTATTATAACCCTAATCCAGGTGGACAAATCACAGCTTTGGTGGCTTAAGTAGCATGCAGGGATCACAGACAGACTTTTAAGAATCCGGAACATGCAGATATGTAGAAACACTGACGAAACTGGAAAATAAAGTGCGGCATAAAGCCTGTCATATCCTGCTAACACAGTATACACAATACATCGCCTCACAGTTACTGAAATTATAGATATGGAGAGAACACGCCAGAGCAAAGGCACTAGCCAGACTAGAATATTTTTTTACTTGTGACGTGAGGAGAGAACACCACAGCTCCTAGATAGCCAAAGCGTTCACCAGTGACCTTCTGACTTTTTGTCGAAGACTCAAACACAATGTCAGAGATGGATAATGACTATGGATACACAGGAATTCCCCCTAATTTCTTTCCCTTAGTCTGTATTAACTCACTTTAACTAGCTGGTTACACGACATCACATCATGCTACTGCACCAATTTTTAGTCTATTCAGTTTGGTTGCCAGTCAACGAAAACATGGGTCTGGGCAGCACACTGGAGCTTCCACTTCCGCCTAGTGGGTTAGCTAATGATTTATCATTTATCCACCCCTGCTAATATTTACGAACCAAAACAAAACAAAACTAGGCACTGGCTACAAAAATGTCTAGACCTCTTACTAGAACATTGCTTAATATAGGAAAAAAATTCCAAATGATATAAAACACAGAAAACTAAACTATTTGTGGGCGAGAGATTCATGCTCCCTCTTCAGTTATCTACCCTTTGGTAGAGTTTCTAAAAAGTATCTGTTTTTACTGTACCAAATGTTCTCATAACTCTTTTTGATTACCGTTCATTCCAATACATGCTTAAGCAAGGTCACACAAGCAAGAGTGCTGCTGTACTGAATATCAGCACGGCTGTGATTCTTCTGCAGGTACACATGACCATTAGCATGACTGCGAGTGCAATATTGCTTTTCAGACACAATACGACCAAATATTTTGCTCCGTCAATGAAAATAGCTCCCAGTGTGAATGGATAGAGCGTTATATGTTGCCATGCAACGCACAGACTGACTGACAGCCCATAGTAAGTGTAGTAAAGGTTTCAGTGTGATGAACTACCGCTAGAGTCGGAATTTTATGTAGCAAAGACAGACACGCAGAGTGAGACAAACAGCGAAATGTAACGAGTGCTGTTGTACTAAATATCAGCTCTCTTGTCCAATCACATTAGTGGACCGGAACTATATCTTACCAGGGATGTCTAAGAGCTTGCTCTGTTGTGTAGCGCAAATTAGGATTCTTCTTCATCATGTTGCGGATGAAGTCCTTTGCTGAAAATACAGTAAACACACAGAATGTTAACTATGTCCATATGTGCCTATATAAATATACACAGTTTTGTTGAGTTTGCATGTTGAGAGAGAGAGAGAGAGAGAGAGAGAGAGAGAGAGAGAGAGAGAAAGAAGACATTCACCAGATTCTGAGATGTCGTCCCAGAAAGGAGAGTCAAACTCATACTGGGCTTTCATGATCTTCAAGAAAAGACGAGTCTCTGATTCCTCGTAAAAGGGGGGATATCCACAGAGACTGCAGAGACACATCGTTGAACACGATCATCATCTATTTATTATATTTTAACATTAATAGTATAATTTTCCTGAAATACTCATATTTAATTTCATATGCTTCCTTTTTATGGACACGTGTACAGTACTGTATGTTTGTGTATTATGTGTTGAACTGTTAGCAGTTCCTCCACTAGGGGGAAATCTCTCACATGCTGCTCTATACAGCAACCACTGCCGTGGTAAGCAGAGCTTAACCTGGCTAGAGTTCGATGACATGGCGTAAACAGCTTGTTACACACATTGTATAACAGTCATGATCTAAACCCTTAAACAAGCCAGGGATCTTAAGTTCTAGCTGACATTATATCATCATCCAATAGAACTGTGTCCTACTGTAATAGGCCATAAAGTCTTACATCCTATGTGTGATATATAAGCTATTGTGGTTTAAATGGTACAACCCTAATTCCAAAAAAGTTGGGACGCCGTGCAAACTGTAAATAAAAACGGAATGCAGTGATCTGCAAATCTCACAAACCCGTATGTTATTCACAACAGACCATAGAAAACATATCAAATGTTTAAACTGAGGAAATGGACCATTTTAAGGCAAAAAATGTGGTCAATTTTAATTTGATCACCGCAACGTCTCAACAAAGTTGGGACGGGGGCAACAAAAGGCTGGAAAAGTAAGTGTTACTAAATGGAAACAGCTGGAGGAAGATTTTGCAACTAATGAGGTTAATTGGCAGCAGGTCAGTTACATGATCGGGTATAAAAAGAGTATTTTAGAGAGGCAGAGTCTCTCAGAAGTGAAGATGGGATGGAATCTGGATGGAAGCAGATGTTACTCTAAAATCTGTGTATACCTTTCAGCATTGATGGTGTATTTCCAGATGTGCAAGCTGCCCATTCCATAGGCACTAATGCACCCCATACCATCAGACATGCAGGATTTTGAACTGAGCAAAGATAAAAAGCCGGCTGGTCCCTCTCCTCTTTAGTCCTCTTCAGTTTAGAGGACGTGGCGTCCGTGGTTTCCAAAAAGAATTTGGATTCGTCTGACCACAGAACAGTTTTCCACTTTGCCTCGGTCCATTTTAAATGAGCTTTGGTCCAGAGAAGACGGCGGCGTTTCTGGATCATGTTCACATATGTCTATTTGGTATTTGTGGATGGCACGTTCTGAGTTCTGGAGGAGTTTCTGAGCCCATGCAGCGATTTCCATTACAGAATCAGGCCTGTCTTTAATGCAGTGCCACCTGAGGGCCCGAAGATCACGGGCATTCATTTTCACCCTCGTCCCTCGCGCACAGAGATTTCTCCCGATTCTCTGAATCTTTTGATGATATTATGTACTGTAGATGATGGGATATTCATAGTCTTCGCAGTTTTACGTTGAGGAACATTATTCTGAAAATGTTCCACAAATTGCAGACACATTTTTTCACAGACTGGTGACGCTCCGCCCATCTTTACTTCTGAGAGACTCTGCCTGTCTAAGATACTCTTTTTAAACCCAGTCATGTAACTGACCTGCTGCCGATTAACCTCCAGCTGTTTCTTTTTAGTAACACTTACTTTCCCAGCCTTTTGTTTCCCCCGTCCCAACTTTTTAGAGACGTGTTGCGGCCATCAAATTCAAAATTACCTTATTTTTTTCTTAAAACTGTACATTTCCTCAGTTTAAACATGTGATATGTTTTCTATGTTCTATTGCGAATAACATACGGGATTATGAGATTTGCAAGTCGTTGCATTCTGTTTTTATTTACATTTTACACAGCGTCCCAACTATTTTGGACTTGGGGTTGTAGATTTAACAGAAAAAAATATTATCAATAATAGTAACAATAACGGCAAGAGTATATTATAGGCATCTTACAGTATGTATGTAATGACTCCAATAGACCAGCAGTCCACTGCTTTACTGTAAGGCTTCTGAGCCAACACCTCTGGAGCTATAGGCAAGAAAAAACAATCCGTATTCAAATACAATCTTTACACAATAGGTACATTTTTGTCTTTTCTTTTTTGAACCTTAAATGGCCTACTTACCCACATAGCCTGGGGTACCACAGGCTGTGGACATGATGCCCTTGTCCTCCATCTTTGAAAGTCCAAAATCGCTGATCATTATCTTGGACTCCTCATCTGGACTGTAGTACAACAAGTTCTCAGGCTTTGGAGGAAAAATAGATATTGTGCTTTACAGCAGATATTGTAGCAGACATGATTCAAAGCGTAGATGGATGTATTTAGTGAACTGTGTGTGTGCCCGTACACATACCTTGAGGTCACGATGTACTATGCCATTCTTATGCAGGTAGTTAACTCCCTCGAGTACCTGCCTGATCACTAAGCTAGCATCCTTCTCCGAGTACACTCCCCGGTCCAGGATCCGATCGAACAGTTCACCACCTGAAACACTGCCAAAATAAGAATCCAAAAACACAAAATCAGATAATAGCTTCTGCGAGTATAAATACACAACATAGAGATAAAAGTTATGGGCTGGAACAGGTAGACGTCTCACACACGCATTTGTATGAGATTCTGTTTTTGTACTTTTTGGTGTTGTGGATTTTTATATTTTCTAAAATACAGAAAACGCTTCGTGTAGGGAAATTGTGCGAACGGACTCTCATCCAGTTCTGATGGATTTTTTTTTAGCAGCTAGAAATTCTTTGTAGGACTAAACCTTATAAAGTAATAGCACCCTGTGCTTGTGAGCAGTTTGTGAACTGTACAATATGTGCTTCCAATCCCCTGGACTTTATTATATTTAAGATATCCCCTAACGATAACATTACCATTTCCCAGTGAGCTATCAGAACTAATCTCACAAAACACAGCGTTATATTATGATACATTTTTCCGCTGCAGTATTTTTTAGTTGATATATATATATATATATATACACATTTAGTCACTACATTTTGATGTATCTTTGCCCATTTTCGCCCCGAGTGTAGGCAAACACTGACTACTTACAGCTGCATGACAAGGTAGTAATGAGTGCGACTTTCGTAGAGATCTTCCAACCCCACAACATTTTCATGTTTAATCCTAAAAGAAAAAGAACGTGAATTGTTGATTTCATATATATATATATATATATATATATTTATATATAGCCTACTTATATAACTATTATATACACACTTTTTCACAACACTGTATTATATATATATATATATATATATATATATATATATATATAAAATATATTTTTTATTGTACCTCCTTAACACAGCAATCTCATTCTCCAAGTTGATGTCTCTTTTGTTCTTTTTCTTCACACACTTTATGGCAAAGAGCTTTCCTGTTTTCCTCTCCTTCACCATGAACACCTCAGAGAACGCTCCCCTAAGAGACAGAGGGAGGTAGAGATACGCACAGAAAGAGGACGTTGTGTGAGGCTGTTCAGTTATTAAGATTTAACAGTTAACAACGACTCTGAGGGTCGAGAAGCCGGCTGATATTCTTGTCTCAGACAAGGTGATTCATTCTCCATTTTTAATGAGAACGTGCAGATGACCTGTTAAAGCCATTCCTCTTTGGCACTTCAGTTAAGCTCTGCACGCATCCGTATCACAACACCTAACAGCCATTTGTGCCAGGATCTGGAGGAGGTAAGAAAATAGCCCAACTGATTATCTTAATGTTAAGTGATGTTTTTTCCGCCCCGGTCCTCACACTACTTCATCCGTGAAAAACATCCGCCTGGTATCATCATCAAATGCTGAATGTTATGCATGAATTTTGTGCCCCATTAATCAAAACCAGAACTCTGACGTTTGAAGGAAATCAGAAGCCAACAACGTATTTTGTTACATTTCAAAATCGCTCTTTTGTGGATGGAGAATGGCATAAAACCACAGCGATAGCTTAATTTATTGTTCTCTGTTCCTTCCACACTGTCTAAAGCTGTAACCTGGAATACATGTCCTGGCTGGGGATTAAGCGTCAAAATCCCCTACGCAACGGAAATAGTAACAGCTCAGGTATCCAGGTGTGGCACTTCAAACAGGTCACTGAGCGCTCCATGAAACCCTCAAACCCTTCTTCTTTAACAGATTCATTCAGTAATTCATAAATATTCATAAATATACAGTATACATAAATCCGCTTTAATTGTGTCCTTACACTATAATATTCCTTTTCAAGGGTAAAAACTATTTTACTCGGAGCTTTGTAGCAGGACACCCACTTGCCATGCCCTGTCTCACACCCCGCCCACCCCCACAAGCACACATATTCATGAAGAACACGGCGTATCAAAGAATTGCTTTTAATTGCCGCCTCCGAGCTCTTCTGAGGCCAGCACACTCTCTGTTACTGAAATTCTGCCTCTGCAATTTTACCTCTGAATATAAACGCTATGAAACAGAGTTCTGAGCCAGGCTTCGCTTCATTCAGTAATTCTAGTGGTATAATTATACGTGTTCTTGACATAGATACGATTGATTTAATGACTCTCTATATGTTAAAGATTTCAGCACCATGACAGATTAATACGTGCGAAGACTTGACCGGTAATTACGCACAATGCTCAGGGAGATGCGTATAAGGGAGATGCTTCAGTACATCTCAATCGCAGCCATTAATTTGTTGTAATTTCATTCACCGTGTTTTTCAGTGGCTCATGCTCTCCCTTGTAAGTGCTGCTGAGGGAGATTGGGATTTGGTTCAGGTTGTTTTTCTCGGCAGGAAACGCGTGGGTCATCTCCCCAAAGCAAAGCTTTTCTCACTGGTCCTACCGCATCATTTTTATAGCTCCAAAACAAGGACACCGGGGATGGTTGCAATGGATGTAAATGCTGCACTGATTTTCAGAGCTTTCACTAAGCTTATCTGAAGGTCACATGCACTTTCCTCCTGTCATGATCAAGACAATAGTTGTGTGTCACATGTCCAATAATAAAAATAAAAAAAATCCCAGCACCACTCAGTTAGATTGTCTGTAGATAAATACAAAACCCTCTCTACCCAGTTCACTGTTCTGGAAGTGATCCTGACTCCTGAGTATTAAATAATCACAGCTTATCACAGCCTTCCATATCTCACAGCTTGTCTCCAAGAATAGAGGGAAATGTAGAGGGTGTTGTGATCTCTGTAATGTGATCTCTGTAAGTTTAACCATGGCAGGGTTGTTGGTACCAGACTGGCTGGTTTGAGTATTTCAGAAACTGCTGATCTCCCGGGATTTTCACACACAACAGTCTTTAGATTAAAAAAAAAACCCATTGAGCTCTGTGGGCGATGTGGAAACACCTTATTGAGGTCAGAGGAAAATGGCCAGATTGGTTCAAGCTTCCAGGAAGGATTATAATACCTCTTTACAACTTTGGTGAGTGGAAAAGCATCACAAAACATCGAACCTTGAGGTGGAAGGGCTACAACAAAGCAGAAGACCACATTAGGTTCAGATAGCCTCAGATGCTTGTTCTTGGCTTGTTCGTGTTCTTTGATGTGTTGTGCACGCTGAGATGCTTCTCTGCTCACCACGGTTGTAAAGAGTGCTTACTTGAGTTACTATATAACTCAGACCAGTCTGATCATTCTCCTATGATCTCTCTCATCAACAAGGCGTTTCAGCTTGCATACGCTCTGCACACCGTATGTTTTTTGTTTTGTTTTTTTGCACCGTTCTGTGTTAAGTCCAGAGACTATTGTGTGTGAAAATCCCAGAAGATCAGCAGGTTCTGAAATACTCAAACCATCTGGCACCAACAACCATGCCAGAGTTAAAGTCGATGAGATCAACCTTTTCCCCCATTCTGATGTCTGATGAACTGAAGCTCTTGATCTGCATCTGTATGATTGTATGCACTGTGCTGCTGCCCCATGATTGGCTGATTGGATAACTGCTTAAATGAGCAGGTGTACAGGTGTTCCTATATTACAGTAGACGGTGATCGTGTATTTTACAGTTAAATGGCTCTCTGGCTGCCAAAACTTTCAGAACACCAGGTCTAAATAACCTGAGGACACAGCTGTTTAGCCAGTGGATATGATATTGTATGATCCACTTAGACAAATGAGAGGTTTGAAAAACAAGATGCTAATTGAAGCCACAAATCACTAATCTTTCATTTCAAGATCATTTTATTCAGTTCTGTTTTGTAGCTAGTTTTGTCAGTTGTAGTCGCGACTTGCCCTGCCTAGGCCTCACTCAAATCCAATCACAGACTCTCACAATTTGTCTATATTACAGTCAGAGCTAGGCCAAGAACACTCACCTGGTAATGTGTACGATGTGGTATACTACCACAAATGAAGCTTCTATACCCTATAGACTCATATATTTATCGCAGTATAAACTGTATAATCACTAATCTACCACCATTGTCATGTATAGTGATATATACCGATGTCGTGCACATTAATATTGTTTTCTAATACAGTTTAAACTAAAAGTCATAATACCAAGTGGATCATCGTTAGGGTAATAATTATTCAAATGTCGTACTCACGATCCGAGCACCTCTATGAAGTCGAACACTTCTTGGATGTTGTCAGTGCTCTTCTTCCAGTCATAGTCGGCCTCTTTGCGACCCATTTCAGCGGAAGTTTCTCCAGGGATTTCTATAACACAGGAAATAGGACTCAGAGATCAAACGGAACCAAGCAATCTAAAGGCTAACCGATCCAGTCTGAGAAGAGAAACACAAGTCCCAGATTGAGAGCCCCAGATTTATACATTTGTTGGGAGATAAAAAGACCTCCTGATATTCCAGGAACCACGAGGCATTTTGGACAATGTGCGGTGTGTTTAACGTAAAGGTTAAATCCTTAAATCTTAATGTTAAATGATGTTTTCTGTAATTTCTCAAGGTGCATTCATCCAGGAGTGAGGAAATCCACTGTAAAATGAAGCGATCGGTGTTGGAGGTCTGCTCATGCTCATCAGCTAGCTGCCATCTCGAAGATTCTGGTACTTATTCATCAAATAGTACAGAGTTCGATTTGTGAATTTGCTATACAGCATCAAAACAAGCAGTGATTTGAACACAATTATGAATGATCGTCAGCTGTGTGGGAACAAGCTCCCGGCCACTAGTCTCTTATTTACACGTCATATGAAAATGCCATGCCCCAATTTACCCACATATATCTATTTGTTTTTGTTTTTTGTTTTGTTTTTTAATGAAACACACCCTAAAGAGTAATGTCCAAATCAAGTTCAAGTTCAAGTCCAGGTCTACGAGTGAAACGGATCTCGCAGGAACTTGTCTTTTATTTATCACGCCGATTTCTTTCGGCTCGGAACAAGACGTGGAAGACATAACATGAAGTGCGGGGAAAATAAAATCCTCTTGGATGGAAATGGGTTAGCTTATCAACACTTGAAAGCACTGGAAAGGATTAGAAGTCAATCAGCAAGCCTGGTCTGACTTTAAGACTTGGCCTCTTTCCTCTTATGTAACGGAGGAAAGAATCTTGATTCACTTAACCCCAAAGGAATTAACCCATACAGTTCAAGAGGTCAAACTTAGGACATCGAAGATAAACAGCTACTGCATAATAACAGTACGGACACAACAGGGACGCAGTATCGTGCAGATATTATTCCATAACACATCGGTTCATTTTTTTAAATTTATTTAACTCGGTAAGTAAATGAATAGACTACGACTGGGTAACCTGACAACAAAAAGAACATCCTATTAGGGCAAATCTACATGCCGTGAGCCAGACAGAGTTAAGCCTAATCTAACACCGCATCATTTTTATTTTCTTTTCATCTTTATTTCCTTTAGGACACGCTATGTAAATTAAAATGAAGGTACAGTACACAACCTACATCAGAATCACAAATATGCACGTTTATATCCCTTTTTTCTTAACGCACAATATGACAGGCATATAGATATCCAATTTGACCTGCTCCTTAAATGGAATACGTATCAGTTACCTATTCTCTCTATATATTCTTTTAAAGGAAGGCACAGTTACTGATGCATCACTGTAAAAGCAATCACGATACCACTGACTATACTATACTTTACTCCCTTTCCTGTGATAGGCACACACACACACACACACACATTCTTTTCAAAATTTATTCAAGTATTTTCATTGCAAATTCGATTATTGACATGAACTGGAGTGAAAAGTAGAACCGGACTCCACAAGTGTGCGCGAAACCTTATGATCCATTTCAGATGAAATTCATCAGTGTCGTCCGAACACGCGCTCCACTAGAAGGGATGCACGAGGAACACTTGACCCTCTTGTACAAAGCGGTTCACATGGGTCAAATTTGCTTCCATTTTCACACAGGGACCTGAAAACCGTGCAGAATCTCGAATATGAAATATTTTACATATTGACTATTATTCACTTTGTATACACGGTACTCTGCAAAGCTTTCAGGCACGTTCAAAGAAATGCTGGGGAGCAAAGATGACTTCAAAAATAACGAAACGACCTTACTTCACTGGCGTACAAGCGTGTTTTTAGGTAATATTTCATTGTGGGCTGGGAAACTAATGTTGAGAAATCGAAAATGTTTTTGTACTGACTTGATCATGAAGAAGTCATAAAACAAAAGATTTAAAAAAAAAATTTTTTTTTTTAATCTATAAGTTTGTACTAAAATAAAAAAATGTAGCTATCATTTCATGAAAGATCAAAGAGGACCATTAACAGTGGCATTAAATGATAGTTATACATATAAATATACATATTTAATAATAATGCATCATTATGTAGTGGTGTTTGCATGCCTAAATTACCCTCACTGAAAGATGTTTTTATTATTATTATTATTATTATTATTATTATTATTTGCTCGACCTTACCTTCTGGAATGTAAGAGCTCCAGGTGTTTAGTATGGGTAGACAGGGACAGCAGGGACAGAGGACAGCGCGAGACAAGCGGAGCAACTGATGCGCTGATCTCAGCGACACGAACATGGACCACGCAGGCGCGTGCGGTCGGAGCACATGACCATGCAAGTACAGTGCACGAGCTCCCCACAAATAAACCCTGTCCTGTGCCCTAGCGAAAAAATCTACCACGGCAAAGTAATAATCGTGATCGCGTGCGCGTTGTTCAAACTTTGACTCCGACGTGCAGCAGCGCGCGCCAGTCCCAGTGCTTTATGAATAACGCGGAAAGAAGCTTATGTGCAGCTTTGACTTACCTAGCGCCGAGGAGGGGTGTGAGATGCCTCGCTCCGACTCTCCTGCCAAAAGATTTGGACAGATTGTCTCGTGGAGACGCGTGGACATAAAGGAGGATAGAGCACTGAGAGGGGAGGGGTGCTGGGGGAACAGTGCATCACTCTCTCCAACATACTGTAGACCTGCCAGTGTTACAGGCTTATGGGGCTGTATTTCAATGACAGTTTCATGCAGTTGAATTATAACAGGCTATACTGCTCCTTATGTCTGCATTCATTCATTCATTCATCTTGAACATCTTGGCCAGGAAGATTCAGCAGATTTGGAACCCATCCCAGGAACACTGGGCTTGACCCTGTATAAGATGCCAGTCCATTACAGGGCACCCGTCCATCCATCTTCTACACCGCTTTATCCTTTTCAGGGTCACGGGGAAACCTGGAGCCTATCCCAGGAGGCACGGGGTACACCCTGGACAGGGTGCCAATCCATCGCAGGGCACAATCACACACTCACTCATACACTACGGACACGCCAATCAGTCTACCATGCATGTCTTTGGACCGGGGGAGGAAACCGGAGTACCCGGAGAACTTGCAAATTCCGCACACACAGGGCAGCGGCAGGATTCGAACCCCCGACCCTGGTGGTGTGTGGCGAACGTGCGAACCACTAATCCACCATGCACTTCGCAGGGCACCATGCACACAAATTCATACTAATTCAAACCTAAAGGCAATTCATGAGTGACTAGTACACCTGCATGCATGTTTTGGGGGGTTGAAAACCGGAGACCCCAGAGGAAACCTACATACACATAAGGAGAAGAACATCCCCCCAAGTATTTAGTATTTAGAAAAACAGTGCTACCCACTGCACCGCCAGGATATTAATTTAATTATTCAAATAAAGAAAATATTATAGTAATACCAGGTGGTTACTGTCAGTGAAGCAGGGTGATCCGTGACAAGCAGGTGAGTTGGCACACTCTCAGACAGCACATTAACTTCTGCAGTCAATCAGGATTACCATATCATGACATCTTATGACTCTTCCTAATCGCGTTTGTCTGTAGATACATACAGGCATACTGTCCCTATGCTTTCACAAACCCACTGTAAAGATTATTTTAACCGGTAGAGAGAGTGTTCATTCTGATGCTCGCTCTACCTCTGAATAGTGCTCTTTGTGCTATAATATTCATTCATTAATTCATTTTCAGTAACCGGTTTATCCCGGTCAGCCCGGGAACGGTGGCCGTGAGACGTTCAGGTAGCAAAACAAAAAGCATCTCAACAGGATTTCAGTGGGATTTCCCATGCAAACATGCACATCCTGGAGAAGGTTACAGTAGGAGTAAACCCATGTGAACATGGTGATTACAAATGTGTGTGTTTGATGTTGCCAAGGAAGGGAGACTGGAAACTAAATATGGAGTTCTCTAGACAGTTCTGTGTTAGCGATGTGAATAGAGATGGGTGGTGACGTTCCGTGCGGACTTAAAAATACACTGGCCTATTAACATTTCCATGGATGAATGTGGAACTTTCTCTATTACACACTTGGAGATTCAGGAAGAAATGGTGAAAACTATTTTGTCTCTTGTTACCATAAAGCATGTTGAAGCAAATAAAGTTCTTGTTCATTTTACAGTATGCCACCTGCCAAATGAGGAGCTCTTCCAAATGATTGCCTAGTTTTGTTGAGATTGACAGGGGAGAAAGTATGAAATCCTCCCCACCTGGAGAACACGGCCAATTTTGCTTCCTTGGCTCCTGGCCACGCATAGCAATGACATCGCCAGGATTTGGACTTGCACCCACCTACAACAGGTTAAATGCTTTCCTGTTGCACCACTTGGGGGCTACTGCAATCGGCATTTTGTATAGGAATTAAAGGGATTTACAATTTATAAAATTCTGCTCTCTTCAGTATCTTTGATATTTTGATTTCACAGCATTTTCTCCAGGTTCTACTTGCTTTTGTTCCAGACCACTAGGGCAGTCTGGTTCTGAACTTGTGGAGTTTCCTTGCTCAGTACCAACGGCAAAGTTGTCACTTTGTGACTGTGACCATGAATGCGACCCCGCACGGGTACCCTGTGAAAGGTCCCCACTACATCATGCTTATCCTTTCGTCAATTCCCATCTCGTCAGGGAACTGAGGAAGTGGGTGCCGGGTGCACCGACACACCACTCGGGTGATTCTAGCGTTTTAACATGTTACTGTTGTTGTCCTGGTCGAATAAGAACAGGCATGTGTCCTGTTGTCGGTGTCATAATTTAGTTAGAAATTCAGAACTAATTGTGAATTGTGGAACTCCACCAACCTTCTGCACAAAGCAGACCGGCTATTACATTCTGCTGGTTATTCATTATCCTTCCTCTGATGGTCACAGCAAGGAGTGAAGTGAAGTGAACAGCAGACATGGCTATGGAGCCCTCTAGGAAGAAAAAGGTAAGCAAGTCTCTGGTGCGTTGTAAAGCAGGAATAAAAATGAGCAGAATACAGCTGCTCAGCCTCCAGGAATGGGACGTGCGAGTGCCTTGTTGGAACGAAGAGAAGTTGGCAGCAGGTGTGAGACAAATTCAAAAGCTGTTAGGAATGTTAGGATGTGGTCAGAGGTGGTTAATACAGCTGTCGCGCATGCAGATGGCCTCGAATGTATTCTCAGTGGCTGCTTCTCATTCTCGAAAGCCACACTTGCATAGAGTACTGATAGCATGCCATCAGAGTGCTCTGATCATCAGTGTAAAACAGGAATGAGGCTCATAAGCAGTGGCAAATGCAGGCGCATTTTATGGTTGCCCTATTGAAACTGAAACGGTAGCTTCCACACAGGATAGCGGATCAACTGCTTAATCTTAGAGCGACAGCAATGCTTCTGGTTCAGAAGCCAGCGGTCTCAATAGTGGTCCAGACTGATGTAGCTCTGTGGTCAACATGCAGCGAAACATAACCTGATATGACGGCTTGCAAAACATGTGGACTACGGGGAACGCGGGTTAATGAAATAATGACCACAACCGCAGATCCCACCGGCAATAAATCTGAAACCAGGACTATCTAAATTCATGTGTCACTTTTCCATTACATCACATTACTGATGAATATAGTTAGAGAATCTCTGGAGGTTATCGGGTGGTGATTTGGTAGGCACAAATAATGCTGTAATAAAAAAAGATGATGTCTTTTTTTGATGCTAATGTGCTGTGTTTGTTTCTCTCTCACGTGAACTACCTTACCAGATCGTGTTTAACAAAGCCGAAACCACACGAAAGCATAAACGCACCTGTGATCGAGATCAAGATAAATAGCAATATGAAAAGATTGATTTTCCAACAGATACGATCCTTTTACTGAAGATTTTTGTGCTGGTAGAGTTCAGGATGTCTACTCAACTGCATTTGACCAATCATTGGTCTACACTGACTGTATATCCGGCTCAGCTTGCATGGTACCTGGGTAAGAAGGGTGAGCAGATTCAGCAGCCATTATGTGCTTAGGAATGTCGCCATGGCAATAGCAAGCACATGGGGGGACATGGGTATTTGCTGAGCTGAGCCACACCACACCACCAGTGGAAAAATGCTAAGCGTGTGCATGCTCTGCGTGTGTGCGTGATCTGGCTGGTTGGCTGCTGTGTCGAGCCAGAAACATGACCTGTTGTGTCACTTCTGAACTCAAGTCATGAAAAGGACTCCTTCGCAGACGGTAAAATGGCACGAGGCTTGACTTACGATGGCATTCCGATAGCAAGGCAGATCTACTCCGACTCCTGCAACAAATCACATGAGAAAACATGAGATGATCGGGGACCATTTAATTGAAAACATTTCTGTTTTTAGTTGTAATTTTGCAGTTATCTATTCCACGTAATAAACATCCTTCACCCTTTCCCTCCGCTGTGATATGGTGGGGGGCTGCGGCTTCAGCCAGGAGACCATAATCATCTTCTTTCCTATGTAAGAATGTCATATTATTGTTCTCCACATCATCTGGAAGTAATCCCAATAAATAACAAGATGATTCTAAAGGCAGTTCTATATGTAAACATTTTTTTTAAATCTCATTTTGTACGTTTTGCCAATATTCTGTTAATTTCGGACAGTCCCAGAATATGTGTGTATGGTCTCCCACCAGGCCGCTGTCTCCAAATTTTGAGGTAATAAAAGGAGTTCTGAAAAATCTCCTCTTGACTTTCCATTCAGATTCCCTCCAAATGGTTCTGCTTGTTATTTTGTGTCCCTCTCCGCAAGATAGTGCGCATTTTTCATCTGGAACGATGGTATTCATCTCCAATTCCCATTTTCCCTTAATGTCCAAACTGTCATCCTTTAGTTCTTCTTGTAAGATCTTATATATATGTGTGATATGATCATCTTTTTGATGGTTCTTTTGATTATTAACACACACAAAAAAAAAACATTCTATATCAGATGGCGAAGCGCATAGTTTATCCCATTCTGTGTGTCTGTAAGGAATGCCTTAGCTGCAGGCATCTAAAAAAATCATGGGCTGGCGAATTATATTTATGTTGGCGCTGTTCAAATGACAATAGGACTCCGCCCTCAGATAACTGAGCGAACATAATTAGACCGTTTTCTTCCCACTTTTTTAAACCTTGCGTCTAATTTGGATGGGAGAAAGTCAGTATCGTGTATCTTCATTGTTCTAGAAATGAATGTGGGGAGTCTTAGCTTCTTTCTCACACTTACTTTCCAAATATCTTGGTGCATAAATGGGACCGTGTCTAGAGGGACATTAGAGCATTCACTCTGTTCCATCCCGACCCAAATGGCATCTTTATCTTGAGAAATCCAGGAGACCATTGATCTAAGCTGGGCTGCCCAGTAGTAGTTTTTCAAGTCTAGGCCTCCGTTTTCTTTGGAACATAACATTCTTTTAAATTTCATTGTAGGTTTACTATTTTGCCACATAAATTTGGACTGCCATTTATTAATTATTTTAAACGTAGTAACGGGAACCTCTACGGGCAGGGATTGGAACAGAAAGAGCAGCCTTGGCAACACGTTCATTCGTATCGTTTCCACTCGTCCCATTATAGATAAAGGAAGTAATTCCCACCCTGTCAAGTCAGTTTTTATTTCACCCAATAATTTCCCGTAGTTAGAATTTAAATAGCTGTGATGTATCCGGGGTTATGAAGATTCCTAGGTATTTAAAACCTTGATTAGACCAACGGAAGTGAAATGTTCCTGTTAGTTGTGCTGGCCAGTGCGCCACCGGCATCATTGCTTCAGATTTCGATTGGTTGATTTCATATCCCGAGAGTTCTCCGTACTCCTTTAAGTTTCTTATTAGCGAAGGGATAGAGGAGGCTGGATCACTAATATATATGTCAGTATGTCGTCCATGTAGAGTGAAATCTTGTGTTCTGTTTGATCCTCATCTTTTATACCCTTGATAGTCTCATTTTGTCTTATTAGTGCTGCTAAGGGTTCAATATTTATGGCAAAGGGCTGAGGCAATCGCCCTGGAGGACCCCCCTCTCAAAGTGGAAAAAGTCAGAGCAACATCCATTCACCCTTACTCGTGACTTGGGGTTTGTGTATATAACCTTTACCCAATCCACAAATTTTGTGTGGAACCCCATTGCAGCCGTTGTTTTATACAGGAATTTCCAATTTACAGTGTCGAATGCTTTCTGTGCATCAAAGCTAATTAACATGGAATTTTGCTTACTTTCCTTGGCACGTGTTATAAGATTTAATGTTCTCCTTATGTTGTTGGCTCCTTGTCTGTCAGGGATAAAGCCTGTCTGATCCGTCTTAATCAACTTTGCTATCATTTTTTGCAAATTTTTTGCCAAGATACCGGTTAGTATTTTTTGATCGTTACATAACAGGCTAATTGGTCTATACCCCTCGCGGAATAATAGGTCTTTGCCTTCTTTATGGATCACTGAGACAATTGGCCTCAGACCATGTAGCTGGTGGGTCTTCTTTGGAAAGGGCGTGATTAAAAACTTTGGTTAGTACTGGTACTAAATCATCAATGTAGCATTTGTAGAGTTCACCAGGGAGACTGTCCGTCCCTGGAGATTTGTTATTTTTTATTTTTTTTTATTTTTTATAACTTCTCGTATTTCACTTTCGGTAACATTTAGTGTCATTTGCAACGCTTCATCTTCTGACAGTGATGGTAAGTGTAGACCGGCAAGAAAGGTTTCAGATTTATCACGTATCGTTTTTGGTTTTGTCTCTTCATACAGTTTTCTATAGAGAGATGCAAAGGCATCCACAATTTCCTTTGGATGAGATACTGTTTTTTTGAGAATAGGGTGCATAATTTTAGGAACCACACGATTAGCCTGGGCTTTACGGAGTTGAGAAGCCAACAAGCAGGTGGTTCTGTTGTCATCTCGTAATATTTCTGTCTGGAAAATCTTAATGCTCCTTCCGCCTTATATGTAAGTAGATTATCCAAGGCCCTCCTAGTTTCCTTTAATTCTAGTAGAGTGGCTTGTGCTCCTGTACTTTTATGTTCTATCTCTAATCGTTTAATTTTCAATTCATTTCAATTCAATTCAATTTTATTTGTATAGTGCTTTTTACAATAGACATTGTCTCAAAGCAGCTTTACAGAAATATCAACACGGTATACAGATATTAAAGGTGTGAATTTATCCCAACTGAGCAAGCCACTGAGTGGCGACGGTGGCGAGGAAAAACTCCCTAAGATGTTTTAAGAGGAAGAAACCTTGAGAGGAACCAGACTCAGAAGGGAACCCATCCTCATCTGGGTAACAACAGATAGTGTGAAAAAGTTCATTATGGATTTATATGAAGTCTGTATGGCCTTAGGAGCAGCCGTAGTCCCAGCAGTCTGGAATTAGAGAAGATTTGAGCTCCATCCAGAGGCAGAAAGGATCTGGATCTCTAGTATCTCCATAAATTCATGTGGGGCTCGGCGAAAGGAGAGAGGGAGAAAAAAGATAATTATGACTGCGAAGTAGTAGAACAGAATCTAGTCAGGGTAGGCTTGAGTAAACAAATACGTTTTAAGCCTAGACTTAAACACTGAGACTGTGTCTGAGTCCCGAACACTAATAGGAAGACTGTTCCATAACTGTGGGGCTCTATAAGAGAAAGCTCTTCCCCCTGCTGTAGCCTTCACTATTCGAGGTACCGTCAAATAGCCTGCATCTTTTGATCTAAGTAGGCGTGGCGGATCACAGAAAACCAAAAGGTCGCTTAGATACTGTGGCGCGAGACCATTTAGTGCTTTATAGGTTAATAATAGTATTTTGTAGTTAATGCGAGATTTCACTGGGAGCCAATGCAGTGTGGAGTAAGATCGGGGTGATGTGGTCGTATCCTGGTTCTAGTTAGGACTCTAGCAGCTGCATTCTGGACTAACTGGAGTTTGTTTATATTCCTACTGGAACATCCAGACAGTAAGGATTACAGTAATCTAATCTAGAGGTGACGAAAGCATGAACTAGTATTTCCGCATCATGTAGTGACTATGTTTCTTATCTTAGAAATATTTCTGAGATGAAAGAAGGCTATCCTAGTAATATTATCTACATGAGCATCAAATGATAGGCTGGAGTCAATAATCACTCCAAGGTCTTTAACTGCTGCACATGATGAAACAGAAAGACCATCCAGAGTAACCATGTGATCAGAAAGATTATTTCTAGCTACACGTGATCCTAATAATAGTATTTCTGTTTTATCAGAATTAAGTAGAAGGAAATTAGTTAACATCCAACGTCTAATGTCCTTTACACAATCCTCAGCTTTACTAAGCTTCTGTCTGTCCTCTGGCTTCGCTGAAACATACAACTGTGTATCATCAGCATAACAGTGGAAGCTAATTCCATGTTTACGAATAATTTGTCCTAGGGGTAGCATATATAAAGTAAAGAGCAGTGGGCCTAAAACAGAACCCTGTGGAACTCCAAAAGTAACCTCAGTACGCATGGAGAAATTTTCTTTTCTAATTTCATTTGCTCTTCCAGCCGTATTTTCTTTAGTCTTGATGCAATCTGGATCATTTTCCCTCTTATTACTGATTTAGCTCCCTCCCGTAGGATTGATGGTGTTACCTCTCCGTTGTCATTTAACTCAAAGTATTCTTTTAAGTTCTGGTTTAGTTCTTGTACCACTGTTGTGATGGTTAGTAGTGATACATTTAGTCTCCAGTATCTGAAAAATCTTTCTTTACCAAGCTCTATGATTAACATGACAGGGGCATGGTCACTCAGTGTTATTGGCTCAATATGGCAGTCTTGTACTTTATACATATATTGCTGGGAGAGACCAAAGAAGTCAATCCTGGAATAACAGTTATGAACATTAGAAAAAAAGGTGAAGTCCTTTCCTTTGGGGTTTTTATATCTCCATGGATCAACCAGTCCTAGTTCTGAAATCATGTCATTAAGTGTTTTGGTTTTTTTTCAGTTTGGGATCCTTTCTCTGCCGGTGTTCT
Source organism: Ictalurus furcatus (assembly GCF_023375685.1). Taxonomy (NCBI): domain Eukaryota; kingdom Metazoa; phylum Chordata; class Actinopteri; order Siluriformes; family Ictaluridae; genus Ictalurus; species Ictalurus furcatus. The sequence continues at coordinate 1,610,263 of NC_071269.1, forward strand.
ATCGAACCTTCCATCTTGTACTGCGTCGAAGTCCCCTCCCAGCACTATCATGCCCTTGGCATTATCCGCTATGATATTTGCAATGTCTTTAAAAAAGGTCTGATCGTATTCGTTTGGGGCGTACAGATTCATAATGGACATCTCTCCTTCTCCTATTGTACCAACTATCATGACAAACCTCCCCATCTTGTCCCGAATGACATTTTCTAAGCAGAAGGCCACTGACTTATTAATTAAAATAGCTACTCCCCCTTTTTTACCAAAGGAGGCGCTATATACTTGGTTTACACATTCTCTCCTTAATTCTCTGTGAGCAGTGCAATTTCTTCAGCTGACTATCTGTTTTCTTTCTTTTAATGGGATGATTCAAACCATGGACATTATACGTGATTACGTTGAGATTGCTCATGCGCGTATGGTAAAAGTGTTAATCTTGTCCTTACATCTCAACCCAAGTCTCAATTTCCACATAACACACCTGTGAATCACCTGTGATGTATTACATGACTGCACGTCTATTGGAATCATAGAAATACGCGTTAAGCATAGTGTAGAAGAAGAACATCGTATACAACAACAAAACAAGAACTGAGAACTGACTTCCAAAAACCCAGCCGATTGAACTTACATCTCGTCAGTCTTGATCAAAGAAGACCTTTTGCCCTTTGTATGTGCCTCCTCGTTGTTTCCAAGCTTGTTGAAGTATCGTTTCTTTAACTCTATGGTTAGAAAACCTGACAATGATAGATCTTGGAGGGGCGGAGTCCTTTGGTTTCATGGTCAGCGAGCGATGTGCCTTCTCTATGCACAAATCCAGATCATCCGGTAACTCTAGTGAAGAGCGCATCAGGCTGATAATGAAAGTGATCGTATCGGTCTTTTCCTCTCCTCCTTTCACCCCATAAATACGCGGATTGTTTCGACGAGCTCTGGATTCCAGGTCTTCACACTTGGCCGATAGTTTTGCTTCTTTTTGAAGTAAATGGCGAAGCAGGGGAGTCAGGCTGCTACTCCTCTCAAGAACAGTAACAGCTCTTGAGTGATTTTCCTCATCAGGATCAACACTTTTGAGTCATTTTCATTTTGATAAAGCATGGTATTGGCATTATTTATGGGTGCTGACTGTAATTGTTCGGTGGGTTGCAGTACCAGTACTTGTGATGAAGCCTCATGACAACTTTGAGATACGGCCTCCAGCTGTTCCGAAATAAACAGCTCTGGTGACCCGGGATGAAAAGGAGTAGAACAGAAGTTTTCCATGGTTCTATGACAAAAACGGAAGACCTCCAGCCCACCTGGTACACTCAACATGATAAGATTGGCCAGAGAATGAGTGTGATGTAGTGGCCATGGTTACAAAGCGATGACTTTGGTATTGGTACTTGGCAAGGAAACAAATTTGCAAGAATACAGGAATTACCGTGTAACAAAATATTTTCATATGGGATTCTAGATGTTATGGGTCTCTCTGCTGATATAAATCATTCAGGGGTGTCATTTATTTATTTATTTATTTATTTATTTACTCTTGCTAATTGTCTACAAGAGCATTCATTCGTTCATTTGGTTCCTTGAACTTTGGGGCTTTGGTTACCCTCACAGTCAAAAACAATGCAGAGTAATGGCGCATATGGCGCTGATCTAGAGGATTATTCAGTCATGTACTTTGTTAGTAATGTCTTACATAACTAACACATGTAGAGAAAGGGTGGGTGGAAGAGGCTGTGCTGCATAATCCTTTGTGTTCAGTCCAGTCTCCAAATGACAAGGGACTGAACATGCACATGAACAGCCTGCGTGGATAGAAACGGCCAGATCCTCCTGTTGTTTTAAAGGAGAAACCTGCATGATCAAGTTTAGTGACGTCAGGTGAGAAGAGTAGTTGGTTGTCCCAGACTACCCCAAGGTTCCACACAGTCCCAGAGTTGCTGGGATTTAGTCTGAGTTAATGAGCAGCCATCTATGATGAGATGTCTTCCAGACATGCTAAGATTCATGCAGAAACAAGAATGTTTGAGGGAGGAATGGAATGTGTTGATGTGAGAGATCAGAGAAGAGTGGCCAGAATTGTTCATCCTGACAGGAAGGCGAACTCTAATAGCCACTCTTCACAACCGTGGTGAGCAGAAAGGCATCTCAAAACACATAATACATCGGACCTTGAATTGACTGGGTTCCAACAGTAGAAAACCGACCATGCTGGGGTGCATTTCTGTCTTCCCAGAACAGGAATCTGCGGCTACAGCGGGGGCAGGGTCACAAAAACGGGATAGTTGAAGATTGGAAAAAGAAAGAAAGAAAAAAAAAACAACACTGTGTGGTCTTATTAGTATATAAGTATTGAAAAGTATAAGTATTAAGATATATCAGTGCATAATTATTAGGCAGTTGTCCAATATCTGCAAAAAACAGTTGCATATCTCAAAGTGCACAGATGAGGATTACATAAACATGCCTAAATTGAGAACTTCAGATACACTTTCAGTGTATGAATGAATTGAAAATGGAGTGTGATTCAGAAAAACCCATAAAACTGCAGAAAGGCGTAGGAAGCAGGAAATAAAGACCTGTTGAATCATCACACCAAATTTCTTTCCAGTTTTCCCACCACATGCCAGTGTTACATCCTCTGCTTACAGTGCCGTGTTTCATAATAATACAGACTCATTGTGTTTTAGTCTTGGTCGAGCATTAAAAAGCAGAGCAACTAGATCATGATCAACTGTGCTGATATTTCACCATGGATTCTGTGATGCAAAATGTGTTGCTACACACGATAAATGCAATAGTTTTACATTCTGTAAATTGTGCCCCCCTCCCCGCCTTCCCCCCACCACCCGTTTCGTTATAACTGTACATGGCTCTGAAATTAAACAGAACATGATACTAAGTCGTCACCCACTGTGCTGGATCACCGTTCTCATTTCCAGAGCTCCCAGGTGGTCCTGCTTTGTTCTGTTCCGTCTCAATTACAGTATGTGAATCGTGGTTTTTTTGGGGGGGGTTTTCCCCTCATACACGCAAAGACACACTGCTGCTGTTCTGTGGCCGTTAATATTATGAGATGAAGCAGGGGGTGGGGTGAGAATTCATGTACTGAGATTTAAGAATGGTGAAAGTAAGCACGTTAAAGAAAATAATAAATTACTTTCATTTGCTTTGTATGGTTAAAGTTATGAGAAGCAAAACGTTGATTATTAAAAGATAAAATGTACATGACTAAGAAGCATCAGTTCTCATGAATATGGTCCTGATTAATCATCTTTCATCTAGTAATCAGCTAAAGTGCTGAGTCATTCCACTTACATTTGACTTACGTAAACACTAAGACTGATTTAAACTAACAACATGTAGAGAGCAATCGGTTCTCTGAGACCTTACATAAACAGCGCACCAAATCTCTAACATTCCACCTCAGTACAGAATGCAGAGGCGTAGAGTGATTAGCGATGTGAATCGGCGCTTTTAGGTGAATACTGAAAGGAGACTCACAATGCCATCACACTCGCAGTGCGATCTGATCAAAATGCGTTGATGGAAACCTCCTTTCAACATTTTTGTTAGGCGAGAGATGTGCGGTTTCATCGGTTGCATAAGTTTTCACCCCCGTGCGCATTTGGATCCTGATATCTTCGCCCATACTTCTTGACAAAATCGCTCATGCTCCGTCTGATTGGTTGGAAAACATTAGTAAACAGCAATTTTCAAGCCATAGATTCTCACCTGGAATGAGATCTGCCCTTGACTGGACCATTCCGACACATTCAGGATCTTTGCTTTGGCAGTAAGCTTAGTCATGTTGGAAGATGAACCTCCACCACAGTCTCACGTCTCTTGTAGACTAGAACAGGTTTTCTCTTCTTGTACACCTAATTTACATTTATTCATTTAGCAGATGCTTTTATCCAAAGCGAGTTATAAATGAGAAAATACAAGCAAAGAAGAGCCAGCTTAGAGTGTTTATGTAAGTCAAATGTAAGTGGAATGACTCAGCACTTTAGCTGATTACTAGATGAAAGATGATTAATCAGGACCATATTCATAAGAACTGACGCTTCTTAGTCATGTACATTTTATCTTTAACAATCAATGTTTTGGTTCTCATAACTTTAGCAACACACCAGCAGTATCTTGAGTTCCTACCAAAGTTTTGCCCACTATTTCATTCACCGATTTTGTGAGTGCCTTTGCTCTCATTTTACACACCAAAGTGTCTCATCAGGCTCATCGAACAAATCACAAATGCCTCTGCTCCTACAGTTGTTCCTCCTGGAAGACGGTAGTGACAGTGTTGTGTTCTGCTTTGACATGCATCCATCGACAGTGTGCAACGAGTTGGTATTATTAATGGATGCAACTAATTGTATTATTGTTGCGCTTATAGAGAGCGCATGTAAAGAACTGAAGTGCATTATGGGTATTGTGTACCCACTAGTGTAGATTTTTAAAACATGACATATTGTGAGACTTACTGAGTTCACCGGATGTTACTATTATCTACTATCCGCCTTGCTGAGAGTAACTAACGGTCTGTTAATGGCTGCTGATGGCGGGACCTTATCTATTCTTGTTTTGCTTGATTTGACTGCAGCTTTTGACACCATTTCACACAATATTTTGTTGAACCGTTTATCCGATATTGGGATCACTGGTATTTCTTTCGCCTGATTCACTTCATACCTCTCAAACCGCACACAGTCTGTACAACTAAAAAATTTCCAATCTCAATCTTTTCCTGTCAGTTTCTCATTATCCATTGACAGTTCCTTCGTTTTTTTCTTCCAGCCAGGTTAGGAAATTGGGTGTCCTTTTCAACAGCGCACTTTCTTTTGAAGCACACATCAATAGCATAACCAGGTCTTGCTATTTTCATCTTCGTAATATCGCTCGCCTCCGTCCAGTTCTCACCCCGCGTAGTACTGCTAAACTTATTCATTCGCTTGTCACCGCTCGCATTGACTACTGTAATTCTCTTTTATTTGGTTTGCCACACAAGCTTCTCAATAAACTCCAGTGGATTCAGAATTCTGCTGCTCATATCATAACCCGGGTTCCTTCTATACAACATATTACTCCAACCCTTCAACAGCTTCACTGGCTCCTTATCAAATTCCGAACTGAATTCAGAATTCTCCTCCTCACTTACGGATCTCTTCATAACCTCGCTCCACCTTACCTTGCAGATCTCTTACAGCCATACACCCCTTCTCGAACTCTCTGATCCTCTTCGCTGGGTCTCCTCCATGCACCCAATATCAAAACTGGACTACTGCAACGCACTACTCTCGGGCCTCCCAGCCAGCTCCATCAAACCCCTTCAGACGATTCAGAACGCAGCAGCACGCCTCGTCTTCAACCAGCCCAAAAGGACCCATGTCACACCCCTCTTCATCTCCCCCCACTGGCTTCCTGTAGCCGCCCGCATCAAATTCAAGGCCTTGATGCTCACCTACAAGACCTTATCTGGAACACCACCCCCTACCTCAACTCTCTCCTGAAGGCTTACGTTCCCTCACGCAATCTGTGATCATTTAAGTAGTACCTACTCAGCGTGGCTCAAGATCCCTTTCCAGAACCTTCACACTAACCGTCCCTCAGCGGTGGAACGAACTTCAATCCGGACCGCAGAATCTCTCACCATCTTCAAGAAACAGCTGAAGACCCACCTCTTCCGTGAACACCGAACTAACCCCTAAAACGCCAACCCACATTATCCTTTCTAAAGAAAATAATAATAAAAAAACCTTCCTCTGGCACTTACTCCTCTACTCTGTGCACTTTGCTTTTCTAGAACTCAATTATACATCTTTACGGTAGCACTACTTGTACTGTTCTCTGCTTGATATATCACTTTGCTTGTATTTCCTCATTTGTAAGTCACTTTGGATAAAAGCGTCCGCTAAATGAATAAATGTAAAATATCATCTATGATTTCAGTGTACTTCACAGTGTACAGCATGATTTAAGAATAGTACATGTACCATTAGATTATTACATGTATAGTGTTGATCTTCAGTCTCCATCTTACTTGCTTTCCTTGTAACAGCGATGTAGGGCGTCCTCTAGTGGTGATGTAAAACAATGCAGGCATACAGTTGTATCACTGCCCAGAGTCGCAGTCAGCGAGGGTCTCATTTCAAATATCTGAACAGTACAGTACATATACTGGTTAATCTTGGGTAATTAATGGCTAAAATGTGTGTTATTGATTACAGTGTCTGCTTACTATTGAAACTTTTGTTTGTGTTCAGATGGATGAATAATATACAGTAGCGTACATATCATACAGTACGTCAAGTAATACATTTTCGCAAGGCCAACAAAAAATTGCAAGACTAAACTCTGGAAATATAATGCCTACAAAATGTGGTGGCAATTTTTGGTGATTTTGAAAACATGACAAATTCCTTAAGACTGTACTCAAGACTTTTTTTTACTTTAGGCTTTTATTTCCGTTATTATTGTGTTTTAGAAAGGGGGATTGTTGGCATCACTTGGATGTGTGTATATTACTGTCGTTGCTTCTAACTGTCTAATACAGGGGTGTCCAATCGTATCCGGAAAGGGCCGGTGTGGGTGCAGGTTTCCATTCCAACCAATCAGAAGCCACACCTGAGTCTACTGAAAGCCAGGCTCAACTGATTAAACAGGTGGAATCAGGTGTGCCTCCTGCTTGGTTGGAATGAAAACCTGCACCCACACACACACACACCGCGGCCCTTTCCGGATAAGATTGGACCCCCCCTGGTCTAATACAAGTGGAATTTGTGAATGAGGAAGAAATGGTTTGTGTCATCATTGTCTTATGTTTCACACTCTGTTTTAGAGGACATACAGTATGAGCGGTTCATGTTGGCCCCGAGCCCCACAAATAATAATAATAATAATAAAAACACACATGCTGATGGCCAGCTGTTTATTGACATCTGGAACCACAGAGTACCGACTGAACAACAAATCTGACCATATGAGGCCAACGTAGGGTATAATAGCGCTTACCAAGCATCGTTTCAGGTAAATGGGAACGGAGTTGACATGCACTCCTACTCAGACATGCACCGTCTGACCTGATACACTTTTGCCATGGCTCCTCTCACGCTGCCGTTCTGCCGGATTCATCCTGATGCTCTGCTTCTAAAAAAAATAAAAGTTCATACCCAAGACTCACTCTTGCTGGTTAGTCTCACATAGATACTGTAGATTTGAACACAATACCTGCTGCTGAAATCATAAACGGTGTGCTGTGCTCATCACGGGAGTGTGAGAATAGAGGGAGCCATAATAATGCTCCCTTATTATCTGGTGTTACCGAGGTGAAAATGGGTTCCCTTTTTAGTCTGGTTCCTCTAAAAGGTTTCTTCTTCATGTTGCCTCGGGGAGTTTTTAACGTGTCATTGTCAGCTCTGACTTGTTAGGAATTAAAATATACATCTGGATTTCTGTAACAAGGCTTTGCTAAAAGCACTATACAAAAAGAAACTTGAATTGAACTTAAGCAATTTCCTTTGGGATCACAGTAGGCATTAAGATAATGTTTTTTTATGTGACACAATAGTGGTGATTTTAGCCAATATTTTGGTTACCATTAGCAAATACATATAGTGTACTATACACTATGTGGTCAAATGTTTGTAGACACCTGAATATCATACCCATATGTGTTTCTGAACATCCCATTCCAGATGTAGGCCCCCTTTGTTGTTTCCACTAGATTTGAGTGTGGCTGTGGGGATTTGTGCTCATCCAGTCACAAGAGCATTAGTGAGGTCAGTTACTGGCGTCAGGCGAGGAGGCCTGGGGTGCAGTCAGTGTTCCGGTTCACCCTGAAGGTGTTCAATGTGATTACGTTCAAGGCGTTGTGTTGTTTCACTCCAGCCTTGGCAAACCATGTTTTCATGGCTCTCGCTTGAACATGTTTCGGCTGGGCTTCTTAGTTCCGGCGAAAGGAAATTGGTAATGCTACAGCATACACAATCATTCTAGACCACTGTGTGCGTCCATCTCTGTGGCAAGTTTGAGGAAGGCCCATATACAGTATAGATGTGATGGTCAGGTGTGCAGAAACCTTTGGCCGTATAGTGTATATTTAAGTGGAAGTGGTTGTGGAAGGAAAACAAAAAGGAAGCTGTAATTGTGTCCTGCTTACCCTAAATTAACTAGAGTTCCAGCCAATTCCCAGCATACATCACTGCCAGCGTGTTTAGTGCATGCATTTCATGTAATAATTATGAAGCCCCTTTACAGGCTGAATGTAATTACACTTTAGTAGAAGAGAAGTCACCTTGACAAGAACTCAAGATTCAAATTAAGGCAAGGCAGGTGTATGCGTGCTTTTTTTTTTGTTTTTGTTTTTTAAAGCAAAACAGAACATCGTAAAGATCGCAACAGACTGCACACGATCACACAGACTATATAATCAGCGCAGCAGGATATTTCAGATAGAAAAATAACCACGAGCATCCATTGTCGAACCTAATTCCCCAGATAGTGCTGCTTTTGTTTTGTTCAGCAAACGATTCATGGTTTGCAGGTCTTTTAAAAACACACACACAGGCACACTGCTGCTGTTCTGCAGCCATTACTATTGTGAGAATGAAGCGTGCAGGCTACTGGGAGCTCAAAATGACCCGAATTGAAATGATGGAAACAGTACAATTGGCATTTTGTGAACGAATTATATTTGTTATTCTTCACATGCTGTGTGAAATCAGTACAACTAAATATTTCTACCATCTATACATCTATACTATTTTCTGTACCACTTCCGTATCCTGGGAATAGTCATGGGAATCCTGGAGTCTATATCAGGGAACTCGGGGCACAAGGTGGGGGACACCCTGGATGACAGAGTGCCAACCCATCACAGGGCACACGCACACTACGGACACTTTAGACACGCCAATCAGCCTACAGCGCATGTCTTTGGACTGGGGGAGGAAACCGGAATACCCGGAGGAAACCCCCAGAGCACGGGGTGAACATCCAAACATGTGCGGGAATGAAACCCCCAACCCTGGAGGTGCGAGACAAACACATAACACAGGTGATGGATCAAAATTCTTCGTTTGTAAAAACATATTGTCGTTGCCCGCTTCATAACGCCGTTGCTCCCCCAAGTTATTCTGAAAGCCTCCTTTTCCTGCTTCCTGTCTAAATTCAACCAAAACTCCCTCTGCATTTTGTATCTCCAGCTCAAATCATATCAGCACACAATATCCAGCACAACATGCATAAAAGCAGCACCCCAGACAATTCAGAGTTGTTGTCATTTATACACTGTATTTATTATCGTGTGAATTCCACGTGCCAGTGCCGTCATGGGTAAAAGAAAAGAAAACGATAAAGAAAACCAAAAACAAAGCAACTCTAAGAGTTCCACGTCGGACCATTCTACAACCGTACCACCTACGAGTTGTACGTTACCGACCGCAACGTACAGAAGCAACACGACCACCGTTCCATTCAGATGAAAATACAGCTGTTATTTCATGGCATTTCAAATCAGAACAGAAACCCTGAGTTTCAACATCAACTCATTTGAAATGGGTTTCCATGAAAATCATAATAATAATAATAATAATAATAATAATAATAAGAGGAAGAAGAAGAAGATGAAGAGGAAGTTGTGGAGAATATAGAAAATGTAAAGAGGTACTGAATGTATCAAATACATTCATAAATAATATATGGATTATGATTTTAAACCCCCTCTCCTCCCCCCTCCCCTTTTTTATTTTGTTCATTTATTTATTTATTTATTTATTTTTACAGCTTTTGCATCGACATTTCAGATTATGGCATGTAGTCAATAAGCAGCAGCAAAAAGACTGAAATACCATTTCTAACAAACAACACATTATAAATGAGTTTTATAATGACAGTGTGAACATTTAGCTTTCAGAATAGCTATGTGCTTGCCAGAACAGCTGGATAAATATGAGAGATATAATAGATTAATACACATTCAAACCATTTTTGATACTTACACCATAATGATGCAATCTTTCAATTTCACTGTCTGATACAGTGTGTGGTACATACTGTGTGTTTGTATGTGTGTGTGTGTGTGTGTGTGTGTGTGTGTGTGTGTGTGTATGGTGGTGGTGGTGGTAGTCTAGCTACATTATGGGGCTTCCACTGGTTTCTCTCTAGGCTGTGACTAGGCAGTGAAGGCTTGGGTGGCTCATAATAAAAGTGCCAGAGTTTTCTGGAATAATCTCGGGTGTCTTTCATGGGTGGCCTCGGTATTTGATTTGACAGTTTAAACCACACTACATATTCTGAACCTCCAGCCATGGATCCTGAGTGTGTCCAAGTGCACACAGTAACAAGTCGTAGGCTTGTATGCTTTGAAGTCTTTGGTTTGAGATGTAAAAGCTGAAGGGCAGAACGTGGTGACAAAGAGTCTCTATGTGCGCGTGAGTGCGTTCTATCACGCCCAGTGTACCTGAGCTCCTGCAGTGGACAGTCTCTTGTTCTCCATCACTGCGGAGCTCAGATGTTCCTCCTCCATCTCTTTAAGCCTCTTCTCCTCTAGGAAGGACACAAGAGAATTCCTCATGTCCACCACGTCCAGCATCTGCTGTAGGATCTGTCCCTCCTCTGCCAGTTGCTCTGCAGTCTTCTGAGAATCTACACACACACACACGCATTATTGTGAACAATATTTTGACCTGTCCTGTATAAATGTACATAGATGAATCAAACCACATATCTCACTATAGGCTAACTGCCACCAGCATGTGCAATCCTGTTTACATATCCGGTACAAATTTTAAACCATTACATAAAATATATAATATTGTAACATTTATGCATATTATATATATATATATATATATATATATATATATATATATATATATATATATATATAATATGCATAAATGTTACAATATTATATATTAATCAGTAAAATGTTTTTTTTACTGTCAGTAAAATTGCATTTACAGAGTTTAAATACACCCCGTCAGTCCCCCACGTTCAGCTTAATAAGCATTAGACTCTGAAAATAAGGATCTCCAGGAGCAATATCAGAATGCAAATGGTGTCCTGAAAGGCTAAACTAGCTTAGCAAACATGTTTCGTGGCTTCCAGGTACTGCCGCATCCTCGAATTAGGTCAAAGCTTAGAACATGACATCACTAACGGAGCTACATGGTCTCTTTTATGGTTTCTTTTTCAAACCTACACAGAAAATCTGTTCTGAATGGGGCGGGGGTGGGGGGATAAAAATCTGCAACGGGTGAATACAACAAAAGTACACAACCAATAAGTGGCCTGTAATACCTTCTATCTCCATATAGCGACGTAGCTCCAGCTCCAGCATGCTCTGCTTGTCCTCCAGTTCCAGCTGTCGAGATCTGGATAGCAAAAGTGAGACAGATATTGCATTAACATTACATGGTGGGAATCGGTATGGGGGCTGGGGTAGGGAAGTGTTATGGTATGTAAATATATGCTAAAATCTACAGCATGCTCAAGGCAGCTTAAACATACCCCATCAGCGCCCATATTCATCTTAATAAGCATTAGACATTTTGAATAAAGGTTGCCAGGAGCAACGACAGGGGGAAACTGTGTCCTGAAAGACTTGTATTAATTAAATGTTGAAATGACTGCACCATATATAGAACAGAAAGGTTTGGAGCTGGTGTAAGCATGGGCAGGCTTGACTTACGCCACCATGAGATCAGATTCCTCTGAAACCAGGGCGTTCTTCTGTTGCACCAGGTCGATCCACTGGTCAATCATGTCTGTTGAGGCATCAGAGCCTTAAGAGGAAGAAAACAGGACATTAACTGGCTTAGCCAAGACGGCATGGTATAAAACACATTTTTATCCTTTAGTCTATCGATGACCCCTTCAATTAATGCAAATATATTTAGATATCATCAGCATGTCATGAACTTGACTGAATCACTGGCTGACCAACTCACTGAGCTCCTCTCTTTGAGGACATGGGGACAGTATACCAGGATGGAGTAGCAGAGGAATTGTGCTGTCACTACAGATCGATATAAAACTACTCAGATTGATCACCTTTATCATATGATAATATGATATGCTATCGATCAGGATCCACAGCACAAGAAGACTCACTGAATCGTTTAATGGAGTATAAATCATACCGTATGTTATGGCTTTCACCGTCACCGAGATTTTGGACTAACGTGTTAGACGGCCCTCTCTACCATCATCATCATCATCAAAACACCATTTAAAAGAAATATCTTTTGAAAGAACAGGTCCAGGGACTTGTAGAATCGATACCAATGCACACTAAAGCTGTTCTGAAGTTCTTGTTGGCCCAACAACACATTTTTCCCCCCCTTCAATTTGTCAACAATCTGTATTTTTCAAATAAACCACTGTTTCATACTGAAGTCTCACAATATTACATATACTGTAGCACATGTGCTGTTTTAGCCTATACACCTTTCTACGGCATTATCAACTGATTTCTTATATAGGGCACGTTTGGTTTTTTTTGGTTTTTTTTTTAAAAAGTGTATTAAATCGCAGTGGACACATTTTAATAAACGTTCATCCAAGATTTCTTATTGACTTAGTTCTATCGATTTTGTAACGGCCTGTTTTGATCGTTTATTTTATCGTGTGAAAATGTATACATTACCGCTTACAGCACAATATAATTAAATATACATTAAAAAAAAAAAAAAAAGAAAACTTGTAAATATGCATGTTTCTTCACTCTAGATGCATCCTCGCTCCTCGATTTCTCTGAGAACATTTAAAGCAGGAGTGTCCGATCGTATCCGGAAAGGGCCGGTGTGGGTGCAGGTTTTCTTTCCAACCAAGCAGAAGCCACTTCTTAATCTACTGAAAGCCAAGCCTAACTGATCATATGCCCATCAGCTATATGCCTAGGTCTTAACAATTGTTATGAGTGACTACGGGAATTTGGCCTGTGTGTTAACTCATATTTATACCCCTAGTCCTGTTCCTAGTCATCCAGGTGTACTCATAAAAATGTCAAATATCAATGGGAATATACTTCAAATATATTTCTCTCATATGAATTCATAGCGGCGCCAATAATTTGTGCACACCTATGTTTAATAAAGATTATTTGTTGTTGTTTTTTTTGCAATTGTTTGATATCCATGAGAGCAGAGTATTTTTGTTCTTTTTTTTTTTTGAACAGCCTTCTTTGCTCCTTTTTACCAGCATGTTGCCAATAAGAGTGGAGGGCACTGTACTGCATGTCCATCGATCAGTATTTGAACACTGTATAGGTGAAGAACGTATCAGAAGATGAAGAGACATACCAGCCTGTCCTCGGAGAGATCTCTCTAGCACCACTCCCTTCTCCTCCAGGTCTTTAAATGTCACCTCAATCTCCTCCAGCCTCCTCTGGATAGACTACAGATCACACACACACACACACACACACACACACACACACACGACAGACACCAGGAGGATGATCGCACTGGACATTACACAACAGTCCAATGTGAGACTGAATAGAAATAATTTCGCACGTTTAACTGGGTGTGTTTCAACATTTCAGTGTTATGGCATGGGATAAATGAGCGGCAGTAAAATAAAATAAAAAAAAGTTTACTTGACTAGAGTCTGTTTTCGCTACATATGATGTGAGGACCATTGCAATGCAGGGGCGAGAAGGTGTAAAGTAGGACAACGTTTTCACACATACAAGCCCGGATATTTCACACCGGCGCAGCACAAATCTAATCTTAGTTTACAGAAAGAAAAAAAACAAAACACCACACACACTATATCTGAATAACAGGGGTGTAAAAATACATTTAAATATATTGAAAAAATATTTTAATGCCTGTAAGAGGTCATAAACCTGCAGAGATGATTCAATGGTCCTATCATACAAACCTAGTGTTGGAGCATGTGTTTGTTGGACAAGCGTGATATAGAGAAATAAAGAATGAGAGTAGTTTCTCCTGTTGTGGAATTTGTTTTCATTTTTAAGAAGAGTACAAAAAATTATTATTATTATTATCGTTTTTTTTAAGTAGATCCTGCTCAACTAAACAGGAACCAGTTCTGTTTCTGGCTGCGGTCCACTGGCTGATTTCTCAGCACTCACAGTGAGAGCTACATAACGAGAGCCAAGTAGTGCAATATACGATGTCCACACTGTGGATTTGTTCAAATCAAAAATGGTTTTGTTATCTGCAAAGGAGTTAGATTTCTAACCTGAGCTTTACGCAAGCGCTGAAGTTCGCTCATCTTGGCCCTTCGCTCCAGAGTCCTCATCTTCATCAACTCCTGTTTCTCCGCCTCAGACAGGTTCACTGATACAGCCTGAGCAAAACCAAATCATGTTAACGCACTGAGACACAAAACAAAGCAGAAGACATAAAAAAAAAAAAAAAGGGTTTCGATTTTATATTCAGCTGGTGGTTTAGGAGGGAGAAACGCTTAAATAAATATGCACATATCATATAAGGATGGATTCTTTGCTCAAGGGCAGGTCTCTAGGCGGCACCTGCTGAGCGGGACAAGCATATGAGTACTGATTATTTTCTAGCATCTGACCTGGCCATCCATGAAATTCTCCAGAGCGAGATCCTCTTCGTTCTCTTCATCGTCTTCTTCATCGTCGTCGTCGTCGTCGCCATCCGCCTCGTCTGAATCTGCCTGACCTAGTGCTAGTAATGCAAAGTAAACATAAATAAATAATTAAGTAAATAAACTCCCGGAGAGTTATAAGGCTTGTGATTTGAGACAACAAGCAAAACCACGGTGTAAGTTAGAGATACCTGTATGGTATGGGTTTTGGAGCCTCAACGTAACTAAGGAGAGAGAAACCATTAAGGTGGTAGGAGCGAACTTTGTACAGAGTGAACTTACGAACCTTTTTTTAAAAAAAACTGATGGGCTGGTCTTGCGAAAGGCAACATATAGACAGGCGTGATAAATTGTGGCGAAAAACCCCGCCCAAGATGAGCACACTGTTCAGAATAGTATAAAAGACCCATGGTATGCTGCATGAACTCAGATTGTCTGCAGACATCTCAACTTTATGGCTTAAATAAAAGTTTGATTTCTTTTGACATCTACAACCCCTTGTCCATCAAGCTTTTGACTTAGGTTGGAGAGGTTTTTCTAGAACAATAGCTGCACTGACGACTTTTTGCTAGCAAGCTTTGTTTAGATTAGGAGAGTTTACAGCATGATGTTGGAAACAGGTCATCAGAGATATACACAGAAACCTAGCCAATAGCATAGCTGTATACAGGGCTGCACGGGAGCTCTTGGTCACCGCTCTGGCCCTCACCCTCTGCACTGTAAAATAAACAGGTGTCTATCTGATTTAACACATTTGCCAGAGCCATATCTCCCTGCAGCTCTTGCCTGGTTTCTCACTGAAGCTAAGCAGGGCTGAGCCTGGCCAGTACCTGGATGGGAGACCTCCTGAGGAAAATTTAGGTTGCTGCTGCTGGAAGTGGTATTGTAGCCAGCAGGGGGCGTTCACCCTGTGGTGTGTGTGAGGCCTAATTCCCCGGTGTAGTGAGGGGCACACTATAATGTAAAAATAGCACGGTCTTTCGGATGGGACGTTAAACAGAGGTCCTGGCTCTCTGTGGTCATTAAAAATCCCAGGACACTTCACGTAAAAGAGTAGGGGTATAACCCCGGTGTCCTGGTGAAATTCCCCCATTGGCCCTTATCTACCATGGCCCCCTAATAGTCTACATCACTCTCCTCTCCACCAATAGATGGTATGTGATGGGCGTTCTGGTGCACTATGGCTGCCGTCACATCATCCAGGTGGATGCTACACACTGGTGGTGATTGAGGAAGACCCCCGCCCCCCCCAACCATACTATGTGAAGCACTTTGAGTGTCTAGAAAAGCGCTATATAAATGTAAGTGTAACAACCTATTCAAACGATCATTTCATTCCCAAGCCCTTCATTAAGCTGACCTCGCTAAATCAGCCATGAGAATAAGTTGGAATATTTCCGTACCTGCAGGATGGATTCGTAGCACACTGAAGCGGTGCTGCAGCCTTGGTGAAGACAGGTTCCAGGGTGAGAACTTGGATCGGATTCTTCCCTGCCGGAGCTGACTTTCTCTCTGCGCCTCTTCTTTCTTTTTCAAAGCCCGGGAAAGCCTTTTCTGTCGAATGTAGCCCCACGATGCTCCCCCGCTCGAGTAACCCTCCTCCTCTGCTCCACCTCCATCCTGTGGCCTGGAGGATGAGGACGTAGACGACGAGGACACTGGTGTCTCGGAGTCCGAGTCCTGGCTGAAGGTAAAGTCAATCAGCTGCGTTTTCTCCTCGGTTGACAACTGGAGCTTCTTAAGTGAGGCCTTGGGTTTGGATTCACTGTCCGTTTTCGGGCCGTTTTCTGTCTCAGTGGAAGGAGTTTGAAAGTCCTCGTCATTTTCAGGGACGGTTACTGGCACCGATACGAAGCTAGTGAGGTCTGGAGTCGGATCTTGGCTCTCCTTGGGTTCGGTGCGTGAGGACACTACGTTATGGATTTTGCGGGGTTTAGGGACGGGCACTTTAGAACCGCGTGGTGCTGGGACTGGGATGGCGACAGGACAGGAAGGCTCCTCGCCTTTTCGGATGTCGTCGCCCTTTGACTGGGTCTCACTTACTGGACCCAATTCTGTAGGTACGGCAGGCGTACTGCTGTCTTTATCCCCACTCAATACCGGCTGGTCCTCGTGCTCTCCGAACGTGTTGCACTCTGCGGTTTCATCACACTCCGGATCTATAGATATTTTATAGGAGCTTTTTCTCTTTACAGAGCGACACATCTTAGGAGTCACATCAAACACACTCTCTTCCTTCTGCACGTTTTTACTCGCTTCATTCTCCACATTCTGTTCCTCACTCGGCTTACTGCGACTGCCCTGTGTCCTTTTAAGATCCTGTATGGATAGGAAAAAAAAAAAGAAAAATGTACACTGCATTTACATCAACATCTAGCCATTTAGAATACACTCTTATCCAGCACAACAATAAGTGCAGTGGACTAGCAGGCTGTTCAGACTGGAGAGCGCTGGTTCCACTACTGATATCAAACCACCTCAGAGAAACCGCGAGTATGATTATGATTAAATATGGCACTGAAATGATATCCACGATGGGTATCAGTATCAGAAAATGCCGGATGGGATAACGGAGGAAAAAACACGAATGGCCATTTATGTGAGTGAGTGAGCACGGTAAGTGCATCGATTACAAATCGCTCATGCTAACGCTTAGGAGTTACAATATATCTTTGACTGATACTCAAGGCTTCAGAAACGGTATCGTGAAAGAAAAACTTTTTAAAATAAGTCTTTAAGTATAAAGACTTATATGATCATAAGAAAAACTTATGATCATACGCTCCATTTCAAATCCGACTCAGTGTGAAATAAACGTGACGTCGCATTAATCTGATTCATCCGACAAACGAGACAAGACGTGTTTTCAAACCTAAGCACAATACCGCCTTAGTACTGAAAAGTCTTGTGATAAAACACCTCCCTACGGTTTCCTCTCTCTGCGGCCGCCATGTTACACGGTCGTCAGCAAAATACAACCCGAGTGTGCAGAAACACGACCCAGCTCAATGCTTTCACCACTGTTGCGATAACCGCACGCCTGCTTTCTGTTATTTCTAGCGTAAGCTGAAGTAAACCGTTCAGAATGAGCTAGGGTAGAGCGAATCTCCCGCAGCAATGCAGAACACACGTTCGTATTATTAATCGCCATTGTGACGCTGATCGAGGAGAGTGAGAACGACGGGAGCACTAATACACACTGTGTAAATCAGCTGTGATATGTTCCATACCTCTGCACCTGCAGACGGATCTGATTGCTCAGAGTCTCTCTTCTCCTTAGTCTCCTCTTTTGGCTCAGAATGCTGCTCGCAGTAAAACCTCCCTGTGGACAGAGCAAAGAGTAAACAGCTGAAGCTGGCACAACATGCTGGCATGCAATCATACTTCTCTACAGACGATAGAAGAGGGGGAATTGCGCATGCATTTTAAATAGAGTTATTGCAAAAAACAAAACGAATATACATATATATACACATACATACATAACACCTGTAATATTTAGCATTATACTAGTGACAAAGCCTAGTACAGTGAAAAAGCTGACCTGCGTCAGCGTAGAAGGTGTATCCTCCCTGGCGCAGTGTGGTTCCACATTGCTGGCATGTGAAGCAACTGCGGTGGAAGAACTTGCCCTCAGCACTGCCCCTCTCCAGCACGTAGAGCTGCTGATTGCAGAAGTAACACAGCTCGCTGCTTCCTACGTCTGCCACTGGCACTGTGGGCACGGGCTATGGCATGAGTTCAGAACAAGTACGATGTTAACAGCGTTGTCCACTCACCTACTGCGAGGCAAAACAACCGACTGAAGAGCTCGACCAAATCAAAACAAGGCAAAAACGAAGCATAAAATGAATCTATAATCTCACAATGAACAAGGTCATTACTATACAAACACATCACCTATATTCAAAAGCCTTATTTTTGTCTGTGCTGCTCAGCAAGTTTAAAAAAGGAGGAACGAAAAGAGAAGAAAACGCTCTTTGAAGATGCTGCACGGATACAGTGAGATGGACAGGGACTGTCTCACACATGGGTAACAAACGTCTGTACACACACACACACACACGTCCAACATTAAAACAGGCAGTACTCACATCTTTCTTTTTCTCTTCCTCCCTCATATCTTGTTCCTTAGCTTCTCTCTCAGCAGCCAGACGCTCCTGAGGGACAAGTCACATGACCTCATTTGTGGCTCGTGTTATGTAATTCAACCAGACATACCGTACACAAGGAATTTAGTGCCATTTGCAACTGCTGTTTGGAGAAAAAATTTTAAAAATAAATTTAAAAAAAAGTGTACAATGCGAGCATGGCCTGGTGTTTGGTGCCCACCTTGCGTCTCTGGAGGGAGTTGTGCTTGAGCTTGTTGAGGAAAAAGACAGCGGAGCGGGTTCTAGCTAAGGAAAGGGACTTCGAGCTGGCCTGCTCTGTGGAGCACAGGATGACAACAAAGTCAGCAACATTCCTCCATTAACAAATATGAAATCACTTCGAACTGTACAGAAACGAGTTCATGTGGAAAACAGAAAAACGAGATGAGAACAATACTGATTGACAACTTGATGGATTTAAAAATAAGGGGCGAGCCAATAACGTCTACACGATGTGACGACTCGATTCATAAAGCAGCGATCTGATCCTCGCAACACCACTGAATCTGCTAGGATGGGATTCGATTTAGTATCATGTAAAACGATGTAACCGATCTTGCTAAGAATCCTGGGTAGGGTTCTACCCTTCGTTCGTGAATGACGATGTACAGAAGGAGTTATGGCAAAATAACAGCTAGCTATTAAATGATTTACACATCAGTTTAAAAATATGAATTATTTCTTACACACCAGATGTTTGTCCATTTTTTTTTTTGTATAATAATCATTTCACGATTGTTCCATTGATTAATCGTAATCAATCGTTGCCGTTTTAAAATCAACGCATCGATCCGTGTCATTGGATCGTTACACCCCTATATGACCAAAGCTGTTCTTTTATCAACTATCCAACACTGGAGCAATGAATGAACCACAAATATCTTCTTTTGAATACACAGTTCTAATGGAGCGTTTACATAATAAACACCTGACTGCAAAAAATTCATCAAACTGTCCAAAAATACATTTCCATAAATATTTATCGCCTGCCCCAACAGCTTCCATTATAAGCGAGTTCATTTCTAAGTACATGGATGGAAATAACTGGAAGACATATTTTAAATACAGAAATACTAGAGTATTTCTTTAAAGAATAGTAAGCTGACTCACATTAGGCAAATCTTTTTTTTTTTTTTCCCCGGGAGGGGGGGTGGGGGGTTAAGATTCTACATCACCGTCATTCAATTGTAGGTGAAAGTGTCGAATAGTGATGGGAGTAATTGAAGTAAAAATATTGAACAACAAAAAGAGAACTAGCTAGGAAAAAAAAAAAAAAGTGCATAATTCACCAACGAATCAAATGAATCATGACTCATGTTTGTGCCGGACATCATTTTAACATTTATACGTGTAATTCTTGACCGCAATTAATTTTTTTTCTAAGGCTTGCATAATCAAAACATGAATCATCATTTTAGGTGAATACAAAAATCCTCCCCCCCCGACTCCACATCGCACCCCCAGCAGATAGTATTCTGTTCTGCTGTCTGCATGCACACCTCCACACATCCATCATTCCGTTCGAGTGACAGCTCTGCCTGCACGTCTGGTCGGGATTCCAGATGAACACAGCATTAAAAACCCCGAGGTCTGGACCTAGCCCTTTTCCCAGCATGTGAAATCATTTCTCACCACACTAATACCTTTTTTTTTTTCTTTCTTTTTTTCAGCTTACACGACGCCAGCTTCCCCTCGTATGGAACGGGCGAGTGTGTGTGTGTGTGTGTGTGTGTGTGTGTGCGTGCGTGTCAGCTGTAGCGGGGTTGGGAGAATCCCACCCTAGCCCACGACGAGCCGTTCCGAGTTCTGCTTTTCATAAATGCTGCGTGTGCTGCTGCAGCAGCACTTGAGATACAGACAGCACAAGACAGGACAACCCATTCACAGCAGAGCATGCTGGGAAAAGAACTCTTAAAGAGACAGTGCATCCATGACAGGACGCTCATGCTTCCAGTCACTTCATATAGGACGCATCTGCAAAGCCTCCAGCATTGGAAACGACCAACTGCCTCCACACGGTGATAAACACAAGCTGCAAAACTGCATTTTACGCCTCACTGTCACATCTCCGACTGTTATCTAGATCAATTTGCTATACGCTTATTTCAACTTCTATCGACGTCTTCAATCAGAACGACTCCACCTCTGATTCATTGTTATGGGAGACACTTAAATCCTTTATCAGAGGGCAGATTATTTCTTACTCCGCTCTCTCTATTTAAAAAGACCCACTGCTAGGCTTAATGAACTCACATCTGCGACCATTAACCTCGATCAAAGATATGCACTGAACCCTTCTCCAGAACTTCTTAGAGAGCGTCTCGACTTACAGGCAGAATTTAATCTGATTTCGACGAAAGAGGCGGAACGCTTGTTGTTGCGTACTCGTGGTTCACACTATGAACATGGCGGCAAGCCGAGTCGTTTACTGGCACATCAGCTGCGGCGACAGGCCACTTCCCGTCTCATACCTAGCATTAAAAACACTTATAATACCGTCACTACAGATCCCATGGAAATGAATGCTACTTTTAAATCGTTTTACTCTTCACTTTATAAATGGGAATTTCCTACAGACAATACTAAAGTGAATGCATTTCTTCAAAACCTTTGTAACCCTGTTATTGATTCGAATACTGCCAAGCAACTGGACTCCCCACTCTCTCTTGAAGAAATGTTAATTTCTGTTAAAACTATGCAATCTAATTAAGCTCCTGGCCCGGACGGGTTCCCAATTGAATTTTTTTAAACGTTTACTGGAAAATTAGCTCCATCGCTTTTGGCTATGTTCAACGAATCCTTGGAATGTGGGTCTTTGCCTCCGACTCTGACACAAGCCACGATAGCTCTGCTTCTTAAGGAGGGTAAGGATCCATCCTCCTGTGGGTCTTATAGACCGCTGTCTCTGCTTAATGCAGATGTAAAGGTGTTGGTGAAAGTAATGGCACCTCGTTTAGAGAATGTACTCGCTTATATTATATCTGAGGAGCAGAACGGTTTTATAACGGGACGTCAGTTGTTTTTCAATACCCGTACACTCTTTAATATAATTTATTCAAAGCATTTGACTGAGCTTCCTGAGATTGTGATTTCATTAGATGCTGAAAAAGCATTTGACAGGGTTGAGTGGGAGTATTTGTTTGCAGTTTTGAGGAAATTCGGATTCGGGGTTTATTCGGATTATTTTGCTCTTGGACGAGGGTGTTGCCAAGGCTGTCCTTTATCCCCTCTGCTTTTTGCTGTCGCTATCGAGCCTCTGTCTATCGTATTAAGATCTTCTCACTTGTTTAAAGGAATAGTTCGATACGGTGTCGAATACAAATTGTCGCTATATGCTGATGATTTGTTATTGTATGTAACCGATCCTATTGCCTGTATGCCTGCTGTCTTTGGTGTTCTGGTAACCTTCAGTTTTGTCTCGGGCTATAAGTTAAATTTGGAGAAAAGTGACTGTTTTCCCGTCAATACTGCAGCATTTTCTCTCCAACAGTCAGATCTACCTTTTCCATTTAGTCAGTCAGGGTTAATAATAAAATAAAATAATTTGTTCTTTTACTTGGGGTGGGAAGCCTCCAAGGGTTCGTAAATCTTTATTGAAGATATGTCGACTTAGTGGAGGACTTGCATTACCCAATTTTCAATTCTATTACTGGGCTGCGCACATCCATAAACTTTGCTACTGGGTTAAATCTCCTGGATCTTCTTGGTGTAAATTGGAGCTATCATCTTGTAGGGAATCCTCTTTACCTGCTTCACTTTATTCCTCTCTACCTACAAAACTCTCCCTATATACTGATAATCAAGTTGTCCTTAACACACTTAAGATTTGGTATCAATTTGGACGGCGCTTTAAGTTTGTAGGTGCGTCCTCTTTGGGTCCTTTAAGCAACAACCACTTATTTCCTCCATCGTGTTTGGACTCTACATTTTCAGTGTGGTATGACAAGGGCATTAAACAAGTTAAAAATCTATATCCCGATGGTGTCTTTTATAGCTTTGCCAATCTGTCATCTACTTATGACCTCCCTGTGACGCATCTCTTTCGTTATTTTCAAATTCGGAATTTCGTTTCCAGATGTTTTCCTGATTTCCCCTCTGCGCCTCCTGAACAGGCTTGGGAAAGCTTGTTTTCAAACAATCCACATCAGAGAGGAAAGATTTCTAAGATTTCTGATTTTATTCTGGCGTTAGGTAATGAGTTGAGTACCGAAGTTAAGAATGCGTGGGAAACGGAGTTAGGAGTACAGATAAGTGAGGAGTGTTGGGAACGTGCTATAGGGAGGGTACAGTCTACCACTTCTTGTGCTCGTCTTGGGCTCATCCAACTTAAAGTTTTACACAGAGTCCATCTGTCCAAGTCGAGACTTTCTGTAATATATCCAGAAGTAGAGGACAAGTGTGATAAATGCCATGGCTCTCCCTGCCATCCAATATATTTTTCTTTTGCCCTGATCTCCATGGTTTTTGGACTGCTTTCTTTATTATCATGTCCACTATTCTCAGAGTAGATTAAAACCTTGCCCATTGACTGCTATATTTGGGATTCCTGACGCCTCAGTTCCATTACGCTCTGTACAAAAAGATACGATCGCTTTCACATCCCCAATAGCAAGACGTTCCCTATTGTTGCACTGGAAGTCTGCTAAATATCCCTCCATCTCCCAGTGGCTAAAGGACGTGATGTTTTTTTTAAAACTCGAGAAAATAAAGTATACGATTAGAGGTTGTACTGGCAATTTTTTTTTATATATATATAAATGGCAACCCTTTATTTCATATTTTATGGACTTACAGACACTGCCCTCTTGAATTTTTGTGCCCGTTGTTGGATTTTACAATATATACATAACCAGGTATAGATATTGGTTAGCCATGATGAGCCGGGGTGGGGTGGGGTGGGGGAGTGTTTAGTTGATTGTACTCTTTGATTTAGTTTTTCTTTTCTACACTGTGTATGTATGTATGTATGTATGTATGTATGTATGTGTGTATATGTAAGTATAACAAAAATGAGAACGGTATTGTTGCTATGTGACCGGAAGCATGTTTTCTTTCTCAATAAATTATTTTGGAAAAGGGAGACCTTGTAGTAAATATTTTGTCTCACTGTATGTACAGTATGCATATGGAGCGGATGGAATAAGGACATGACTTGAACACACTAACGGTAACGGTTGGCCAGCTAGACATGGGCCATTGCTATATATGTGAATACTGATCGATCAAAAACGACTAAATCTCAACATTTACAATTCTGTGCTGCACAAAGAACTAAGAGCCATCTCTGAATATCTACCCCCCCATTGTCTCATGTCCTCTGCGAAGCTCAAACACATGGCAAAGCCGACAGCTGAGGGCAGCACATGTGTACTTTCTATTGATGTGTGAACGGAAACAGATCTCCATATGAGGATGTAGCCCAAATCACATGCCGCATACCAAACGTGTGATGGTTTAGACTCCTGGGACTGTGAGAAACACCACCATGTGTTTTGATTAGTGAAGGTTGTATGTATGCGAGATATATTTAGATTGGATCTAACACCAAATCTACGTCAAATGTCGTGCTAGTGCTGACTACGCATCTACCTGCTGGTTTGGGAGTCTCACTGAAAGCATTGTGGACCTGAGTGAGGTACAGCACCACAGAGAGCTGATCAATCTCCTTGCTAGAGGCAAAGTCACTGGCAGACATGATGGGTGTGATGCCAAACTCCTTCTGGAGAATGTCAAAGGCCATCTGGTTGTTGTATACAGCGTTTTTTTCATCCAGAGTGGACACGTCTCTGCAAGAGAAGAAAAGAGTCGGCTTGGAAAATAACAGATGGTGCTGCTCAGGCCTTTGGAACATGACAAAAATACTCAAGTCGGTTTGTACACATATCGCGGGCTGTCAAATACTTAACGGGGGGAGTTCAAAACACGGCATACGTCACACAATTTTATAGTTTGCATTTAATGTTGAGCAACATCAGTGAAGAAGACTCACACGACCCCAGCCTTACTTTTCCAACCTTTTGTTGCCCCCGTCCCAACTTTTTGAGGCCATCGAATTCAAAATGAGCTAATGTTTTTTCCTAAAATGGTACACTGATTCAGTTTAAATGTTTTCTATGTTCTACTGTGAATAACATTTGGGGTTAATGAGGTTTGCGAATCATTGCTTTCTGTTTTTATTGACATTTTACCCAGTGTCCCAACTTGTTTGGAATCGGGGTCGTATTACACGGCAGTTATAAGCAGTCACTCATTCCCTCACTTTGTCTTGAAATAAATTGTTACAGAGAAACCACAAAAGTGCAAATCAAATGTCCTCCATCCTTTTCCCATGGAAGACGACATAAAGGAGCAGCCTTACCTTACATAAACGTATTTTACAGCAAGCTTCGGCACGTCCACGGACAGTTTCTTTGTTAAATAATTGCACATTTCTAAAATCCATTTATTATTTGGCCCCTCTGGAGGAGTTGTTACCGTACAGTAGAAATGACAACGTTTTATAACGAGCGCATGGATATGAACATGTGCTTTGCCTTGCAGCTGGCACGACTGTCAGAGCCACTGTTCTAGACAATGAATCAAGACTGATCGTATTCAAGAACAGCACTGTGCTGTAACCTAATACACATCGCTTCATATTTGGAGAATACTTATTCTGTTTTCATAAGTAATTCTGCCATTAAAAGAAGCCTTACATGAGTTTGGGTCTGAAGTGTTGGATCAGGGCACAGAGCGCCAGGCCAGATCTCCAGGACTGACTCAGGTCTTTCACTTTCACCCTTTTGCACCAGGCCGTGTGTTTCTGACACCAGTTCAGCAGGTCCGCCACACGTCGCAGGGAAGCTGCACACAACACGTGGATTTCATCATTCACTGGGTGTGGTGGATTAAAATTTTTTATTTTATTTATTTAAACACACTGTACTATCAATTCATGTAATGGAAATGCTATTAGAGAAAGATACTTTTCTCCAGAGGAACACGTGTGGGCCTAAATATTTATCACATAGCATGGTAATTAAGGACAAATAGACTACTTTACTAGTGTGGTGAGTGTATTGTTCGATATGCAGATGTACTGAATTTCAAGGAGTTATACCATTACTACTTATATCGAATGGCTGTTTGATACATTCTTCCGGATTTTAAACAGTCGATAAAATCAGTGGAGGCACAGTGAAATTACGAGCAAGTGATTGCGACTTTAACGTACCTTGACCCAAGTTCTTTGGGCTGGATTTGTTGGTATTCAAGTGGCCCTCAACATTATACAGATGCTTCACCTAAACCACAAACATAAACCATACAGATCACACCAGATTTAACCGGATACACTCCTCGAATATGGAATACACACGATGTGGCTCATAAACTCCACCACTACAAAATAAAAGCCTTTTTTTAAAAAGAAAAAAAAAA
This sequence comes from Ictalurus furcatus, assembly GCF_023375685.1. Classification (NCBI taxonomy): domain Eukaryota; kingdom Metazoa; phylum Chordata; class Actinopteri; order Siluriformes; family Ictaluridae; genus Ictalurus; species Ictalurus furcatus. The sequence continues at coordinate 1,636,410 of NC_071269.1, forward strand.
AAAAAAAAAAGGGACTTATTTACATTCTTACTTGTATAGGTTTTATGGAGGACATGTTCACATTAGGGTACCGGGTGCTCGGATCGATGCTGTAGGCGGCGTGGTTCTTGCTCGTGTTCTCAGGAGTGGTCTGAGATAGTAACTGATACACACTTTCCCTGTTTCGTTCAAATAATGCGAGGAGATGAGATCAGGTGCTGTTTTAAAATCTTATTATCTCATGATCTGATCCAGCTATAAATCCAGCTCTACAGTGTGTTACATTTCCTGTTGAAATGACTCATGCAGCACAAACACAACACCCCAACGAAATATTAAGAGAGGATGTATTTACTATAAACACATTAGAAATATCTGCATCGCTCTTCAGTACCTCTCGGCCAGAACCTGCATATGCGCCGTTCCTTTTCCCCAACTCCTCACCATCCACGCCGTGTCGAAAGCAGCCAGGAAACCTCGTGCAATTCCTGTCCCCAAGGGCCAAAAGGGCTACACACATCAAAAGCTGCATTACTACAAAGTGGAAAAATGTCACTGTATCAACTGTATCAAAATGCTCAAGATAAGAATACATGCATGCTTTTTTAGAAGGTATACAACAGAATACAGCTATTTTAGTGTTCATCCTAGCCATCGTTTCATCACCAATACACACGGCTCACTACGTTTATTAACATTTCACTTCAAAGCATGGTAAAGCTTTCCGTCTCACTGCATCTCACCTACATCGGACAACGGCACCGACACGACGTGGGAATACGCACCTACTCTCAAGTCAGAGAAAGATCAGACTATACTGTGAAGTGAGTGTGTGTGTGTATGTGTAGATTTGGCTCACACACCTCCACCAGGCAGTCTCCCACCAGGCCAATGAGGAGTTTCTTGCCTTTGCGCTCCATCACCATCGAGGAGTGCTCGGCACGGTGCATGCACGTGAAGTCGAACATGGCTACATCTGCCTCTGCATTGTGATTCGTCGCGAATTCAAGGTTAGGAAGTTTGCGGCCCGTGGAAAACTCGGCGGCGTCACGCGCGTAGTTCAGTAAAGCCTCCCCGTTAACGTTAGCAGGTGCTAACAGCTGCTCCACATTAGCATAGTCCTAAGAGAAAGAGATAACGCATTAAAATCAAGTACACTCAACTTGACTTATTCTTCATAACCGTCATCGAAACCACCATTAATACTGTGACAGGATTTACTGACTTAATGAAAGGATATGACATCAGATATAACCCAACACTACACGGGTTTCTGAATAAAGCCAGTCAAATTTTTTGTAAAAATCTTAAGACGGTTGTGCTACTGAGGGTCCTCCTTCAAAGTAGAGGTCGACCGATAGTGGGTTTTACCGATAACTAAGTCGGTCAGTACCTGTCGATAACGATTAAATCAACCGAGAGTTATTCAAACTGTTACCGAATGAAAACAAACACCCAAGTCAAATATTGCTGAACTTTATTACAAAAATAAACGGTACGTACTGTACTGTGAAAATGTACTGTACTTCTTAAAATTAAATAAATATATTAGCTATTAATAAATAATGTAAATAAAAAATATACACATCCAAACTGAACCAAAACAAAAAAAAAACACTTCAAATAACACAATAAAATTTGACAGTGATTTTTTATTTCGCCTCTAGAGGCCGCTCTCGTACTGTATAATGATAGCAGACCTTTCTCAGCCGCTCCTGCAATGGACGCAACCGGGATAAACTATCAATCGGTCGACCTCTATAAGAAACTAATCCTGGGAAATTCATTTCATAAAATTTGATGGTGAGAACATACTGAGGATCAGTAAAAACCCTGTCTCTGCGCGTGTGTGTTTCCATCTGTAGGTGTTTGTGTGTTACAAAGACCTACTGAAACACTGTATAACTAAACGAACGCGCTCAGTGTCGATCAGTGTTATGCTTCAAACGTTCAGTGTGTGTCCTGGCCTTACTTGCATGATGACCCCTTTCTTCAGCAGACTGTTTTTCTTGGCAGTCATGACAAAGTAGTGAGTGTCATCTTTGTAGTAGACAATGTTCTCCAGATCAATGCCTGATCAATCCAGAGGAGAGAAATGACAGAAAGGAAGAATTCCAAAAATGTCAGGCAGTCATGGAACAGAAAAGATGAGAGTCATTTATGGGTGTATATGATACCAGTCAAAAAAGTTTGGACAGCCCTGCTCATAGAAGCGCTTAATTTCTTAATTAGCATTTTAAAAGCGCATTTTTCTAATAATTTACGATAACACTGACGGATAAAACACATCAAATTATCCAACGAGAAAAAAAATATTAAACAAAACAAAACTACAAGCTATCATGTTTAAACTATATTTTAAATTCTTTAAACCGGGTTTAAACCGACTTTAATACCGAGCCCAAACTGTGGACTAGCAGTATATCTGTCTGTGTACATTACCATTAGCATGTACGTGAAGGAGTGGACGTGTCAGCTATGCGAGCGTGTATTATACAGTACACGAGTGTTTACGTGCAGGTGACTATATAAAAGAGTTCGAGTGCACTTATATTCATAAGCCCACATTTCCACACTGTCCTGCTTCCGTACCCATCTCTGTCTGAAGGTCCCGAAAGAACTTCTGGTTGTAAATGCGTGCCACGCCGCTGATCTCGGGCACCTGAGCCTCGGCTTTGGTGCGGCGGTTAACGAAGTTAGCAGTGATGCCGATGGCCAGCTTCCCTCTCAGCTCCTTTCTCTTAAACCCTAATGCGGAAACACACACACGGCATGCATGACTAATTATCAGAATACGAATGACTAATCTAAGAATGCACGCTTAGATTTTTTCCTGATTACATGACTTGATTAAGTGACTGTACATCAGTGGGGTGGAATATCATGGCGATAATTTTTAAATTTTTTTTTTTTAAATAGTTCTTACAATTACATTTGTTTCACACACTATGAAAACAGTTATAGTGAGTATATGACTAATCACATACACACTTTTAAATCTTTGTGCGCGTGTGTCCCCCCCCCACTGTCTGTTTTATGTCTTAAAATGCATTTAAAAAAAAAAAAAAAAAAAAAAAAAAAAGGATTTCATTTATTCATTTCCAGTAAGCTCTTTATCCTGATCAAAGCTGCTGTGGATCCTGAGCCAACACAATCCAAATCCCAAAACATATTCGCGCTGCATAACATAGAACATAATTATTGCATAGCACGCATCATGGAAAGCTACTGAATACTGCAATGTCAAAAAATTTGCATCACTTTCAGAACATGTCTGAACAGGTACACGTCTTTAATTAGACTGATACATAATTAAACATGGCGTGCACTTATTCACAACCCTTCTCCTACTTCGAGATGCAAAACTTACTTGGCCAGCGAGAGGCAGTTATTACTTACACATCACTTATGAATGTAAAGCAGAACATTTGAATGTGGACTTTAAAAAAAGTAAATATCACGAAAATTCTTTCCGGACAAATCTTACCATCAGGTACAAATCTTCCTCCTCCAGCTGAGATGAAAACATCAAACTGATAGGAAGAAGCAGGGTGAGAACCAGGAAGCAACAAAGCCCTCCAGCCTGAAGAAGAACCGGAGTGGGTTTGTTTTCCAGCTGTGTTCGGGTCACATTTTTACCACAGTCGTGCAGTAGAAACCCAAGTAAGGCTTTGCATAGCAACTAATCACGTACCTGTTCCTGATGCTTGGGGTTCAACCAAACCATTATAGGTCACTCCGGTGTGAACCTCAACCCCCAGGATCAGAGCCAGCTTCAGCAGGATTAACTGCAACTGCCGGATACCTGCGTATGCAAAAAAAACCACGATCACAGACATGCGAGTCAGAAAATACACTACCGGTCATTCTTTATTTTTATTTTTCCCCACCACATTTTAGAATAATAATAATAATAAAGTCAGCAAAACTCTGGAATAACACAAACGGATCTATGGGAATTATGATGTGATTTTAAAATTTTTTTAAAAATCCCAAATAATTTCATATTTTAGTATCTTCAGAGTAGACCCCCTTTTTTGCCTAGAATTTCCAGAAATGTATTCTGGCGTTTTCTTACCCGTGTTCGTGAGGAATCCCCCCCCCCCGAGATGCTTTTTAAACAGTATTAATATTTTGCTCCAAGTCACCCATTAAATTTTTTTTTTTTTTATGTAGATGTTACTTTTCTAATGAAAGACATGAATATGTCAGCACAATTATATTTTTGTCTACGACACTGATTTCAAACATTTTAAATCACACACCTTCAGATCAAAAGCTTTTTAAGACCATGAGAAACGTTTCAGTGGAGCGTCTCTAGACTCTTGACGGTTAGTGTATATCGATGCATGGTGCTGGTTTTGCCTTGTATCGCGTTCATCCAGTAACACTACGGCAGTGTGCAAATCATAAACTCATTAGCTATCCCACTAGGTAAAAGGATGCTCCACTCCTGTGTGCTCCCCACGTCCCATGGCTTGGTTGGCCAAAAACCTAACGTAATAACATTAGCACGTGACGAGCTAGTTAGTCAAGTGAGTGTGTTAATATGACAACAAATAAGTATATGCTCATCATCCTCTTCTAAGAAAGTTTCGAAGGTCATCATCCTTTTTTGGGTACGAGATTTGATGTTCTGTCCTTAAAATCTCATGTTAAAAAAAATTATTATTATTCTAATATGGCCTCTAGCTTCTATGATTATAATTTTTTTGATTGCATGTTGTGCTAGCAGGAGAGTTATACTATACGATGGCTTTGGGTTTAAGTCTATTTTTTTGCTCGGTTTTGTTCGTCCCTGCCATCTGTGCATGCTGTGTATTCGTCAAAAAATAATTAATACCATCACCCAGATCACGTCTCGACCGATATGTGAAGTGCAGCAGGTGGTGTAATTTGGCAGCGTGTGCTATATTTACAGCGTTATGGTGCGTCAAACCACCGTGACGTGTATTAAGGTTAGACATACATACCAAATATAATGTTTGTTTTGTGAAACTCACTAAGGAGCATGTGGAGTTTTTTTTTAAAAAATTGTATATATTTATTTACTTTTTCTGGTTGAACCGGTTTGTTATACAAGAGATAGTTCCGGTACGCTAACGGGAGCGGATGAGCAGCATTCCAAGAGTGCCGTACAGGGACGTCTCACTTTTTGTAAACTTTCAGTTCTAGAAACAGTCCCGCCGAAAGCTTTACTACAGTAAAGTTAGCGACGTCATCAGAGGACGCAGCGAATGATGCGTCTGGTGAAGTAAAAAAAAAAAAAAAAAAAAAAAAAAAAAAAAAAAAAAACCGGCTACTGATTTTTCCACGGTAATATATACGTGATTTATGAACGCATGAGTCATATTTTCTTGAGTTGATCTGTCCAAGTTTTATATACGCTGTGCTGTGGATAGAGTTTCTGATTTATATTCAACACATAAATGAATATACCATTAATATGGAGATGTCAGTGGTACAAAGCTACTATGTGAATATTAACAAGAATGACAAATAAAAGGTATTTGTGGTTTAAATGATAAATTTACAAGAGGATCCTTTTAAAACGACGACACTCACTAATGTGGTCGAGAGAACCAGAGCAGAATTTGCCGTAGAACTTCTTTGCACCGAGATTGCGTAAATCTCGGATGGTGTACGGCCACAGATGCAGGACATTGTTCCTGGAGAAAGATGTCCTCTTTTCCAACAAGACCACCTGTGCACCTAGAAGAGCCAACTCGATGGCTGTCCTCAAGCCACACGGGCCTGCTCCCAGGACTAAACACTGCAACAGAAGAACCGGGGGGCGGCGAGATACGACTTCGATACAGATACTATGAAATCTGGAGTACTCGATATTCAGCGTTATTTTTTGAGCAGTTAGATATGTTCATACCTTAGTCTTGGCGCAGGGTTTGCCCTGGTCGTAATCTGGGTGTGCTGCCCTCTTGTCAATCTTCTCCCAGAGTTCTTTCGCGTTCCAATAGTTCAGCTTCTCTTTCAGCTTACCGTAAAAGTGGCGGTAATCCTGGGCATCTAACTGTAGATGGCGACAGAGCTCACTGAAATTCTGCTGAACATCTTTGCACGTCCCAGCTAGCACGAACTGGTCAAACAGGGCGTGGCTTAAATTAACAGGGTTCTGCTGATCAGTCATGCTGTAAGATGACCTGGAAGACAACACCGCATGACAAGAGTTTACATTAGTAGGTGGTTACTGACTGGCATTTGCGTTTGAATTGTGGAACAGACGGGTATTATCCTGATTAGAGCAGACAAAGGTCATTGTCATCCAAAGAATAGCACTAGATAACACAATGAATGACCCAATAAGCTCTTCTTAACAGGTGCACAAAAGTGACAAACACAATAGGAGTTCAAACACCGACACTGACCTTTGAACTTGCACAACAGATTGGGTCGCAACTGTTTAATCTAAACTGCCCTAATAACGCAGACGGCAGTAACTGCTCATAGAGTTAGAAAGAGAACATTTGCTTCATCTTGGTCCCGATGTCCAGGCAAACAAGCAGTAAATAGGTACAGTGCCTCCAGTAAGTATTCACCCCTTAGAAATTATTTCTCTTTTTGCAATATTGCAACATCAAATTTAAGTATATTACAGTGGGGATATTTCTGCCCCTTTTTAAGTGACTCTCTACAGATTTTTCGATTAAATAAATTATTAGATCTCCTTAGAATTATTTAAAAAGAAACTCTAAATTTAAAAAAAAATCTAGAAATTGCTTAACTGATAAGTACTCACTGTCTAGAGTCAATGCTTAGTGCATGGTCCTTCAGCAGCGATTTACAGCTCTGAGTTGTCACGGAAATGTCAGACACATGAGCTTTGCACCTCCTGATTTCGGGTTCTCCATGGCGCAAAAAACAAAAACAAAACAAAAACGTGATCGGACATTCTGCAGGCACCTTGTTTATTAGGGAAGTAAGTAAGTGGGCTTTGAGTGTATGGTCAGCCCAGACTTTTCAATACCCTGCCATAAATCCCAGCTCTATGTGAGATCTTCACAGTCAGTTGCTTCTGGGTCTGCCCCCAGTGGGACATGCCTGATCCAGCTCTAGTGGGAGCCACCCTGGGGAAATGTTTGTAAGGTGCCTTATCTAACCCGGCAGCAGCTCCACTTTGTGCCCGTCCTGGATTGCCAAGCTTCTGGTCCTATAACGTGGCTAATCCCAGCGACACTGCAGAGTTTCCTCTGCCTGTACTTGTTATATTATACTTTTGGTCATTATCTGTTACAGCTTGTGACCATAGGTCAGGCAGGTCCCCTGGATAGACAAATCAACAGAGAGCTTCATCCAAAAACTGAGCTCCTGCTTTCCACAGATCAGTGGAGTGACTGCTATTGCTCATCCCGTTGGTTTATTAGTCTCACACTTTTTCCCTGACTTGTGAATAAGAGATCAAGGTAATTAAACTCCTCTGCCAGAGGCAAGGTCTCACCCCTCTCCTGATAGAAGCATTTCACTCTTTTCTGGTAGAGAGAAAAATGGCCTCAGACTAGGAGGTGTGAATGTCGATCCCCTTTATGGATACCTTGTCATGGTGAAAGGGTGTACCGCAGAGCTAGGGAACTGGGAGCGTAACGCTCCCAGCAGAGCCACCCTTGGTGAACAGATCTGAGGGCAGAGGTCAGACGAAAAGTGATCATAAAGACCCTCATGAAAGGTACAAAAAAAGTCAGGTATGTAGGTGGTCTTCACAGGTGACTGGAAACTCATGTAGCCCAGTCATGTGGACATGAACATCAAACTGGGGGAGCACGGCGGCTTAGTGGTCAGCACGTTTGCCTCACACCTCCGGGGTTGGGGGTTAGATTCCCGCCTCTGCCCTCTGTGTGTGGAGGTTGCCTGTTCTCCCTGTGCTCTCTATGGGTACTCCAGTTTCCTCCCCCAGTCCAAAGCTATGTGTTGTAGGCTGACTGGCATTTCCAAATTGTCCGTAGTGTATGAATGGCTGTGTGTATCTGTGCCCGGTGGTGGGTTGACACCCCGTCCAGGGTCATATGAAAAAAATAGCAGAGCACAGGAACTGAATTAAACGCCTAGTAACTTAACCAGAACATAGCACCTAACGGAAATGTCTTTTAGCTTAGATCATCAGCAGTGCTAAAAATCTAAAAAGTACCAATCTATCAAAAATGGTACAATTGTTCATATGACAGAACACGGCCAGAACATGGCAAAACAAAAGAGTTAGCAGATTCTAGCCTTTGTCTTACTAGGGCAGCACTTTACAATGTGAAACACACACACAGTAAGTAAATAAGGCTAAACAATCTAAAACATGTAGCCTTCTTTAGAGTAGAACAACTCCGAGTACTTTGCTGTGGAAACATTAGTATTTTCTTCGATATGACTCACCACTGGATCTTGTTAGTAATGATCAGAGCTGTAAATACACAAAGCGTCATGTGCATCTCGACAAACATTTTTTTCCCTATTTGAAACAAGTCGCCCAATGAGCGTGCAAAACTGCACGATTAGTCACCTGCTTCACACTTCACCCCTTGCAGCAAGGTAAGTTATGACACGAATGGCAAAACCACTACTATTTTCTGTATGCGGCTGTACAGCCCTATAACTGAAAAGATTTACGACGACGCACGATTGCGAGTAGGGCATGACGAGAATCTGCACGCGCTCAACATGTCACCGATTATGTCAGAAATGGGGAAAGGCCTCCGGTGCGAGATGTTTTCGGTTTCTGCTGACTGCCTTCCCATGGTTATTTGGGAAGCTATAAACCAGCGTGGCCTCGCAGGGCTCACCACTTCCTATGCATTTACTGCTGTTTATGGGAACAGCAAAGAACAGCTTAGACAAGCTGAATGACATCAAAGCCACAATAAATAAATAAATAAATAAATAAATAGGTAAACCCATGGTATATTCAACTAAAATACCGGAAGGCCCAGCTACATAAAATACAGAAGTCTGATCAACTGATTAGTTCGTGGCGATAAATGAGACATCAATTCAGAGGGTGTTTTCTTTCACACTGGCAGCTCATTGTAGCACTTTTGTCTGGCACCACAAACCCTCAACAGATGAAACATCTGCTTTGAACATGAAGTAGAGAGAATAAACATGCACACACACACACTACATGGTCTAAAGTATTTGGACACCTGCCAACGCCATACAGTATGTGCTTGCTGAGCACCCTACTCCAAACGCATGGCATTAATATGGAGTTGCGTACTGTAGGTTTTCCATGGGCTTTTCCAAATCACGTCTTTACGGACCTCACTTTGTGCTCGGGGACGTCGTCATGGTGGAAAAAAGATAGTCAAAGACAAAGACAGTCTAGACAATCATATGTTGGAGATGCTTTGCTTGGGAAAGGCCCACACATGGGAGTCATAGTCAGGTGTCTGCATATTTTTGGCCATAGAGTGTACTTCTGTCCTGTCCAATTGTCCTTAAACACTCTCATCATCATCAGGTAGATTTGATGAGGTGGTTAAGACGTTGGCCTACTGATGGGAAGTTGGCGAGTTCAAACCCCAGTGGGCTCCTGAGCAAGGGGCTCCCCTTAACCCTCGACTGCTCGGATGCATAAATGAGACAAATGTAAAACTCTTCCTGTTCTGAGCAGCCTTAAGGTAAATAATTTATATAAACGCACGTGATCGGCAACAACACGCCACAGCCCACGATCTACAGGATATTCATGTTTAAGACACTGCATTCGCCGGACAATAGGCATATTGTTTTCCCATGTGTTTTTTTTTTTCTTTGAGAACTTTGCTTGATCCACTGAAATACATGACCGGGTCTGCGTCTGGGCCATCATCCGTCTACGGACAACCTCTGGCCTTGACAGGGAACGCTGTTGTATAGCCCACTGTAAAATAGTGGAAGGGTTTAGATCCTTAACTTGCGACTGACATTTCTGGTGGATGTCCTGACACATCTCCGATTTGTATCTTGATGCAGAGACAAAAAGGAAGTAAACAAATACTGGACAGTTTGCAGTGGTGGATTTCTTTGTGTGTGTGTGTGTGTGTGTGTGTGTGTGTGTGTGTGTTATAGATGTTAGAGAGGATGTTGCAAAATAGTATAAAACACCAAGTTGTAAAACGGTGTGGTAATAAGGAGTTTCTGTTTTCTACAGTAAGATGCCATTGTATGCTGGCTGTTAAATAAATAAATAAATAAATAAATAAATAAATAAATAAACCCATGCTCACATGGTCTGTAAGAACATGTCAGAGACAGTTTCATGCTTAAACCCAGCAAGCTCAAAGGCCTGGGGATATTTGCGCATCTGGTCGGGCTGTTCAGGATAAATATTTTATCTACAGCACCCTGGATTTTTTTTTTGTTGCTGCTGTTTTTTTTTTTTTAAATCAGATAATGGATTGTACAGAACAAACAAGGAAATCAGGAAGTATAAATATATGCAAGGAACTCATGACATGGAGATAAGAAACCATAAATAATGATGATACATTACCCTCTGCTTGTGCTACATAACCACTGCTTCCTAAAAATAAATATGACTAATTACTGCAATCCAATTTTGACTTGGGGGAGGGGGTTAGGTCAGGATCAAGAGTGGATTAATAGAGGCTTGAAGTGGAGTTCAGATCAGCACAAAGTAAAGCAAGTCTCATTCAAATTTGTTACAGCATGTTGTGGTGACCTGGGAAAACCCTTCGCGTGGAAAAAAAACGGCGACATTTTCTGAAAACTGCCGGCTTCCCGGAGCTGCAATAGGTTTCTCTTTCGCATGTACCTCAAGCGCATGTGAACGTGTAGCGTTTTAAATTCGGGTCACACCCACAAAGCGAAACTGCACTCAAAGCTTCCCTTCAGATTGCATCACGGGCGCATCGTGGATATTCTGACCGCTGGTATGCGAGTACAGACTCAACTCACTTGGCTTATGTCCATTTCACTAGGGCATGTACTTACCGAAGATTTGATCAAAGAGTGCCGCTCAGAGTGTTAGGAAAGCTCACTTAACTAACAAGCCAAGACATCTTTAGGAAAGCTGACTGTTCTTCCTGGTGATTTTGATGAGGCTTGCCTAAGGTTTCTTATCCAATATAAACATGATAGCCTAGCCAGATTAAAAAACAACAACATGATAAAAACATTTCCACATCATGTACGTGAAATATATGTATGGCCTCTTTAAGTATAGGCGTCAATATCTGCTATAGGCCGCTTTAAACCTTCAACCTAATACGGACTTGTGTTGTCGTAGCGCCAGGAGTGGCCCGAGGCGTCTCCGTTAGTACGTATGACAGACGGCCCGCTGGCCGAAACTCTGCAATTTTTCCTTTCACCCGACAGCGACTGCGCATTTACACACATTTAGCTAAAATGCAAGAGCTAATTAAAAATTTTTAAAAAATCAAAAAGTCTGGACACCCCTGCTGTAGTCCATCCAGCACAAGGTTCGACAGGATGTGTGTTTTGAGATGCTTTTCTGCTCAGCATGGTTGTAAAGCGTTACCTGACCCTTACCGTGGGGCCGTTCTCGCCAACAAGGCCTCTCCACCCACATACGTGCTATTCGCGGTATGTTATTTCCTATTTTTCATACTATACATTTTAAACCCTAGAGACTGTCGTGAGTGAAAATGCCAGGAGATCGGCAGTTCTCTTGCTCTCGCTCAGGTCAAGAGCTTCAGTTAATGTTAACTCAAACATGAGAATGGGGAGAAAAAGCAAGCAAGCTAGAATACCTCCCTAACAGAGGGGTGGTTTTTTTTTTTTTAGCTCGATCGTACTCTAAGTAAGTAGTGAATCAGTATCAGGATGTATTTATGTATAGAGGCTTCAAAACACTTCTGTAAATCGCTCTGGATTAGACCATCTGCCAAACGCCATTAAATGTAAATATAAGCCAGCAAGCACAAAACAAAGCACGAAAGAAAAAACGAAAGTTCGAAACGAAGTTCTGGCAAAAAAAAAATACAATTGAACTATAGTAATTTGTTCTGCAAAACATAACCAGGTGTTTTACGCCACCTTCAGAAGCTTTACAAACATGGTACGGTAAATCCTTTCCGAGGGGCGTGATAATATACGTGCATAAAGAAATCTGACACAGTTGATAGTGAAGCACTAATCGGACTTTTACCACCGTCAATAAAGTCCCGATATCAGAGCTCTCTGCACTGTCCAAGCCTGATGTGGACTTCGGCTGTTATAGCCCATCTGCATCAAAACGTTTGACATGTTAGAGACTTTTCTGCTCACCACAGACCTAGTGTTTATTTTTAACGTTACTGGCGCTTTCCTGTCAGCCTGACCAGCTGAGATGTTCTTCTCTGACCTCAACCATTAACCAGGCCACATACTGGGTGGGTTTTTTTTTGCTTTTCACACCATTCTTGGTAAACTCTAGCGCCTGTCGTGTGTGAAAATCCCACACGATGGGCAGTTTCTGAAATGCTAGCATCGATATCTGGCATCAACAACCACGCCACGGCCAATCAAAGTCACCGAGAACACACCTTTTCCCTCCATTCTCACTTTTTGACGTCCACGTTAACTGAAAATCTTGACTTTATCTGCGTGATTGTAAGCACACGATTGGCTGATGGGATAATCGCGTTAATGGGCAGGGGTACAGGTGTTCCTATTACAGCCAGTCAGTGAGTGTATTTCCTTTTAACAAACTAGGTAAGAGTTTCCTGACACGAATAACTTACTATTCCCGTACGTTTAAGATCAACCTGTTCAAAAACATTCAATAGTAGCAGATACACCTAAATATATCCAGTCACTAGTCCTGCTCTTAACATCTAGCCATCCATTTCATAACCACCTCTTGCTTCTCGTGTGCAACTGTGCACCCTGGGGCATCGTTTACAGCTCATTTCAGACCAATGATTCATCAGAGCAGGGAGTGTGTTGTTTGCCCATTGCTTTGTCTTCAAATTAGTTCCACGGCATACTGTTTATCTAGGTTTTATAAAAGAGTAGGGTAGCCACCTTGAGCAAAGTGTCTGCATGCAATAAAATCCTCTATTTAGCATTTAGGCCACAATACTGTGGATTATTCCTAATACTGAAACACACGTAGGTGTGCTCACGGCGAGATTCTGAAACTAATCTGTGAAGACCAGACAATACTTACTGAGATACACAGGCATTAGAGGTGTCACTTTCTCTGAGATTCCGAGAACTAACAAGCCAAGCCCTGCTTAGTGCAGCAGCTTTGATTACGAAATTATCTGAGACGTGCGGTAATGACATGCAAAGCTTTGTCGCCATCGGTCATGAATTATGCCTCGTTGCCAGGGGTTCACAACCTTGCAACTCATGCAAAGGTGTTGTCTTGTGCTTGTGGTCAAACTGAACACCTCACGAGTCAGCATGAAACTTTAAAACGACTACACAGATAATAAACGGATATATTTTAACTGCATACTATCCATAGGGTTCTATCCATAAGCCTTCCGACAGTCCAAGCGTACACTATATGGATAAAAGTATGTGGAGACCTGACCATGACACCCATACGTGCTTGAAAATATCATTCCGAAGGCACGGCATTAATATGGAGTTGCCCCATTCTTTTGCTGTTATAAACAGTCTCCAGTCTTCTGGGAAGGCTTTAAATTAGATGTTGGAGCGTGGACGTGTGGGGATTTGCCCATTCAACCACAAGGGCATCGGTGAGCTTGGGCACTGATGTGGGGCGAGGAGACCTGGGGTGCAGACTGCATACATCTCTCTTTGGCTGAAATTTTACTAGGGGTAACGATCATATCAGCATAAACGGATCCTATGCGAGGGACACCCCAGCTGGGCTGGATGGGCTTCTCAAGCTGGTACATCTCTTCTCTCCTAACACGAAAGGTCTTTCCAGTTTTTCCCCTTTATATATAGTCTAAGGGGTTCGATTCCCGTCGCAGCACTGTGAGTTTGCATGTTCTCCCCGTGCTGTGGGGGTTTCCTCCGGGTACTCCGGTTTCCTCCCCCAGTCCAAAGACACGCATGGTAGGCTGACTGGCGCGTCTAAAGTGTCCGTAGTGTATGAATGGGTGTGTGAGTGTGTATGTGATTGTGCCCTGCGATGGATTGGCACCCCGCCTTGTGCCCCATGCTCCCCGCTCCAGGTTCCTCATACCCCTGTAGGATAAGCGGTCTAGAAGATGGATGGATGGATACATATAGACTATATTGTTCTTCTCAATCTGTATATTCATTTACAGTCTCTGTTATTTGGTTCAATTGCCAGTGTGGCTACACAGACTACATAAAAAGTGTTTTTTTCTTCTTCTTTCATTGCTGGAAACATAAATTGGCAAGTTAAATATGGCCTATCCAGAAGACTGGTAGTTCTGCTCGGTAACAAACTGCTTAGTAACCGTCATTGTTACATGGTTTCCTATAAACATGCGCACTTAAGAACATGCGAGATTCACGTTTGGTCGGCGCTGGAGTCAGTCCGGGCTTCAGAAACCAAATGTGGTGAAAACTCTTTAGAAACACCTCGACACAAAGCCTGCAGCAACACCTCCCGAGCCGATATGCAGACGCTCCGCAACCCGTTCTCTCACAAGTTCCTCACTTCTTTCTTCTTCTTCTTTCTTTTTTTTTAGCAGCAAGAAAACTGTGAATTCATCTTCACATCATGCTCGCCGATGCCTCTGCGGGAACGTGGTTAACAGTTTCTCCACACAGGGACACTGTGCGATGCGACTCGACTCGACTCGAGCAACCTGCAAAAACACTTCAGATGCTGGAGCTCGAGCAGGTGCTGTTGGTTCAAATGGAAAGTAGAACTAACCATTTCCTCATTGCATCTGACGTGTGTGTAGGAATGCGTGCCCAGTATCTACGGACGCCTTCACAAACACAGGTTTGACCTTGCGAGGACATTAATCTTCTCCCAACAAGGAAAACTGATTTTTTTTTTCCCTTACAAAAATTACAGCTTTTATTTAAAACAAGAACAACAACAAAAAAGGTTTCCTTTCGCTTACTGAGATGAGGTTTGGGTTTTATTTAGACCCCTGGCAAGCATTAAGTAACTGCTCATGTCTATAGAACGTTCCCACAAAGATAGGAAGATAAGAAGAGTAAGTGTGTGTGTGTGTGTGTGTGTGTGTAAGGGGGGGGGGGGGTTATATATTTTATCTTAAACAGTCTAGCATCCGGAAGTGAATTAAAAATCACTAACAGTAAAAAACATGAGGCACAGAATGGGTGGAAAACCACCCAAAACAACTGCACTACACTGAACAGAGAGCGCTGTGTGTGTGTGTGTGTGTGTGTGTGTGCAGGAAACATCTACACAACACCATAACACAGTACACTCGACGTATTTATTCACCAAACTAATACAACTTTTCATACTGCAAGCTTAGACATTTTTAGACGAGGTCAATGTGGGTTTCTTTCTCGAATATTCCCTCAAAAATAAACAACAACACTAATAATAACGCTGTAAATGAAACGACCTGGTGGCGTCTCGACAGGTTCCACAGCATCTCTGACTGGAAGTTCTGGTTGAAGTTCTGGTTAAAGTTCTGGTACTCTTACCTCAGGTCAGCGGTGGCCGCTTTTACACCCTCATACACTCCAAAACAACACGAACAGTCGCGGCGGTGTCTCAGTAGTTGTTCAACACTCGGTTTTCTCCAGGTTGACTTGCACTTCTCAGAGACTCTGTCAATAAATGAAAAAGAATTGCCCAACTCTTCCGGTTTGAGAATTGAAAGGCGGCACCAACTGTAGCTCGCGCGCACGTAGCTGCAGGCTAGAGTTCATTTACAGCAAACAATAAAAACAGCAACAACAACAATAAGTCATCTTCTAATTTCCCCCTAATAACCTTTAATTACATTTCTAATTACTGCACATCATCTGTGATAGACATCATTTGTTTTCAAAGAATGATAATTCACTTCTCTTACTTTCTTCCCAGCAGTCTGTACCAGGGTAAAATATATATTTGTATGTATGTATGTGTATGTGTGTGTGTGTGTGTATATATATATATAGAGAGAGAGAGAGAGAGAGAGATTTATAGATAGATAGATAGAGATTTATATATAGCACATAAGGCTAATTACAGCACTTAAGGGCAAATTTGCATTATGGGAAATGCATTTATTATGGGATGACTTGATTAAATAGTTGACTAATTAATAAATTGGTTCTATACGGAATCAAAATAAAGAACTATCGGTTTTAACGGTCTGGCGTCCTCTAGTGGCAAACGTACGCTATTGCGCAACACTATCTATCTACAGCTGAGGTCATACGTTTACATACAACACCTTGCAGAATGTTCCATCCATCCATCCATCCATCCATACCGCTTACTCCTTTTTCAGGGTCACGGGGAAACCTGGAGTCTATCCCAGGGAGCATCGGGCACAAGGTGGGGTACACCCTGGACAGGGTGCCAATCCATCACAGGGCACAATCACACACACATTCATACACTACAGACACGCCAATCAGCCTACTTGTCTTTGCATGGGGGAGGAAACCGGAGTACCCGGAGAAAACCCACGGGGACGGGGAGAACATGCAAACTCCGCACACACAGGGCCACGGTGGGAATCGAACCCCCGACCCTGGAGGTGTGAGGCGAACGTGCTGACCACTAAGCCACTGTGCACCCCTACAGAATGTTAATAATAATTTTTAAAATAGCATTTAGTTTTTTTATTTAGCACTACTCTGAATAAGCTATTTCACATCACAGATGTTTACATATAGTCCACAAGACACAATAATAATTGAATTTACACAAACGAGCCAGTTCAAAAGTTTACACACCCTTGATTATTAATCCTGTGTGTCGTTACCTGGACGATAAAACGACTGTTTTTATGTTTCATGATAGCTGTTCATGAGTCCCTTGTTTGTCCTGAGCTGGGAATTCACCCTGAATAGAATGCCAGTCCAAGTGCAGGGCGCACGCACACACACACACACACACACACACTTACTCATTCAGTTGCCATGGGGCAAATGAGAGTACGGAGGAATTAACCCGGAGGAAACCCACATGGACATGGAGAGAACCCATGAAACCTACAGACAATAACCCAAGCTTGGGATCAGGACCACTGACCCCGGAACAGTGCAGTGTCAATGCTATCTGCTGCGCCACGGCCCTGCCGTTCATTCCTTCCTTCGTTCACCTGCAAGTAGGATTGCTTACAGTAACTTGACCATAGGTGTGAATGTGTTTGTGCACTGCCCTGCAACAGTGTAGCACCCCATCCCACAGTGAATTCCCCTGCCTTGCACCTAGTGCTCCTGGGACAGGCTCTATTTCCACAGCAACCCTGATCCGGATAAATCATTTACTCAAGATGAATGAGTGAACTGGCATTAACATTTTTAGTTCGACTTTAGTTATATCGCTTTTGCTTTCTTTGTGATGGCAGAATGCACTGAACAAACTAACTAAGGCAGGGGTACTCAAACTTTTCCGGGGAAAGGCCCCTCAAATGGCATTAACATTTGACCGAGGCCCCCCTTTTGCAAGATGTCTTTAAAACACATTAAAAATACAGAATTCTGAATACACCCCCCCCCCCCCCTTTTTTATTATTATTATTAATAATTACATCTTACATCATTACATTACATTAGGAATTGATTGTGTGTGTGTGTGTGTGTGTGTGTGTGTGTGTGTGGTTGTCTGAGAGCGAGAAAGAGAAAATCATGTATTTATTTATTTTTCACACCAAATTGTTGAGGCCCCCTGGCGCCCCCTGGTGGCCCCCACTTTGAAAACCACTGAACTAAGGTATATTTTGCATGTTGTGTTTTTTTTTTTTTTTTTAAACACATACAAAGGTATATGCATAGAAATATACAAATATTCTTCAAAATCCAAACTTTAAAAATGTACTTTATTGCACTTAGAAAAGATAATGTATCAACAGTTGAAGTATACATCTCTCATTGCAAAGTCTTTATATGGAACAGGTCATGGCGTAACAGAGCTGTACAATAGAAAATGCTGTTTTTTTTAAAAAAAAAAAAAAAAAGGTGGAACAAAAAAAGACAGGAGGAAAAACTGCATAGGCTGATTACATCATTGCGATATGAGCAGACAACAGCATCTTGAAAAGCCTGTTTACTTTAAAATGTAGGAATAGTAGACAAAAATAGAACAAATTTGAAAATGTAAGGCTGTGATGATGATTATCAGCTAGTCAAATAACTAACCATCACCCAACCATGCATATTACCACATTAACCCAGATCAAATCTCAGTGCCGGATCTCTTCCTTAAAAAAAGGAATTTAGTGAAGAAGAAACTATAAGTGGAAATACGGAGTGGTTGCACAGACACCTGATTTCTTATGCAGATTGCCGATGTTTGACCGGTTTCTCGAAAAACCACTCCTTCGCGTGGGATTTCAGAGTGGTCGAGGCAATCCTAAGAGACCATTAAAAACGGATAATCTGAACGCCGTGAAATATTTACACTAGAAACTATTTACAACAAACTGTCCAGTGTCATGAGAGCACTCAAAAGTGAGAAACGCGAACAGAAAACAGTGCACGAGCGACTACCTACTCCCCGACGAGTACTATTCACAGATCCAAATCACCACCCTTATGCATAAATACGCCCGACGATTCCTACAAACCTTTCTAAACTCACAACAAAACAGAACACCTCAGAGGCAAATTAAGGAAGAAGGCTGGATATAACACTCTGCCTTATGTTTGTATATAATCAGAAGTCCAGTGATGTACAGAATGACGTGTGTCGGCTATTTATACGTTTCAAGTCAAATGCTATCCTACTGTCGGCCTCTGAAAAGCATACGCGGTGTTAATTAGCAAAACATTGTGGCGCTAAACATGAGAGCAGATTAGAAGTCTTTCCTGCTTTTTATGACCGTGGTACCGGCTCTGGACAATACTAGCCAGCGCATACAGCATATGGGCCTCAAAACACTCGACACTTTACATACTGTAGGCCAAAAGCCAGGTCATTTGGTGATTTGAGGAGGTTGATGTTCCTAACTTACAGTTCCGACTAAACTACAAATTACAATCTGATAACAATTGATATCATCAATAAAAATACCATTTACACACACACACATATATATATATATATATAAAATAGAAGAAGGAAAAAAAAAAAAAAAGCAGAAAACTACACAGGTGTAAAAGACCATCAGTAGATTTGAGTCCTATCAGAAAACATTGGATAATATCAGAAAAGTCAAACATAATATATATTATATTCCTATATATCTATAGGAAAGAAATCAGAAGAAAAAAAAGAATAAAATATTCAGAAAGCTGTATGTATAAAGGCAGCTGCTTTGTTGCATTTTGGTGTTTGGTCTAGAACACGTCATTTGCTCAGTTCGTTGGATTTCTCACTACGACTGCATTCCATCTGGTCAGTGTGATTCAAAACCGATTGCTGCTCGACAGTCTTTGTCCTTATTCGACCGATCCCAGGTCAGGAAGTAGGGGACAGCAGATAGGACGTCATCTTTTAGGCAACATTAAAAGGAGTTCAATCAGATGTGTATTGGAAGACTGGTGACGGTTTAAGACGTCTCCTAATTGATAAGAAAACTATCAAATAAAATTCAGTCTTAAAGGGTCCTTCTCCAGTTGCCTGATGGGTTTTTTTTTTTAATATCTTATAAGAAAATAAAAGGATGTTGATAGGGTGTCCTGAATGGAGTGAACAGGATGGAGGACTCGGTGGAGTTGTTGGAGCATGAGATGGGGGGGGTCATCGAGAGGAAGAGTGACATATCTGGAGTACGCGCAGAGAGTTTAACAAAGGCGTGGTTGAAATAGGAGCTAATGAGTGATCTTCACTGACCTACAAAACAGTAGAGCAAATGAGAAGTAACCATAACGACTTCTCTATTAGTCTTTTATAGGAGGTGAAGATGTCGTCGTCGTCGTCGTCGTTATTTCGTGGTAATCATTCTAAGAGCTGTGCAATGAACTGTAACAACGCTTTTGTTCTCTTTAAGGAGAAAGGTAAAGCACGGCCTCTCATTCTTCTCCAGCCACCTTCCGCCTCAGAGTCGGTTACCACAACTCTGAAATATAACAAATGCATGCTTGTTAAAAACAAATCAACGTGTGACGACATCTTTAAATCGTTGCGTAGCTATTTAAAACCGCGGAACGCATAATATACAACAATGGACATGTGTGAAATGTTTTGGAGTTAAAAAAAAAAATAAAAAAAAGAAGTGGTTGCCTTTTCCTTTAATTCATTCAACTGTAACCTCACGCTTATGTCCTCTTTAACAGCTAATTTGGCCCCGCCTCCAGAATCCTTCAGCTTCGGCGGACTTTAAAAACGCGATTATGTTTACGTGATGTCAAGACTTGATTTGAAATGTTCAGTACTTATGTGCGGTCAATTTTCTTTCATTGTGTAAACTGGTGAAAGCAGCTGTTCTCTCGTTTCGCCGTGCAAGTGAGTGGTCGCGTAGCACCTGTCGTCTTTTTAAAGAAAGCGGTTTAACAAGGCCCCTGATTCTCTCTGGCTGAGCTCATCCATCGTCCAGCCTGCTATCGATCGCCTAGCCGCAGCACTCGGTTGGAATTCGGCGTGCACGTAAACGGTCACGTTAAACACTCATGCTGTCTTTAAGGAGCGCGGTACAGAAAGCCTCCATCCTCCATCCTCTCTCCTGCTCCCAGATGAAACGGCGCTACTGGATTTTCTTTACAGGTTTTCTCCCGGCTGGTACTGCGGCTCTGTGGAGGTAAAATAGTCCTCCAGGAAACTCTGCAGGTATTCAAAAGTGGGCCGCTCCTCAGGTTCTTTCCTCCAACACGTAAGCATGAGCTCGTGTAGTGATTCGGGGCACTCTGCTGGGCACGGCATCCTGTAGCCACGCTCCACCTGATCCAGCACCTCGCGGTTCACCATGCCTGCGCAGAACATAGAGGAAACAAATTCAGAAACTTAAAATGACTTAAAATGATTATTACACTTGAACCCTTTGTTCAGTTCAGGTAAATATATATATATACACACATATACAGTGCATCCGGAAAGTATTCACAGCGCTTCACTTTTTCCAGATGTTATGTTACAGCCTTATTCCAACATGGATTAAATTCATTATTTTCCTCAGAATTCTACAAACAATACCCCATAATGACAACGTGAAAGAAGTTTGTTTGAAATCTCTTCAAATTTCTTAAAAATAAAAAACAAAAAAACAAAAGCACATGTACATAAGTATTCACATTTTTATGTATATATTTCATATACACATATATACTTTTTTTTTTTTTAAATCACATTTTGTATTCATTTTCTCTGAAGTTAGAGCATTTAAACTGAAAAGGGAGAAAATGTTCATTTAAAGATTCCATCGTGACCGCGGTGCAGGAGCATCACAGACATTCTGACCGCCAGTGTTTTATTACAGACTGAATTGATTAGGCCCATGTCCGTCTCACTGTGGCTGTCTATCTAATCTCTCCGACAACTGTTTGAACACTGTTTGAACACAACTTTAGGCAGGCTGACTGCTTTAGCACTTGTTAAAACACGAGCTTTGAAGGACGATAGCATGGGTAAGATTTAAAAAAAAGGGCGGGGGGGGGAACAAACAAAAAAAAACACAGCAGCTAGTTTTGGTGAAATATATTTATGGTTTCCGCCTGTTTTGGCGGTGCCCGTGAATTTATTTGTGACGTCACAATCCACAATAATGCTTAATGGCCTGTATGAAAGTAGACACTCGGGGATTTTAGAATTTGCAGTTTTTCCTATGTTTTTTTAATCTGGTCTACTAGGTTTAAGGCCCTGTTTACACTAGCGTGTTTTCATTTTAACACTGGCGTTTTAAAATGAAAACGATCCTCGTCCACACTGGCGTTTCCGCTGCGATCTCCGTCCACACTACTCAACCAAATACTCATGTCACATGACCACTGGGCACACTGGGCATGCGTGGTTGCTAGTCACCGGCAGGCACAAGAAACCGGCGTTCCGTGTAGGGCTTACGCCGCTTGAAATGAGATTTGTTGGCGATCGCTCTAATCGTAGCTCGCCTCTTGCGCATGTTATAAAATATAGAATTGAACTGCACAATAGGAATGCTGCTAGGAATGACAACAAAGCCAGCAAAGCTTGCGGTTCAGTCTCCGTGTTGTTGTGTTTACCATCAAGGTAGCGTAATGATCATACGGTAGGGGCTTGACGAATCAGGGAAGGATACGCGTTGATCCAGAAGACCCGATCAGGGGGCGAACGTGGGCGAAGCCACGCCTTTGTTTTCAAAAGTTTTGGTCTGTTTGCACTGAAACGTGAGCCCGGAGTTTCCAAACTAAAACCGGGTCTTCTGTGTTTCCAAAAGTCTCCGTGTTTTAAAAAACGCCGGAGGAGTGTAGAAGACGGGCGTAACCATGGCAAAAGTTACGTGTTTTAAAACTAAAACGCACTAGTGTAAACATGGCCTAAATGTTGTGGCAGCCGTGCACGGTATTTTACCATCGTAAAAGCTTTAGTTGTGCTGTCTGTTTGATCTCTCTACCAGTGCTATTGTGGAGACGTGTGAATTGTTTGCCCAGCAGGGGGCTCACACCCCTCCTCTTTAATCCCTGCGTTCATTAATCATGTAATATTACAGAGTTCATTCAAATGTGTACCTGGATACGGCACCCTGCCTTTAGTGGCCAGCTCAGTAAGTAAAACCCCAAACGACCAGACGTCAGATTTGATGGTGAAGCGACCGTACAGAGCAGCTTCGGGTGCAGTCCACTTTATAGGAAACTTGGCACCTGTGTATACAGATCAGGAAGTGTATTATGGATATAAAGTGAGCTGGTGTAAGATAAAGGGAGAGAAATGAGAGAGCAAGCAAACATGCAAACTGAGAGAGAGAGAGCGAGTGATAGAGTGCTCTAGCTGGCTCACTCACCCTGCCTTGCAGTGTATTCGTTGTCCTCTATGAGGCGAGCGAGGCCAAAATCAGCCACCTTACACACCAGGTTCTCTCCCACCAGGATGTTGGCGGCCCTGAGGTCCCGGTGGACGTAGTTCATTCTCTCCACATACGCCATGCCAGAGGTGATCTGAGGACGGCACAACAGGCAGCCAGACTGAACACACTGCATAGTGTAGTGTCTCAAACAGAGTCTGTCGCGCACACTGAAGAAATAATCGTGGCAGATACTGAACTTTTCCACACTCTAAACAAAACCAAAAAAAAAAACCTGGTTATTTCATGTACATTACCCAGATGCTGGGTTGAGGAGGTTGCGTCATTTTCTTGGGTAATTTCAGATGTTAACCCAGTAATAAATAAATAAATAAATAAATAAATAAATAAATAAACATTGGCCTATATAACAGCACACCCCTTAATGTTTCATTCCTCATAATGACTAGACTGCTATTAGTACCCAGTGTTTTGTTTATTTCTTCCCCAGCATTTGGGTCAGGTTTTGCTGAAACGCCACTGGATGAAACACAAAGCCAATGACAATTCTCACCTGACAAACAACGGTAAAAGCACATGTCTGGAAGAAAAAAAAACACATTTACCTTTACTGAGTTCATCCTATGTATTTTGGATGAAACATGTGGCATATATGGATAGATAAGATTAAGTATAAATGAAAAAAGGAGGTAGATAGGCACCATCGGGTAGTGAACACTCCATGCTGGAATTCCCGGTGGGCCACGGGCTGGTGACGCAATTAACGTAATGATAGTGTTATAACTTGAACTTCTTAGCTGTGCTCTCAGCCACATACTCTCACACACACACACACAGGTAGCCTATCAATCATTTCCCGGTTTCCCCATACAGGACACAATGAGAGTGGACCTCTGAGATCCCTGATTGGTCATTCCAGACTGGACACATGCCAAATGTAAAGTTTTACAGCTGGACCCGAGAGCCTTCTTAGCCTTTTAATCGATACAGACAGGAGAAAAAGAAATGCGGGAGCGGGAAAGACCATGTTAAAGAAGAGAAATGTGTTAGAGGAAGAACGTCAGTAAACACACCAAACTTGTAAATAAAGTAAAGGCAAACTTGTGCGCAAGTAAATGCACCAAGTCTGGACTTGTTTGAGACATCAACAAGCCCAAGTGATCGCAGTGGAGCTGCTGAGACAGGTACTGTATCTACTGCACAATACACGCTACTCTAGCAATGACTGTTGCGCAATCATCCCAGTGCGAATAATACACACTGCAGGTCAAAAGTCTGGAGACGCGCGACTGAAACGTTTCTCATGATCTTAAAAAGCTTTTGATCTGAAGGTGTGTGACTGAATGTTTGAAATCGGTGTCGTAGACAAAAATATAATCGTCCCAACATGTTCATTTCTTTCATTAGAAAACTAATATTTTATTCACAGAAAAATTATTATTTTTTTAAATCGAAAAATATTCCGGAAATCAGCCAATAAGAGTCCGGCGTCGGTGTGAACTCCTTTAATACTGTTTAAAAAACATCTGGGGGAAATTCCTCAAGAAATCGGGTGAGAAAACGCCGAGAATACATTTCTGGAAATTCTAGATAAAAAGGGCGTCGACTTTGAAGATGCTAAAATATAAAATTTTGATTTATTTGGGATTTTTTTTATCACAACATAATTCTCATAGTTCCATTTGTGTTCTTCCAGAGTTTTGATGACTATTATTAATCAAAAATGTGGGGGAAAATAAATAAATAAATAAATAAAGAAAGAAAGAAAGAATGATCGGTTGTGTAAATACAAAGGAAAAAGTCAAATAAGAATATACTCTCCTGCTTTAAACCATGAGAAGCTTACAGCTTGACGAGCTACCATTTCTAGGTGGCCCATCTTTCCTTCTTTTTCAAGCTACTTTCAGTTTAGCGTTTAGTAATTTTAGCATCAAGAGTTCTCAAAGCCTTGCTGGAATATTTGCGAATGACTGATTTGCGAGTGTCAAAACTGCTATAGGACAGCCTTATCCCAAAGACACGGAAATGTTCAGAAATCCTGCACATTACTTTGATGTACAGTAAGCGTTCCATTTTAACTCGATATTCATTAGCCTATACTATTGAAGCTATCTGTAAGTTTATTTACATGCATTTTATTTATTGTGTTTATTTTGCTTGCGTGCTGTATATTAATTTAACGTGTGGGGTCATTGGTGCCTACTTTGCATTCGGTATCGGGGACCTTTCCAAGCAAGAGCGGGTGGGCGCTGTATATAGGGGGCCCACATGCATGGGTCGCTCCGATGACATTCCTGGGCTGAAAATCCGTCCGACTCCATCCCTGTTAATACACGTCTGTCCCCCCCCCCCCCCCCTATTTAGCTAGTCAGATCACTTTTTTGCAGTTTCGCTATTTATGGGTAGCTACTTGAATTTACTCGAGTTTGCTACCAAATGAAGATTCCGTTACCTGTGAGGCCATGTCTACAAGCTGAGGTAACCGCAGCATCTTCCCCATGTCGCCTTTCAAGAAGTCAAGCAGACTACCTGTGTGCAGACAAACCAGGAAATGGCACATTTTATATACTGGACCATATATCCACATTGTAAAAAGTCAGACTAGTAGACTGCGTGTCTATTCAATAGAACATGTTCTCTTTTGTGGGTGAGGTTCATTTAAGTGTGTACTTATATTAAGAACTACTGTACATGTATTAGCTATCAATTAATAGAAAAAAAAAAAAAAGAAAAAGAACGTGTGTGCGAGGATCATGTATGCATTTTGTCGTCATCATCACAGTGATCGTCATCATCACAGTCTCATTGTTATGGTGGAAAGCTGAGAAGAACCCTCACCTTGGCTCATATACTCAGTGACAATATAAATGGGCTCTTCAGATACCACAGCGTAGAGCTGCACCAGCTTCTCATGTCGCAGTTTCTTCATGACCTGAGCCTCCTGCAAGAAGGCTTCCGGAGACATGGTGCCCGGTTTCAGCGTCTTGATGGCCACTCGCGTTGTCCCGTTCCACGTGCCTAACCAGAAACGTCGACGTTATTTACTCAGCCTACCACCAGACAAGCTGAATACACCATATACACAAGAATCTCAGTTAAACACGTGAGATGGAATTTCTCAATTAGGGTTTGGACGAAAGATAGCTCATGAACATGATAGACATGATCATATTTGTTTAACTAACCTGTACACCCCAAAAATATGACCAATAAATGGTTAAATCTAGTCAGAACGCAAATGCCAATTATATACAATGGTGTTTGTGTTAGCAAACATTCATCTTCGTAGGTGTCTGTAATTAGGGTAAAGGTGTAGTGGTGTTCCTAAGCCGCTGTTAGTCATTCCCTGGGCTGTAGCATTTCAAGGGAACAGTAATCTCTCATTTAAGTGAGTTCCTTTAACAAGAAGCCTAATTGTAATAAATATAAACTCGTGCACTTTAACCTGTGATTAAAAGCTAGCTGAAAATTCACCACAGGAACTACACATTGGTTGTTCTTACCCATCCAGACCTCTCCAAAACAGCCCTGTCCCAGTTTCACGTCCAGACGCAGGGAGTCACGGGGGATTTCCCAGGCATCCCGAGCCAAACCCTGAGTCTGTGGTGGCTTCAGCACTGGACACACATCGGTCAAGCAGTGGCACAATCCATCAGCATGTTCTGAGATGGAGGAAAGGACACAAAGAGACACTGACTGGGAGAAATAGGCCACTTATCATTGTAGGTAATGTGTACTCAACTATAATTCCTTAAATTATTCATACATTTTGAATTGAATTTGAGAAAGAAGAAGAAAAAACAAAAACATGTTTGTTTGAAGTGAACAACCTCACCACATCCAGAGCAATGCATCTGCTTATAAAGAATTGACTGGGGACTTTTATATACTGTTTTTTTTAATTGGTACTGTTCGCAAACTAGCGTCTTACAACTATACTAGGAAAGTGGCATTATTTATTTCTGTTCATACAGAATGTGACAGAAATATAAGAAGATTCCTCACCCGAGCAAAATGCAATCACATCAGTGAAAAAACAAACAAACAAACATACATGAAATGTGAATGGTAGTGATTTGCAGAAAACGCCGCACGCTGAAAAGCAAAGCCTTCATCGCGCTGCTCTTCTGTTGATTGGTCTCTGCATTGTGAAACAGGGTATTGCTTTTTTAAGATTTAAATACGGAGTTGGGTGTGATTCCTCAGTGCACTGTATTTCATTTTCATCGGTGTGTGTTAGTCACTGAAAATGGAATCACTGTCCAATCACAGCCTTAAGACGTGTTCTAGAAGGTGCTGTCAGGTTTTTCATTCCAGCCGCATTAACAGTTGGTCAGAATTACTACTAAAACACGCAAAAATATCATTCTGACTCACGCAGGGCCCGTATACCATCCGTGTTTTGTATTTCATGGGTTTAATGCATTTCACTCTGGTGTGGAACGTTCTTCATAGAAATCGCTATTGCTATGCTTTAAACACACACACACACACACACACACACACACACACGCACACAGTCAGGTTCTGAAGGCGAATAGAGCCAGTGACTCACCGCGGTAGTGGCTGACCAACTGCTGAAGGTTATTAAACTGCGTGCGAGAGGTAATGTAAAAGCCACCGCTGTCCAGCTTCCGGATTTTATAATGCTTCACATTCAGCCCTTTAACGTTGTCGTAGTCCAGGACAGACAGGCAGTAGGCACCTGGAAGGTTGGTTTGTTAAAAGCAGAATGGTGTGTTAAACAGCACTAAATGAAACAAACCACAAAATGGACAACACAACAAAATGGACAACACAACAAAATGCATCTCTGCAAGAATGTCACTAGGGGGCATTGTTCCAACAACAGTGGCATTCATGTGAGTACAACAGCACATGCTCTTTTCCTGTCTGCTCTGATTTTAATCTTTTCATTTTATGTCTCTCTCTCTCTCATTCTCTTTGTCTGCCATTATCTGTTTAATTCTAGTGAACTTTAGTCACACAACCATACAAACCAAAACACATGAATATATTACAGGCATTCAAACATATGCCTGTTATCTTCTGGCTCTTCCTTTTAGTTACGCTGTCATAGCCAGTCCCGCTGGAGTCTGTGCTTGCACTCTGCATCTTCTGAAACCATTACAGGACAAGAACATACCTAATAATGTGT
The DNA here is from genome assembly GCF_023375685.1 of Ictalurus furcatus. Taxonomy (NCBI): domain Eukaryota; kingdom Metazoa; phylum Chordata; class Actinopteri; order Siluriformes; family Ictaluridae; genus Ictalurus; species Ictalurus furcatus. The sequence continues at coordinate 1,664,460 of NC_071269.1, forward strand.
GGTTCTCGTCCCCTCCCCCACCCTCCGAGCTACGTCACTCCATCTGCCAGATGCCTGCCCTGTGGATCTGCCTGATCCATCCGGATGCTCTACTTCAGCTTGGAGCCTCCTTCACCACACAATCACCTGCTGCAGCTGAGGAAGGCCACACTTAGCTAGCCTAATGTTTGCTGTTAGATCCCTCTTACTTGGATAGCATACTTGGATGCTTGTGGATGTTCTTACGTGGATCGCTTAAATACCGCACATGCTCAAAACCGTTCACGCTAAAGTCACAATCACTGAACAGTGCACAACTTCACTTTGATCTTACAGACTCAAAGTGAAACCTCTAATGAAATCAGAAATTACCCTGATCCTCGTCACTCTACAGTTTACAGCTGTGGATGGTTAATGACTCAATCAGAATATCCGTCGTCACACAGGAGAGGTCGGGTTCTCTTTTAAGTCCGATTCCTCTCCGAGTTTCTTCCTCGTGTTGGTTTAGGGAGTTTTCCCTTGCCACCGTCCCCTCTGGCTTACTCATTAGGAATGACTTTACCCTACATCCGGATTTCTGCACAGCTGCTTTGTGACAATGTCCATTATTAAAAAGTGGCATGTGAATAAATAAAATTGGATTGAATTGAATATATATATATATATATATATATACACACACACACACCATACACTCTCTTTAATGATATTAATTGTAAGACACTTACAATGTAAGACACGACAGCATGGCAATGCACAAAGCGAGGTTTATGAAGACACGGTCTGCCAAGGTTGGTGTGGAAGCGACCTGCGCAGAGCCCTGACCGCAACCCCACTGAACACCTTTTGAATGAACTGGAACAGCGACTGCACACCAGGCCTCCTCGCCCGACATCACTAATGCTCTTGTGGCTGAATGACCACCAATCCGCACGGCTACTTTCCAAAATCTAGTGGAGGTTATTATAACAGCAAAGGGAGACTAAATATAGAAAGGGATGTTCGACAAACTCATATGGGGGTGACTGGTATGGTGTCAACATATTTTCGTCCATATAGCGTATATCTGCTGCTTAATGCTGACCGCAGGATGAGAGCCTACTTTGTGCCTGTTCCTGTAAACACCCCCTCCTTTCTTCACCCTGGACGCCCCCCACCTACCTCCCACCTCTTCAAACGCCATCACTCACAAAACTATGCACACCCACATACACTGCTTGACTAACTGAGCTTTAATGAGGCCAGTTGCTCTACAGGAATGTGTTACTTTCATGCAAAAAACCTCGTTTAAATCTGTGCTCTGTTTGGTTGAGAGCTTTCCTAATCTGTCTATATATATATATATATATATATATATATATATATATATATATATATATATATATATATATATATATATATATATATATATATATATATGAAGTCCTTCCGAGCAGTACTGGTCCTTGGTTCTGTTTTACGTGCTGTAAATATAAATAAGTCTCAGCACCTTGTGGATTGAACGTGAGACAATCCGGTTAGTGCAATAAATCCTTAACTACTATTACTGTTCGACAGAATGTGACGCACTTGTGTGGGACGCTATCCATAGTTTCATATTTATATTGCATTTTTCATGAGGAAAAAAAAAAAATAAAAACCTTCTACACTCACCTTTGGTGGTCTCACTCTCTCGGACCAGGAAAGTTCCCCTTCTGTTCTCAAGACTCAACAGCAACCGTTCCGAGTCCCTACGGGTAATTTTACCAAAGAACCACCTGCGAGGACGGAGAGAAAGACAGTCCAACGGCGGTTGTATAAATTCTCAAATCTGATTGGTCAGAAGGTGTTGATTAATTTTCCGGAACAGCAGGACTCATCATGATAATAGCGCCTGCTGTAATAGTGAACTATAGTATAGTACATTTCTATAGTAACTAAACACAGCGACTTGTAAGATGCTGGACATAAATGTCAGGTCTTTCTAACGTGTGTGTGGATGTTCGGAGTTTTTGAAGCAGAGAAAGAAAAAGAAAAAAAAAAAAGTTACTCTTCGGCCTGGATGGAGTCAGAAGGAGCGACGTAGTTGCTGGGGATGTAGCCGCGTTGTCCTGTGGTCAGTGAGCTGGCTAGCCACCAGTCTCCTTCCCTGAAAGACACATGCACATAATGTGTAACTTCTCAGAAGTGTCAGACGTTTTTATGAGTCTGAAAATCATGAGACCACGTCGATCATAAATTAGGCACTCAATGTCAAATTTCAGTCTAGCTTAAAAACTATTTAAATGCGATAATTAGTTGCCATCCATCCATGATAACGGGATAAGGGCATCTGCCAAATGCCGTAAATGTAATCTAAAGTATAAACGATCCAGTCTCCGTGCTAATTGGTCAGAAGGTGCTGATGCATTTTCTATGCATTTTTCTGTTATTTTCTATAACAGTAACGCTAATCAGCCAATCAGAATCAAGTATTAAGCAGCGCTGTGGTATAATAAGAGCTAATTCACAAGGACGTGTATGGCAGACGATGCATACGAACTGATTAAACGGCATGTAAATATTGACATGGTAAGGTTTTCTGTGAGGAGGAACTTGTATAGTATTTTTGGACAGCACTGGGTAAATGTCAGGGATACAGGGGGTTGTGGCTTCTAGATAACAACATGACCAGCTGCATTTTTTGCCTTCAATAGAGAAAAAAAAGTAAGTGATAAGAGGAACTAACTTGTGTCATGGATGTTCCATGACGTAACTACAAACAAAAACTGAAAAAAATGTAATAATTGCTGTGTGATATGCCTGTAAATTTTAACGAAAGACTGTGAAACAGAACAGACTTAAAACATTAGTTTCATTTATTACTATACAAATATTTACTTGACGTGCCAGGCTGATGCTCATTGTTCTCAACACCAGTAACTGATCTCAATATGATGTGAATAATTAACAATATGATGCATTTCCCTTACGCGTTTGTTTTCATCACGTCTCTGCGGTCTTTTACGCTGTGAATTATTAACGTCCTCATGAATCAGTTCCTGATTTAGACTCTGCCTCCCCTGGCTGGAGGAACAACGCTGGCAATTTCACATCGCAGAGAGCTGCTGACTCAACACACAACCTCCCAAAGTCTGAGAGAAACCTCCCACATTCTTAAAACTCATTACGAAATGCCTGGTACGGCATGACTGATAACAGGTGACACATCACGATGTCTGTGTGCACAGTACAGTGTGCTGGTCACAATGCGCACGTATCAGGAGTTGTTCAGGTTATTGAAACGTGACTGATCACAATGTAAATGCTGGATTAAAAAAAAAAAAAAAAAAAAAGTACTGAATGTCATTTAGATGGGGGAAAAAAGAAAGGCAGAAAAAAATGCGAATGAATAGAAAGGAAAACCAGCATAATAATAAGTGCTGGTTAAATAATAATAATAATAATCATCATCATCATCATACAATTTGTTCTACCAAAGAATGGCCAAGTCAAAGTCCTGAGCTTAATCCAATAGGAATGCTGTGGAAGAACCTGAAGCAAGCAGTTCATGTGAGGAAACCCACCAACATCCCAGAGCTGAAACTGTTCTGTACTGAGGAACGGGCTGAAACTCCTCCAAGCAACAGTTACCGGAAACGTTTAGTTGCAGTTATTGCTGCACAAGGAGCTCACCCCACGTACGGAAAGCAAAAGCTTCACATACTTTTACCACTCACAGATATGTAACATTGGATCCTTTTGGCTCAATAAATAAATGACCACGTATAATATCGTTGTCTCATTTGTTTAACTGATTTCGTCTACCTTTAAGAAAAATCCGATGAAGTTTTAGGTCATATTTATGCGGAAATATAGAAAATTCTAAAGGGTTCACAGACTTTCAAACACCACTGTATGTGTGAGGGCCTGGAAAGACAAAAAAAAAAAAAAAAAACCCTCACATTTAACGTCTGGCTACACCCAAAGTGAACGGGTAGAAAACTGCGTTTAAAGATTCCATTTCAACTGCAGCTGGTCTCTAATTACAAACTGTCCATTTCATTATCCAACATGTAACCTTCCAACAACTCCATTAAAGCGTGGCACTCGCCGGGTAAGGAAATCACCCTCACCTAGCATTTTTTTGCACGGGTTTAGATAGCCTGACTGCTTTTACCGCCATATTCGTTGATATCGATCGTTATGAACACGATCTTCGCAGCCTAGGCAAGATTATAAAGTGAACCGAACATTTTGACGTTTTGGCGAGACACGGTATATTTATGGCTTCGTAACGATGACATGGTGTCCAAGCATGCTTTAGGGTAGGAAAAAATAATAATCTGGTCAAAGCCGCCTTTTTTGGCCGTTTTCCAGAATCCAGCCACAAGCGACGAGTTTTTCCAGATTGCCCCACACTCCTTCTCTCTGGAGGTGTAACTCTGATAAACAGATGAGCATGACTAAATGATCTTGAAGACACACACATGAATCAAGCAAAAGGTAAAGCAAGCAGTATTCAACCTACCTGCAGTTCAGCTTTCTCCTGTTTTAAACAGTGTCCGCACATGAGAAGAGATATGGGGGAAGGAAGTGTGAAATAGGTTTGTGATTAAAACAAAACAAGACAGACATAGCAGGAATTAGAGCAAAGCCACAGAGCCAAAGACTAAAGACATACCAGGAACTCACAGTGTTTGACCAGGTCAATGAAACAAAATAAAATAAATAAATAAATAAATACACAACCCGTTTAAAAGGCGCATTCATCTCATCGGAGATCGTTCATACGTAATGAAGACGTAAAAAAATGACTCGGTGTGAAAAGTTTAAAAATAAATAAAATCAATCAATCAATATATGAATATGTACAGGAAATGTAACAGTACAATAGTTCTGCTATTGAAATGTCTGGGCCGATGTGTACGTGTGTGTACGTGTGTGTACGCGGTGACGGACTGCGTGACGCTCTGCTCCTCTTCTATCGATTCCACAATAACAGTCCTCACATTCAGGTTGAAACGGCCATTTTAAATATTTACACCCAACTATAAACACCACCACAAACCGTTCCATTCCACCGTCGACCTTCGTGTCCTCCGCCCGATGGACAGAACGAACGGTCATGTTTTTACGAAATCATATTTATATGAGAGATTGTGTTCACGGCGATGCTCGGACCCTGTCGCATGCTCTGGCTTTCTGATTATGACGCGGTTTAAGAGGATTATAATACCATCTCTGATAGCCGCGTCCCGTTCCATGAGTAACGAGGGGTTTTGATTTGAGTGCCTGGTTTCTAATGAGGGCGGATTTGTTTGCTCTTTCTGGAAGTGATCACTGGAATAACGGAGGCAAATGCCCTTTCACTCCTAGAGGGTAAGCAGAGGGGAAAAAAATGTGCAGCTGTGAGCAGAAAATCCTAAAAAGGAGTGCAGTGGAGAAAGAAACAGTAGGGGGAAAAAAGTAAACAAAACCACCATCTCCAGCCTTTAAAGAGGGAGCTTGTTCCTATGGTTACCACTGAGTGATGGGGGGGGGGGGGGGTTTGAAGGGGGACGTTATAGACTCCTTGGTGGTGCAGACAAAGGATAGACGTGCGTGTCTGTACAGTATGTGCACTGGACTGAAGGAGTATGACGTGTTGCACTATGATGATCACATACAGCATGATTCTTTCTAATAGAAAATGTGGTGTCTAAGAAATGACTGCATCAGCGTTTGTGCAAGAGTGTCTGTGTGTACTTTCTTACGTGTTGTTGAATATCTGAAGCCGTTCTCCTTTCCTGAATGACAGATCAGACGCAGTGCGTGATTCATAGTCATACAAAGCCACAAAAGTAGTCACGCCTCCTATAAAACGACAATAAAAGCAACAATTTACAAATCGGTGCAGATTCCGATGAGTCCTAAAACCAAGAAATGAGTTAGCATTTCTGCACGTCCGCTTCCATCCCAAAGTCAATGCCTGAAATAAGGTCTGTGGTTAACACAAGCTCAAGATATTTTCATGTTTTATACTAGGATATAAAATACATTAGTAATACCCCGCTAGTTTTTGTTCAGCTTTGACGCGTCTTGAAAAAGGCAGTTGGCTAAATGGGACTAGAGAGGTTGTCGGGGACATTAAACGCGGACGCACAGAACAGGAAAACTCACCTACTACGGCCTCAACTCGAACTTTCTAACCTTTTAGATTTATCAGTGTTTTTTCAAATCAATTTGACACAAGTGAAAGCCCCAATGTCCTAGGTTGTGCTTGCCTGGAAGTCCAATTAACTAGGCTAAACTGTGATAACTATCATAACGCAAATATGAGGAGATAATCAGAGCATTAATACAGACAGAAAAGTTATCAAGTGTCTGAATGCCTGGGAAGGGCGACTACAAATTTGTCATTTTTAATTTCGGAAACAAAGAGCACGAGAGCAAGGAGCGAGATCTGGCGAATGCGGTGGATGTGACGTGATAACCGCATTGTTTCTGGTTAAAAACTTGGCTGACGGTACAGCGTCCATCCATCTTCTACACCGCTTTATCCTTTTCAGGGTCACGGGGGAACCTGGAGTCTATCCCAGGGAGCATCGGGAACAAGGCGGGGTACACCATGGACAGGGTGCCAATCCATCACATACACACTCACACACCCATTCATACACTACGGACACTTTGGACACGCCAATCAGCCTACCATGCATGTCTTTGGACTGGGGGAGGAAACCGGAGTACCCGGAGGAAACCCCCGCAGCACTGGGAGAACATGCAAACTCCGCACACACAGGGCCACGGTGAGAATTCGAACCCCCGACCCTGGAGGTGTGAGGCGAACGTGCTAACCACTACGTGCGCCCCACGGCGCGTGCAGGTGACAAGATCCAGTTCTGTGTGTGCACCACCACTCCGGACGTTTTTTTCCTGATGCTTTCCCGTAGACGCCTAAGCACTCTCAATGTAAGATCGGTTCGATTTTAGATGGTAGATTCATCTTCCAATCATAAAAGCGCTGAGTGTTAAATAGTTGCATGCTGCTCGTCGTTCTACAATACACTTTTATGTCGGAAGTGTACGCTCAGTACCGCGTATGAGAAAAGTTTTTGCGGGCGTTCCCAACAGACCTTCTGAAAGTCTAGTAATATGGAGTCATAGCAAAGGGACTTGCGTTACAAATTTCAAGACGTTTTAAAACACTAATGATGCCCCTTCTTTAATGGTGAAATGTCTTAAAGAATTTAAATTTAGGTTTATTCACTTTGGCTGACAACTGAATACTACTCACTATTAGAGGTCGCCCGACGTATAGGTTCTGCCGATTAATCGGCACAGATGACCGATTGTTGGAAATATCGGTTATCGGCACAAATCCACACCTCTAGATGCGAAAGAAAAACCATCACTGACTAATTTTGTTGTGTTATTTGAAGTGTTTTTGACTCATTCCGGATGTTTTTATTTTTATTATTTGGAGCGAGACTTTTTGGTTTAGTTTGGGATGTATATTTTTTATTTACTTTAATATTTATTAATAATAATTACTATATATTCCAATTTATATATTTATTTCATAAAAAAAAAAAAAAAAAACAAAAAAAGTACAGTACATTTTCACGGTACAGTCCATACTGTTTATTTTTGTAATAAAGTTCAGCAATATTTTAATTTGAATGTTATGTTTTCATAAAAACTATCGGTTGATTAATCGATTAATCGACAGGTACTGCTCAACTTAGTTTATGATAAAATCCACTATCAGTCGACCTCTACTTATCACTACTATTACTACCACCCCCACCTCATAGGCCTAATTGTACTCAAAGTCATCTTTTTTTTTTTTACTTTTATTTTAATCTTAGAAATTATACTTAGGGCAACCCTCGTTTATAACGCAGTTACGGTTATAAAAATAAAAATAAAAAGGAAAAAAATTAAATAAAATCACACAAACTTGGATAATGATTAAATATTTATAATCCATTTCACTCTTCTCTGAGGATCCCGCATCTAAAGGCCACCTTTCCTAGAATGCACTTGGACCTACATTGACTAAACATTTCATTGCCGTTCCTATAAAGAAGAAACCGTGTTGTCAGTATGTGGTAAAGCGGGCATTACTATTATTGTTATTTTCGTACCTGCTGTTAATGCGCTATGAAGAGGTGATGTGAGGCTGTTCATGGACTGCACTCCTCCAAACAAGGGCAGTTCAGCATTATTGGTGATGTTCTGGGCACCATGCCGCGAGCCATCCACCGCAGGGGTCCGGTTGGGTGTGAAATTCTGCTGGCACGAGCTGAAGTGATGTCCGACACTGCTGCCACCCCCACTGTTCATGCTAACTGTGCAATCCAAACCCCGGGCATGCTGGGCCAGGTCTCTGGGTTTGCTCTTATTTCCCCCCATGTCCTAAGCCTACAGGAAGAAAACAAACAGTCGAGAAATAACACAAAAAGATATGAATAAAAACATATACAAACTTGGGCACACAATACAGTATTTCTAAAATTACTGGTCGACAAGCACCTTTGCAAAAGATAAAATCGATGAATTCTGCATAAACAATATGTGGTGGATAAGATTTGATTTAAAATCAATAAAAGGAAGTGCTGAGGAAGCGATGGGTAATGGTTTGTGTGCCCCGCCATGCACAATGCACTCTAGTGTGAGCTTTGCCATACTGTACAGGCAAACAGCTGCTTCCCTTCACACAACACTGCCAGCTGCTGCAATCAGATCTTCATGCTGGGCCATTTCTTCAGAACCCTTTTACACACACCACATACCCACACATTCACATTATAAATACCTGTTACACATCCTACACTCCCCGCCTCACACACACATTCTTTACACCCACAAACACCCATATCCTCCCATACAACCACCCACCCACCCAAACACACACACACGCACGCGCACACACACACACACACACACACACACACCATTTTCTCGTGTCTCTTGACTCTGGCAGTCTGATCAAGTCTCTGCTTGCTAGTGCTACTTCGAAATTCTCAGAGGTGGGACTTCAGAAACAAGTACAATGGTAGCTTTATTATTTTCAAAATAAAAAGAAAAAAATTAAAAAAAAACATCTAATAAAATATCACACTTAAATATAAGGCAAATGCCATGGCATCCCTTATATAAAATATTTTTAAACGATCTAAACATAAAATGAACATCACTCGGGAAGTTCACTATACGGCCAGACGTATGTGAACGTCATCATACACGTATCTGGGTCTTCCCCAAACCGTTGCCACAAAGTCAAAAGCGCACAGTTGTCTAGAATGTGGTTTTTTTTTTATGCTGTAGCTTTAAGATTTCCCTTCACTGGAACTAAGAGACCCAAACATGTTCCAAAACGACAATGCAGCTGTGCACAAGCTCCATAAAGACATGGTTTGCCAAGGGTGGTGTGGAAGAACTCAATTGGTCTGCACCGATCCCGGACTCAAACCTCACTGAACACGTTCGAGATTAAACGGAAGGCCTTCTCATTCCCAACATCAGTGACCAACCGCACTAATGCTTTTGTGACTGAATGGGAAATTCACACAGCCATGCTCAAAAATCTAGTGGAAAGGCTTCCCATGAGAGTAGAGGCTGTTATAGCAGCAAAGGTTTGGAATGGGATCTTCAACACGCACATACTGTAAGGGTATGATGGTCAGACGTCTACATAATTTTGGCCATATAGTGTATCTTCAGAGATCTTGTAGCCATAAAGGTCTGTGTTTCTAGATTCTTCCTGTCTTCATTGTTCAACTGAAGGCAGCCGGTACCTCAGCTGTTTGGACAGCAATCAGAAGTCCAAAAAAAAAAAAGCCTTGATGCATGCCTTCCTTATATCTTGAAGGGCGGTGGGTCAAGTTGAGCTGTGCGAGTGGCTCGGAAATAACGGGGTGCTGAACAGAGTATGACGAGCACCTTCAGGAAGGTGGGGCCGATCCGTTTTTAGACTTTACAGGTAAGCATCAGTGTTTTAATGGGGTGATGTGGGAGATTAAAAACAAGTAAAACAGCTGCATTCTGGATCGGTTACAGGGGTTGGATGGTATCCAGGGGAATCCCAGCCACGGATGAGCTGAATTAGTCCAATCTTTAGATGAGGACAGACTGAACAAGTACCTAGACCAGATCCTCTTGATGTTATAAATGAGAAACCTACATGACTGAAGTTAGTAATATGAGAAGAGAACGATGGGTGGTTGTGCATTGATGAATGGCTTTAACCAAGAGTTCTCCAAGGAGATTACAAGATCTTAAATGTGGGGAGGTATCTCCAGGGATATATAGCAGCTCGGTTTTTCAGGGATTTAGTTTCGGTTGATGAGCTGCCCTCCATGACGACATGTCTGCCAGACAAGCTGAGATCTGTGCAGACACATGAGTGTCTACGGGAGGAAAGGAGAGCAGGAGTTGTACTTCATCAGCATAGCAGTGGCATGAAAAATCAAGAGAGAGAGAGCAGGCATAGAAGGAAAATCAAGAAGGACCAAGCACTGGGAATTGTGGTTTACCACTGAAGAGAACTACATGGAGCAGATGTGTATACCTTCCATGTCCTTTAATATGACTGGTGCTCCATGTAGGAAGCAAGTCGGCGCTGTGCCAGACAATTAATTCCAAGGCTTGAAAGGATGGACAAATCAGGACCAATAATAGTTTGGCTGAACTAGCAGAATTCGGCCTCTCGGTAACGACCACAAGGGTCGTCTTTGTAGCGTGACCTCGGATGTTACAGGTTAAAACGAAAGACAACCCACTGTACATGTTCAAGAGTTTTTCAAAGAAAAGAAAGATCTAATACTAGTTGGTTGTTGTCCACGTTCAAGCTGTCTGGGCTTTTTTTTTTTACGAACGGGTCGACCCCTTGCTATTTTGAAAGAACTCCGTGACCAGACGTTATGGAGTCATTTACAATGGAAGTGATGAACGTGAGAAGGTCCTAAGAGATATTCAGGAAGGTTGTGAAAGGGATGGGATTGCAGGAGGCGATAAGTTGCTGCAAGTCTTCGGTAGAAAGATGAGCCGAGAGAGGGGTAACAAAGAGTAGGGATAAGCAGTAGAAATGAAATATTGGCAGCATGTGTTAATGTTCTCAGCAGTTAGGGAGGAAAGATTGCTCAGGCGTGGTGGTAAGGAAGAATGTCAACCTCGGCTGAGACCAACTGCTTTCCACCTGTCCGATCCAACTTCTAACCAGCGCCTCACTTGAAATGAAATCCTGGTCACTGCAGTGGTTGTAAGGTGTTTACATACTAACCCGACTGTAGTGTTCCAGCTTCACAGGAAATTCAGATGACGATAAATGAAGGATTAAGTAAACGCTCACAGCGCCCGAACGCTACAGAGTATGTACGCACTTCTAATCAGAATCATCTGGAAGACAATCCTTGTTTTATTATCCTTTATTGCCAGGGCGGTAAAACAAACCCACTAGAGAGAGAGAGAGAAAAAAAAACAACACATTTGCTCATTTGTATTCCCTAGTGCCATATGCTCAAAATCATAATTCATGGGAACACAAGAACACTTGCATTTGGTCTTCATTGCAGGGGAAAGGACTGTACAGCAGCTACTTTAAATCCAGTGATGCTGCTGTCCTTAGCTGACTCTGCTGGAGCTGGTCCACATGAGCCAGGATCGGCACTGACTAATCGTACATTATGTCATGCAGGAAGAACTTCCAGCCCCGACTACAGCCATTGATTTAGTGCAGTTGTTCTCTATAATCAGTATTACCGACCCTGTTTTTCATGTTCTATAATGTAACAGTGGTAGCAAAAGTGCTGCTACATGGGTATGATTTTCGCAAATATGAATGAATCGTTAGTTTAAATCAGGACACAAATGGAAGACGGATCAATCTCTCGCTGTGCACAAATAGATTTGGATGTCGGCAGTTTGGGGACAAGATACAGAGTGACCTCCCACAGTCAGGTTTCAGCCTTGGGCTATGACAGTGCCAGCCTCAATTAAGATGGTTTGTGACAGCAGCAGTCATGGTTTTTCCTAAATGGCTCGTTGTGATGGGGCCGAATTCTGCACAAAATGTGCCGTGTTAATCCAGTGCTTTTAGGGAACATAAGAAACAATAGATTTCATTCCTAAGTAAGCGTCTGATGCATCGTCACAAAATAGCAACCCATCGACGGACGATTTGAGAGTGGGGATAGGGGGGGGGGGCGCCTCTGAAACTTGAACTTGCACCATTTTTCATTTGTCAGATGCTAGAGCCCTTTGTCATATGAGAAGCCTCCCAGGAGACAACAGCATGATGCTTTCTCTCTTATCTGCCAGGTGAAGAGATTCCATAGGATCAGACGTACTGAGCCTCATGGCTCCAAGCAGCTGTTTCAGGAGGGAGCTATAATTTGGGGGTTGATGCATGTTTCCAGTGGGAGGAATTCGGAAACGGGGCATGTTTTTGGAAGGAGGAATTCTGGAGCCTGTGTATGTTTCAAGCTGTGTGATTACATCATCTTCTGTGATCCATGCTTGAGAGTTAGTGTGGGGGAGAGACAGCAGAGACTCCCTCAGATTTAGATCAAGTTATGTATTTACTGGCATGCCTCAGAGGAATAAGTCCTGGCGGCTGGGCTTGTGTTTTAAACACCAAGTTTCTCCTTTCATCCGAGGGGCTTCATCAGCTGGAGCAATGTCGCCACGATTCAAGTATAATTGCAATGACTTGTCAGTACTGCGATACATTTACGATGTGTCTCTGAATATACAGTCGTGTGAAATAATAAGTACACCCCATGGAAATGGTTGGCTTTTTTGCCATGCAAACATTTGATCATATTTGAAACGGAGCCTGTTAATGAAGCTGATATATTTGAACAAAACAACAAGGAAAATTAGCTTTTTCAATCATTTATTCAACAGAAATATCAACAGAGATATATTCTTGAGCGGAAAAAGTAAGTACACCCTTGGCCTCAGAAGCTAGTATTGCCCCCTTTAGCAGAAATAACTTCTTGTAGGCGTTTTGCATAATTGTCCACCAGGCCTCCTGGAATTTATGACCACTTTTCCATGCAGTATTCTTTCAGTTTCAAGATGTTTGAGGGTTTTCTTGTATGTGCTGCACGTTTCAAATCCCCCCACAACATTCACATCCGGGATTTGACTCGGCCATTCCATAACCCTGCATTTCTTCTTTTTGAGCCGTTCCTTGGTGGATTTGCTCGTGTGCTTAGGATCATTATCCTGTTAAAAGATCCACTTTCGGTTCAACTTCAGACGGCCTCGCATTATCTTCAAGCACTCTTTGATATGATGCAGAATTCACAGTTGGATCAATGAATGCGAGCTGTCCAGTCCCTGAGGCAGCGAAGCAACCCCAAACCATAACAATTCCACCACCGTGCTTCATAGTTCTGAGGTGCTTCTCCTGAATCTTTGCTTTGTCTGTCCAGAACACATTATTCCAAAAGGCCTGGTTTTTTCCTATATGCTCATAGACTTTTTCCTAGCATGCTTACATTCATACACTTACATGCGGGTCAAATCTGTGCAATCTCTTTCTGATTGTAGAAGCGTGCACTCTGACACTAACAGTTGCAAGACTTCCTAGTAGATCCTGTGATGAAATTTTGTGGTTCTTGGAGACTCCTTTTTGCATAAGACAGTCTGCTCTTGGGCTGAATTTCGCTGGGACGGTCAGTCCAGGACAAATTGGCAATTGTTTGAAATCTGAGCCATTTGTAGATTATTTTCCTTACAGTGGAATGACGTATTTCAAATATTTTTAAATCCCTTGCCCAGACTCAGAGGCATCTTACAACCTTTTTTTTTTTCCCCCTGAAGGCCTTACAGAACTCTTTAGATCTTGGCATAACAAAGGGAACTCCAGACACTAGATATGAGAGGGGTACAAATAAGACCAGTTCCACTCCCTGAGCAGGTTCTAATCACTGGCACCCGATCTTAACACCTGATTCTAATTTCATGGGTTTGAAGGTGTGTACGTACTTTTTCCATGTGACTGATCTGTTTTTATGTTAATTTAATTTGTGAACATTACTACAAAATGTCAATTTTATGTGTAATTTGATAGAGTGCATCACCTTTATTAATAGGCACTCTTTCAAAGAGGATCAAATGTTTGCTTGTCCAAATTATATATTATATATATATATATATATAAAAACTTCCATAGGGTGTACATCATTACACATGACTGTACAGTAACTATGGAGTGGCACATAGATGAATTAAAGAAAGCCCTTGAAATGTTTGCTTAGACAAACACACAAACCCACACAATCGGCAGCTTTTTGTATTTTACGCCTATTCACCACCATACACTTTTATGTAACAGCTTCTTCTACGATGTCATTATAAGTATCATGCTGTCTAGCAAACTGCACTAAGCCTCGGGAGAACGTCAGAGATATCTAGTACATCTCCAACCCTTTTTTTATTTATTTATTTATTTTTTTAATTAAAACCTTCAGTTAGTTGAGTGGAGGTTGGAAAGGTAACCAAAGGCTTACGTAGTGTTTCCCTTAACTGCAGACAAAACAACAACGACGTCAAAATGTTCTGCAACATGAACTCTCTGTAAGGTAGAACAGTGGGGGTGGGGGTGGGGGTGTGTGTGTTAGAGTCCTGATGTTCATTAAAATCCCAGGAGATCATCAGTTTCTGAAATACCGGCTTTGTGTGTGTGTGTTTTTTTTTTTCTTCCTTTTCCAATGTTTTATGTAAACATTAACTGAAGTTTTTGACCTGTACCTGCATGATTTTATGCACGGCACTGCCTCCAAGTGATTGGCTGTAAAATGTAAGTAAAAATGTTCTAGGCCTATTTGCAGTAAAAAAAAAAAAAAAAAAAAAAAAAAAAAAGCTCTGTGATACCCATTTAAAAAATAAAAAAATGGAATAAAAAGGTTTTCATTTGACTCACCCTCATACATAATGGAGTATTTATTACATACTCGTGAAAAGAACTCGCACTGTAAACCGCATTCGAGTTTTTCAAGGTCTTCGCCATGATAGATATGGTAAACGTGGTTCTAGTGTTACTGCTGGTCTGGGGCCTTCTTTAATTACATTCTACTCACTCAAGCAGTTTATCACTCAGACACACAAAGAAAAGCTCTCAAGGCAGGTACAAAACCTGCAGCCTTCGGTAAGTGCAAAACAAAACCACCATTTTGACTCCATTAGTCCGCTGCCACTGTGTGCTCGTGACATTTAGAGGAGAGCGGAACACTATCACGCAAGGTACAGTACAAGCCTGCTGGAGATTGTCATCTTGCTTTTCTTGCATTTGCATCGATTCCACATCGAACGTGGCGCTAGTCCAGGACAAGTTGCCGTAGAACGGTTTGTTCAAAGCATGTGCAGGAACATGTTTGAATCTCACATGCGATAAAAATCTAACTACAGCATCAGACAAGTTCTGCTGTAATGAGCCTCGTGTCATGTTTAGACAGTTTACAGCCCACATGCTGAGCCATCGACGTGACACGTATCATCAGGGTCAGGCGGTAAGGCTGACAAACAAGGCCGACTTATACGACAACGATCGGGTATGAGAAAACCAAATTTAAGAGGCGTTAAATTTAAGCTTCCGTGAATAACCGGAACGATTTTTTAGCGCTAAAAGCAATCCCAAACGTCTTTACATGAGCTTTATACCGAGTACTATTTAGACAGGATAAGCCTTCCAGACATGTCTGTTAAGTAATGTTTCCAGACAATGTCTATATTTATCATGTCTGACTCACACTATAGAGACTGGAGTGTCTTCAGCACAATGTACATATTGTCATCATGCCCGAAAAGCAAGAAACACAGTATAAAACATTCTCCCTCAAGGGTTATTATGAACTACAAAGAACTAATAAAGTACCACATTTAGAAGTCGTACTGTAATCCCAAACACACCTCTTTAATGCCAGTTAATTGCCCTTGTGAGTGCTCGTCATTGGGAGTACGTCAGCGCAAGTTGAGCTTGATCGATATAGCAAGCTCCGCGGGTATAAAATGGCTATAATTCTGCTGAGATAACAATAACATGTTTAAAGCTGCTAGAAGTGTCTCTCCTCTAATTCCTTTCGAATTGAGTCTATTCGCCGTTGTTCAGCGTTTGTTTTCGGCGAAGGACGACAGAAAAGTGAGTCTTCCTTGTTAAGAAAAGAAAAGAAAAAAAAAGTGTGAAAACCCATTTCCCTTCAGGATATGATGGAATCCTTCAGACAGGATATCTATTACTTAGGGTTATATCTATTGGTAAATCTCTAGAAGGTAAAGTACAGTGTAATCTTTCCGGACATACGCTCACATCGTTTGTAAAAATGATGGTATGGATTCAGACTGAATAAAAATACCATCTCCGCATGTAAAATGAATCCATCGCGATTAGGTTCGCTTCGCTGTGCTTGTGTTTTATCTTGATATGCTAGCTGCAATTTATTGAAATGAAATTTAAATGGGTGGCAGTGCCAAGGGTAGCATTTCTGCCTCATAATTCCAGGGTGTCCTGTTTGATCCTGAGCCCGGGGTACCGTCTGTGGCGTTTCGCATGTTCTCATCTTCTCACGTAGGTTTCCTCCAGGTTCTCTAGCTTTTTTTCCCCCCCCCACTGTCCTAAAATATACAGATAGGCTACGCTAAATTGCCCCCGAGGGGTGACAATGTGTGCGTGCGTGTGATGACTGGCATCATCCATCACAGGATAGTAAGCATACCTAATAAGCTCTCCCTCTCTTTTCCTCCCTCTCCCTCTCTCCGTCTGTAGAGCCACACACGATTTTATGGAAATTCCAGCGACCCTGACCCTTTCTACTCTCCAGACGTGCCTGATCCATCCTGATTCCCTACCTCTGGATGGAGGTCTCACCAACTGGGGATAAATTCACACACTTAAAATCTGTATCCTGTGTTTATATGCTTCTGTAAAGCAGCTTTGAGACGACGTCCATTGTTAAAAGCGCTACACAAATAAAACTGAACTGAACTGAACTGGAATCCCACCCGGGGCGAAATATCCCATTGTTGCCGGGATAGACTCCGGATTCATTGGGACACCGTCCAGGATAAAGAGCTTACTGAAGATGAATGAATGAAAGTAGGATGCTTTCATCCCATGCCATAACAGTAAACAATCTAACCCAAATGCTTGCTCTAGCAAGATTCTCCAGCGTTTAATTCTCTAATCACATTCGACGGTCACGGTCACGTTCCGTTGGTGCTCCACCAAATGACACCAGTTTCGACACAAGCTCTTTAGTTATAACAGTATGCCACTCATTGCATACTGACAGCCTGAACAACTACGACACGAGCAACACAAACCTTTATACACGTAAATACTAATTTAGTAAAAGTATCACGGCGTCAATAACTGTTTAAGTTACTGAATTCATCAGAATGGCAATGGCATGGACTTGCATAAAAGCAGAACAAATAGTAATATGAAACCCAATCCTGCTTCATCTACACTCTAATAGCACCTGTACACACACACACACACACAGCGCACTGTACACAGAAGACTCCACTGTTGACAATGTCAGCTTGTTCAACACCCACTCCCTGTGAGTACTTTTGCACAGACAGACACAGGGGCAGTCCCCGCTCATTATTTACAGGCACTGTTTAATCAATCATTAAACCAGGGCTGAGTGAGTAAAAGCATAATACCGAAACCATCTTCCGGCACTCACCATCATCAGTGTATTCACGGCCCAAAGGTGAGCTCTTTGATCAACCAGGATCCCTGTGACAGGAGGTGCACGAGTCAATATTTGCTCTAAAAGAAGCAGATCAAGGTGTTGCCACGGACATGAGTCACTGCATTTCTGAAACCGAGCATTCTCAGAGGCCTGTTTCACGAAGCTGGTTTTAGTGGCTACCCAGAAAAGTTTGAGTTTAGTTTGAGCAAACCACCCGGAGGGGGTGGGGGGGTGGGGGGGTTTCCATCTCCATGGTAACTTACGCTCCATGAAATATGAGCAGGTTTTATTATGGGTAAGAAAACTCTAACCCAAATTGGACCAATCAGCTGTGAGGAAATCTGACGCATGCAAGTTAACCCTTTAGTGTTTGTGCTGGCTTTTCCCGATGACCATCTGTACGAAAGGTATGGATTTTGGGCAGATGGCACAGTTCATCTCTGTCGGCTTCTTGAGACACGCGTTAAGAACCTGACCCGCCGGAGCCGCTCTTACTGTACCGCAAGCCGTACGTGTTGCTTTGTGCTCCTTTGCCAGTGATACGCGTCACGCGATGGCATTATTCCTCCCGTCCTGATATATTTTCACAAATTGATCTACATTTTATTAAAGTTTCATTTGAAAAAGTTACATTTACAGTAAACGAAATGACATTGGAGTTATACGTTTTCAATCCGTTTATCCTCATTCGAGCCTGTAAAAGTAAGCGTAGGCATTTCCACGCTCGGTAATTTTCCCGAGCTTTGGCAGCAGAAACGGCGTTCCTTTCTGCGGTTAGTGTAGGTTTAAATTCCTCACATTTCCACATAATTCCGAGCTCTTCAACCGGAGGAAGTATGCACACCTGCTGTTTTTTCCCCCATGTTGAACGCTATTGGCTGTTTGCTGCAAACGTCTGGCTTTTATGTGCATGCGCACACGCTGAGTACACGCTGGATTCAGGGTTAAAACCTGCGTTGACTGACAAAGTTGATCACCAGCTTCATGCAACCTGTTAACCTCAATTAACCCGGGTTAGATCTCTGGTCTTTAGGAGAACGGCGCCCTACGTTCAGCGCCCTACATGCGTGGTTCTTTGCATTAGGAGGATTATGAAGACTGACGAGTTGTCTCTTCTGCTATTACCGTGCATGTGCTTTCTTTTTCCAAAGTCTGTTTAAAACACCCCCACGCAGTCATTAGTAAAATGCTCAACAGCTGTACGCTCTTGAACTTAGAGGCCAGCATTCCATAATGCAGTTTACAGCATATAAAAAATCTCAAACAAACACAATAAAATGCAACATGTTCCGATTCCTCATAATTGGTTTCGATGACTTCTGACCGAAATAATCAGGCGTAACAGCTGTTTCACCAGGGACGTTATTCCGCATACTCGAGTCAACGACACTTGAAATAATTAGGGTTTATTAAAAAAAAATAATAATAAAAAATAAAAAATCATCCGGGCCACTTGCTATAGCGATCCCATGAGGATGTTCCCCACATGTTTCATAGCGTCACATCTGCATGCAAATGAATGTAAATTTTACACACTCATTAGACACGAGCTCGTTTCTTACCCTCTCTTCAGAGCTCAAGAACAACCTTGCACTGCTGTCAGCAGCATAATTACAAGATTGTGGGTTCCTTTTCCGTCGGCCATCTTTTTCCAGCAACATAGTTCCAATTGGACCGGAATATCTGAGTAATGTTAAGTTGCAAGATGTGCGACAAATACAAATACACATGGAACGGTAAAATGTACCGGAATAAATTATGGAATGGACTTTATGCGTCGAGAGGAAAACGTCTGGGTGATACGCTTCACAGTGTGACGGGACATCTCTTTTACAGCAGCCATTGCCATTGTAACATTGGGACACTGTCAAATAGAAAGGAGGTTTGTGGACTATTATATGTACTGGGTTAACCCATGCAGGATCGTTTTCTTGATTATTACACAGATCAAGAAGGAAATTCGGGAAGGCTGGTGCTGCGTTTTGCACTGCGTTCCCAATTTGAAATCGGCATGGTGCAAAATAAAGACCGAGCTGATCATTTCAGTGCAACCTTGTAACCCAGCATGACTTTAGCACTTTGTTTGGAGGGCGTCCTGCTGTCACTGTGAGGGAGGAAAAAAAGGGGATGTGGACTTATGATTCATGTCTACCGAAAGAGTCACTCACCACCCCAGCTAGCTGACAGTCTATTATACTGGGACACGGTGGAATCTTAAAACAAAAATAGCTCAAAACAAACTTGTTTACAGAGACATAGAACAGACAGGCCTAGTTGTCATTAAGCTTTTACATGTAAAGTCAATTTCCTATTCTCAAGAGTCCATCCATCCATCGTCTATACCGCTTTATCCTTTTCAGGGTCACGGGGAAACCTGGAGTCTATCCCAGGGAGAATCGGGCACAAGGCGGGGTACACCCTGGACAGGGTGCCAATACATCGCAGGGCACAATCACATACACACTCACACACCCATTCATACACTTCGGACACTTTAGACACGCCAATCAGCCTACCATGCATGTCTTTGGACTGGGGGAGGAAACCGGAGTACCCGGAGGAAACCCCCGCAGCACGGGGAGAACATGCAAACTCCGCACACACAGGGCCACGGTGGAAATCGAACCCCCGACCCTGGAGGTGTGATTCGAACGTGCTAACCACTACGCCACCGTGCGCCCTCTCAAGAGTCTTTTCTCTTCAAATCAATGGCTTTAATAATAATAATAAAAAAAACACCTAACAAGTCAAGTGAGTTTTTACTGTCGTTCCTTTATATACCTTGGAACAAGATGTCGTTTCTTCAAGACCATGGTGCAACACAAGAGCACGTAGGACTACATAAAGTGCAAATACACAACAGTGTCAGACAAGCAGACAAGACAACAGACGTGCAGAACAGGACAATAAATACACAGGACATGGGCTGTAAACCGAAAACTATTGCGGAGTGTAGCAGCACAAGTATAGCAGCAATACTGGCGGCAAAAAAGTCAAAGAAGTTCGGTTATATAAAAGTGACTGATGCGGCTTTGTAAAGTGCGGTGTGCAGGTACGGAGTCATACCGGGTTCGGTCTGGACCTGACGTGACCACTGCGTGCTACTGACGAGTACAGTATCTCACTAATAAACGTGATCGCTTCTTTAAATAATTGTTCAGCGATGCACAGATCTCCATAATTTGATTCCAAAATGTTTTATTACTAATATTATGTTAATGGGAAGAAACCGCCCGTCCCCCCCCCCAAAAAAAAAAAAAAAAACAGTTCAAACAAGGAAGGAAGTGATTCAAATAATAGAAGAGAAGCGGTCACATATATCGGTTCCTTCTTAAATGAAAAGCAACGTTACTTTGCAATACACTTAAAATCACTACCATAAGCACAATCATCTGTAAACAATCATACTACCACTGTTCCTCTTCTTCATCTAAATATGGTCATGCTGAATTCAAAGAGCAGTGATCTGTGGTCAGGCACGTTGGGGGATGAGTCGAGAAACGACAGAACAGAAGGGGGAGTGTGTGCGTGTGCGTGCGTGCGTGCGTGTGATAGTTAAACCCCAAGGTTTTCCTCTTCTCTATTTTCAAGTTTACTCATTACTGAATGCCATTAAAGATTTCCCAGGGGTAAGAGGAAAATCAAACAAATCAGAAACAAGAACTGTTCAACTCCATCACAGCCAAACTAGTACTGTAGTTTTAAATGTGCGCTTAAAACGTACAAGGAATGTCAAACTGCAGAACGTTTTACCTTGGAGCCATTAGAATGCTGTTGGCAGTAAACTAAGATGGTCGACAACACAAACGAAAGCTGAAATGAGACACTCTCTAGATAGGCAAGTATCACAAGCTGTGTGAGAGCTTCGTCAGTCTTAACTATGACAAACCTGCAACTGGCCTCAAAATTACAGCCTAGCTCTGCGTATGCGTGCGCCAGGTGGACTGAGACGATGGGTGACTCAACCACGTCAGGAATGCACAGCTCACTGAAAGAACAAGTCCGGACATCTCACTCACACACACACACACACACACACCCAGAGCAGCTGATATGCTAGGGTCGTAACTCACACACAGCAACTACACATATATCAGCCCAGAAAGCAAACATTCTCCTGTTCGCCAATCTTCTCAACACATCTCCTAGTGAACTTTTCAGCGTCCATCGCCAGACACAAGCCCTACCATTTGATTAAAAGAACCTAAACACCTGAGTGTTAACGTACATGAGCAGGTTACACTCGAATACATTCTCACACATCATCAGTCCGATTCCTGAACTGTTCACGCACAGGGTCGGAATCAGCTGGCTAGTGATCAGCGTCAAGGCAAGACTGTACCGCCGAGAAATTCAACTTCTTTATGTGGGGAAAGTTCTCAATATTCAGACTTGGGTTATGCACCTCTTTCTGGGCTGGTTTTCTGATTACTGGTTCAGTTGAACAAATGGTTTCCATCCGCATTAAATCAGCAGCTTAGAAAATAGCATGTGATCCGTTACACGTTTGCAGCACGTAATAAAGCCACGAGATGGACGCGTTATTGTAGGATATTTTATTGCTCGTAAAATGAGCTATTTTGAGTTGCTGCATTAATAAAATAAGGCCAACGTTTCCGTTAATGTGATGCGCGTTCCTACAAAGAAAACGTGCTCATGGTATGAAGGATAAGCTGACCGAGCAGTCATCTGCCATGTTTACAGCTAGTCTCTAATTATGTTGTTCTCGGTGTGGAGGGAAAAAAAAACCCCAAACCCTTAAAATGGACATAATACTATCAGCCTGACTTATTAACAGTATAATAATAATAATAATAATAATAATAATAATAATAATAATAAAGGCCTCAAATAGCATTACTTGACTTGGTGAAATTGCAACTGCACTAGAGCTGCAACAACTAATCGATAAACTGGATAATAATCGATTATGAAAATCGTTGTCAACGAATCTCATTATCGATTAGTTGGTCTGTCTGTGGCCTGTTTACTCAATACGCTCAGGAGAGTAAATGCTAAAATTGTGTCCGAAATGAAGTACTGTACACTTACACTATGCACCATGTACCCTACCGTCTATCTGTGCACTTTAGAAAGGGAATATCATCTCAAATGGAACACTAGCGTGTTTTTTTTCCTAGTCAATGGCGCATGACGTCATACGCACGTAATGCGACGCCGCTAGCTTTAGCCTAATACCCAGAGTCACCGTACATGACTTTCTGCAGTTTACTTTCTGCCAGCGTTACCTTTGATTCCCAACATGACCGCAGTCTCCATCAGACGGAGGTGGAATCGTCAAGTGACTGAGGAAGCACGTGTGCGACCTCCGAGTCCTCTGAGGCAGGGGAGCATTTTATATTAAACAAAGATCAAACTTTATAAAGTGGAGTTTGTGTAGCACGGAAGCCGGACAGTGATGCTGTCGCGAGTTGCTTTATTTTATAGTATTTATGCATTATTTTTATGGATGCACAAAAAGCACTGAATTAAACTACAGTCCTAAATGCATAATAAATATTCTGGTGTGTGTGTGTGTGTGTGTGTGTGTGTGTGTGTGTATTGGGTTCTTTTCAGTCTTATATAATTGGACAAACATTTGTGTAAAGTTTTAGTCTGAAGTTTATATTTGTAACACTCAGATTGTAGGTTTTATTTTAAATAAACGAAAAAAAAAAATAAATAAAAATGGTAGTGCACGTTTGCCCCGCCCCCCTCCGATTAATCGAAAAAATAAATCGGCCAACTAATTGATTATGAAAATAATCGTAAGTTGCAGCCTTAAACTGCACAAAATTATTTTGCATGGTGTTCTGCCGTGATGTTTGAATCAACAAGGGCTTTGGCTGAACGCGCGTTGTGACGCCGTCACGTGACACATCTTGGCCCGAACCTGCGGTAATTTCGACAAAAAAATTGCACGTGCCTACGGTATCCATGTCCAAGATAGTTATAGATGTGTGCAAACCAGAACAGTATGATGGGGATGCAAAATACTAAAATTAACTTACGCTAAATAATACAGTAGTGTTCAGTCCTTAGTAAATTAGGTCTAGAAAACTCATGGTTATGATGGATTTGCAGAGGATAAGAGATTTCCGGTATAATTACAATGGAGTGGATACATGTAACTACATGCATTGTAGTCACTCCAAAAAAAAAAAAAAAGTTCCATTAATAAATTGAACCTTCCTTATGAATCAACGTAGCCTGTCAAAATATGTATAATGCTGTACATATGCTGCAGGGAATATGCTCCGTTCCATCTAAAGCCCTAATCAGTGTTGGACTAGTGTTACATGGGGAGGAGAGGGAATGTAATTAGTACCTGTGTGACTCGAGAATTTGAGTCATGTCTGGATCTGTCGTGTCAGTCATTTTTACTGACTGCAAGTGAAAACTCCAAGGATCTGAAAAGATTATGCCATATTCTTTCTTTCTATAAAATGGCCAATTCATATCCTGTCTGAATTGAGACGTTTCCATTTCATTTCCATTATATCCTGTGGGAAAAGAGGTTTTGAATTCCTTCATGCCTCAGCCATTAGATGGAGGAGGCATTACGCTTTCCGGTCGTCCGTGCGTGCGTGCCTGCCACGGCCCATCCGACAGAGATGAGCGTCCGTGAGCGTGATCCCTCAATAACGAATGCTTGAAGGATTTATAAAGAAATGCCGTTGGAACCAGCAGGTTAACGGATTAGATTTTGGAACTGATCCAAATGGGGATCAAGGTCACAGTAAGGTCAAGTGTCTGAAATGGTTTTTCTTCCTTCCTGTTTGAACTGTACAAGAAAGCAGTACACTCCCCCCCGCACCTTATGACTTATACAGCCATCACTTATCCTTTACAATTCAATCTTAGTTACTACTTATGTACTCCGGCAACGCTACTTAACAGATATTTATGGACTAATAATAATAATAGTAAACAACTTTATTTTATAGAGTGTCTTCAAAAGCAGCTTCTCAAAGTGCTGTACACAAAATAAGCAGTACGTGGGGGAATAAATAAATAAATAAATAAAAGTATACATCAGCAAGCAAATGCTAGTTTAAAAAGGTATGTCTCGGGTTGAGCTTTAAAAAAAATTGAATAGATCTGAGCTTCCCTCAGTTCAAGAGGAAGAGAGTTCCAAAGTGAAGGAATAGAGAGAGAAAAAGCCCCGTCACCCGTAGATTTTAAGCGTGTTTGTGGAACAGTTAACAAATTAGACTGTGAGGAGTAGATAAGTAATGCGGAGCCAAGCCACGTAATGCTTTGTAGGTCAGCATCATAATTTTAAAATGGACACGGAGCCTGACCGGGAGCCAGAGCGAGGACGCCGAAACAGGAGTAATGTGATTGCCGCCAGGATCCTGACTGGGACCAGGATATGCAGAGTTTTATACATATTGGAGCTTATCTGATAATCTGATAATCTATCTGAGAGACAACGAACGAGTTTATCGGCTTTTCAGCTACAGAGGAATTTAGCACAGGGCGCAATCTTGCTCTATTCCTGAGGCGAAAGAAAGATGCTTTAACAGCGCTCTGTTCAAAAGAATCAAATGGAAGACTGCTATCGGAAATGACTCCGAGGTTCCTCATTTTACTTTGAGTTCCCAAAACAGAACCATCAACTAAACAGCTTTGAGAATTTGATGACGGGAACCTATAAGCATAACCTCAGTTTTACCGCTATCCCGGCACAGAAAATTATTATTCATCCATGTTTCGTTTTTTTTTTTTTTTATCTCAGAAATACATTCAGAAAGAAAACAAACATCAAGGTTTTCCCCAGATGTTGAGTGAATGTAGATTTGGGTATCGTCAGCATAAAAGTGATGATGAAGGCTGAGCGATCGCAGCAGATGCCCAAGTGGAGATACATAAATATTGACGAGTAGAGGGCCTAAAACTGATCCCTGAGGAACACCAGTGAGCACAGAGCTAGTGTCAGACCTGTAGCCACCCATAGAATTGTAGTCATCTTACAATTAACTGAGAGGCAACAACGCACAAAAGTATCTTTGACCAAAAACGGACGATTTGAGATGGGACGAAAATTGTTCAAATCACCCAAGGCAGCATTTTCTTTTTGGCACAGGTGTTACAGCGATAATCTTTAGTACTGCTGGAACGACCCCAGTCTCCAATGATTCATTTATAATGCTGAGGATAGTAGGGCAGCAAACATCGAAGCACGATTTAAATAGGCTTGTGGGAATAGGATCGAGGAAGCAAGTGGTAGCGTTCATGCTAGACACCTCCCTTGTGAGAGCCTCAGAATCAATCAGAGAGAAACGACTGAAAGAAACACCAGTGAACCCAGATGGACGAAGGAGTGACGTGGTGGAATCAGATGTGACCGAAATCTTACCCTGTCTGAATAATAGGAGATAATGCCTTGAAATACTCATAATGGAATCAATGCAAACTGACTGCTCTGACCTTTACTATAAATGCTAGCTGCAAGTTTCCGTTCAATGCAAGCTAAGGCGGAATGCGTGCCCATAACATTTATACAGGCTACACCTGTGCTAGGTGTAGACGGAGACTATATTTATCAGTCTCACATTTGTAAATCAGTACAAAGGTAAGTCTGGGTAAAGGGGACTTTGTAGGTTGCATCAACATGCAAGAACCTTACAGCACTGCTGCAAAAAAAACCAAAACAACAACAAGTAAACTCTCTGCCAAAGTCAGCGAAAGGCAACAGCAAAAGTACGAGCACATACAGTGTCACAAATCCTCCTCCTGCCATTAGTATAATCACTCATGGCATTCAAACTGAAATACAACACAAATGGTATATCAGGATCAGCCATCAAGAAGGAGCCAGCAGTCCAAATACCCAAATCACAAGGTTCTCCCTTGTAATGTACGGTGTCACGCAGTCAAACTGACTCACACCCTCCAGATTTCCATACCAGTGTGTAGGCTGGCGCCCAAAGCAGAGTTTTGATTTCCATCATTGTTCTGGCTGATATTTCAATATACAAATGACTTCCTCCAAATGCACGGTTCTGCTAGCACACTCTCTGACACACATTAAATCTGATGGTTCCATGGACAATACACGCTTGTGAATGCCGCTTGAAGCTTTGAAGCAAGATATTATAACATGTAGCACTGCACAGCCTCACTATTTACATGGCTTTAAAAAAAAAAAAAAAAAAAAGTATACTTGATTTTTATGACATTCATTTATTATTCTATACAACATGCTGCACATCAGCACACTGCTAGTACTGCTTCAGTTCAAGTCAAATAAATAAATCAATAAATAAATCAATAAGTTTAGAGACAGGAACTCCCTTTAGGAAGTGATATATCGAGAAGGTTTGGACTGTTGTGCTTAGTTCACTTTGATGTTAGACATGCCATGTCGGTATTACTTCATCCTGCATACTTGGAGAACTGTAGTAAGTTGTTCATACGCCAGTTTTAAGCCATTGTGTGACTTCATTAGCAACTGGAATACGTGGTTCAGGCTTACATACTAAAAGACCGCCTTTACTGACACAATAAAAGTAGAGTACTGTGAAAATCCCCAGTTAGATAGGAGTTGGGGGTCAGAGCAGAACGTTAGCTATGTTACAGTGCCCCTGGAGCACACAGAGTTAAAGGGGGCTTGCTCAAGCACCCAACAGTGGCAGCTCGGCCATGCCGGGGCTAGACCTCACAAGCCTCTGATCAGTACATAAAATCCTTAACCAAATATTTAACCAAAACGTCTTGTATGGGTGCTGTTTTAATGATCCTTTCTTCATTATCTTTTGCAGAATATTCACATCACACTATTTACACTAAGACACAGGGTTTGCATTTTGGTTTACAGACTTTTCACTTACACCTGGACACACTCCTTGTCTAACGGGTTCACTATATTTCTTTTGAAATACTGTTAAAAGGCTCTTTTCAGCTCTAGTCCTGTTGAATGAACGTAAAGTTCTGTTTTACTCAACATTTATATAGGCTAGCTAGATGAACTAAATATTAGGGTTCTTGGTCCTATTTAATTATCTTCAATAATATTATATATTATACAATTAAGAAATAAAGCATGACGGGATGTGCTGTCATAGGCGTCAATGACATGGTGGTGTGTTTCCAATAAAAGCATGCCCTGAAGTGTTTTTATTCCTTTTATACCACCAAGTTAGTTCCTGTCATCACTTACATTACAGCAGCTATAACCTGTAAAGCCTCTCTTTTTTTTTTTTTTTCCTCCCCCGTGACGTTAATAATACAAAACTATGCAGATTGGCATGTTACTGTGAAACTGAAAAGTGCAAGCTCCTCTGTCTTGAAGGCTTTTCTGAGCCAGAAAACATATTCACTGTTAGAAAGCGCTGACACTACAGACCATCCATCTTCTAGACCGTTTTATCCTTTTCAGGGTCACGGGGAACCCTGGAGTCTATCCCAGGGAGCATGGGGCACAAGGCGGGGTACACCCTGGACAGGGTGCCAATCCATCGCAGGGCACAATCACATACACACTCACACACCCATTCATACACTACGGACACTTTGGACACGCCAATCAGCCTACCATGCATGTCTTTGGACTGGGGGAGGAAACCGGAGTACCCAGAGGAAACCCCTGCAGCACGGGGAGAACATGCAAACTCCGCACACACAGGGCCACGGTGGGAATCGAACCCCCAACCCTGGAGGCGAACGTGCTAACCACTAAGCCACCGTGCGCCCCTGACACTAGAGACTCCTTCCATAAACATTACATAAACATCTCCTTATAATAAAGCCTTACCATATCAGTGAGTATACGACACTTAACTGCATTAAAACTAGTGCATGAATATACAATAAACCCATGATTGGAATACCAGCTACACTATTGTCAAAGCTACTCTTATAGAAAACGAATCAGCACCTTCAGACCAATCTATTTTAAGTCTAATCTCATTCTAATTCATCTAATTCAATCAAATCCAATCAAAGTGCTCTAGTAAAATCTACCGTATAATGATAACTTCCTTGGTAGAAGCACAGCTACCAGATTATTACCTTTAGAGGAGCGCACAAATGAACTAAAACACG
Organism: Ictalurus furcatus; assembly: GCF_023375685.1. Lineage (NCBI taxonomy): Eukaryota > Metazoa > Chordata > Actinopteri > Siluriformes > Ictaluridae > Ictalurus > Ictalurus furcatus. The sequence continues at coordinate 1,693,142 of NC_071269.1, forward strand.
GGTACACTTAAATTAGAGAACTGTAGATACAAGAATTGACAGCGTGGATAAAGTAATGTGTGTCCATTAACGTTTTGTGACCTCGAGTCAGTATTTCATGGCCAAGTTAACGTAAATCACGTGCACGGTCCAGCGCTACATGGGCATTTTCAAAATTCCCGTTTATAACTAATGTATTTGGCGCTGGCTGAAAATCTGTGGAGAGACTAATAAATGACCAATGCATGAGTTTATATTAATAACACAATTAATATTAATAAGATGAATGACTTGAAATGAGGTGGACCTAACAGTGGCGCACGAGACATTAAAGAGTGAAGCTCAGAGAGGACTGACAGGCTGAAAGTGGTCTCACGACAGGTGATTTTCAAAACTGGTTCTGCGGGATGTGAAAATATAGGAGGTGCATCTCCCCAAAATTTGAATATCGTCAAAAAGTGGAACTTTCATATATTCTAGATTCATTAGACAAAGTGAAATTATTTCAAGCCTTTAATTGTTTTAATCAAAAATCCAGCATCTAAACTAGACATCATAGAGCAGTACTCTAGTGTTCCTCCACCACAACCCGTTCCTAATCAGCTGCAAATATCAATGAGGGGTAAATCAAATATTTCATGATTTAATCGTGTACTAGTGTCTGGTGTAGAATTTCAGCCCCTACATATTCTACATTGAAACCTAAGACTATAAATTGCCTCCCAGTTATCATCAACCATGCATTCCAAAGAAGTTACTATACTAGCTGGCTCTTCATAACAATATGGCCTTGACGTCGATTTATACACGTAATCTAGCACCAAAGCCTTTTTAGACAAAACAATGTATGAAAACCGGAGTTCAACAATTTAACTGAATTTCATGAGGAAGAAGCCACAAGTCCACATAAAGGTCCTCTTAGTGCACAAGCACTTCTTCAGGGAGCGGGATTTCTATTCTTGTACAGCAAGAAAGAAAGAAAGAAAGAAAAAAAGGTTTGTGTCGCACTAAATCTCAGCTTGCTCCTTTTTCATGTCACCCGAGTGCAGGAGAGGTGGGGGGAAAAAATCTGAGGAGAAAGAAAGGAGAGAACAGAGGAGGAATTGAGAAGAGATGTACAGCTTCTGTGGCTTCTCTCTTCTCCCAAGCTGACAGGAAGTGAACTTAACTCTGCGAGGACAGAGTCACTCTGTGTTCCGCGCCGTGAACGCTCACATCACATCTTCCATTCTAATGGCCTGAACATGTGTATAGATGCAGGGGACCAGATCTCTGGCTGGTTAGCCACATCGTCCTTCTCACGTTCTTTTCACCTTCCCACAGGTTTTTATTTTATTTGAATTACTTTAAAATGTTCTTAACCTAAAAAGGCTTACGCTACGTTTACACTAACCAACCAACCGAAAACACTGCTTGCAGTTTGTCTCGTCGCTGTGTCTTTAGTTCTAAAGAGAAATGGCAGTAGGCCAAATAGAAATCTTTCTAAAGCGAACTAGTTGAACACAAATTAGAATAACGCACTTTGGTGTGTAAACATTTACAGTTCTAGCTTTGTTCTCAGAGTATGCTAACTGAATAGACTTGTTCAAGCAACCAGCAGTCAAACTCCTCCAGTCACTAGTATTGGGCCAGTGAAGCAAGCTCTGCCACAAAAACTGTTGGCATTTCCCCAGTCAGCCATATGTCCTTGAAAATCACACGGAGCTAATTAGGACCAGAAGTGGGCCAGTGTGACAGAAAATGATGAGACAGTTACATATACTGCCAGGAGTGAACTGTCTGCACCACAGAATACACAAGCTCTTCGGAACACTGCAGAATGGTTCTGAATGCTTTTGAAATGAATCGTTCATGGATCAGCGCACGGCACGCCTCTTGCGATAGTTGAAGGCTCAGTTTGGGCACATCAGGGACTCATGTCCAAGGTGTTCAAGTCGCATCATCAAGAGGAAAATGATGGCATTTTGGCGTTAGTGAAAATGTCATTCGAAGACAACATCCCTGACAAAACCAGAGCTGTGACGATACATAATTTGGGCGCCATTATTAAAGACACACACATGCACACATACTGCAGACATTTTAGGTTTGAGATCAACAGATCAGAATTTCTGCTTTCATTTCCCGATACGTACATCTAGAGGGGTTAAATAACTTGAAACGTGTGCAGACCACCCGATTTTTTGTTGAGCGAAAGTATTGGAACAGAGAGTCTTAAAGTAGAGAACGCTTAATATTTGGTTGCGTATGCCTTGCTTGCAATAACTGCATCAAGTCGCTGCCTTTGACCCACTGACAACACCAAACTGTTGCATTCTTCTTTTGTGATGCTTTTCCAGACTTGTACAGCAGCTTCTTTCAGTTGCGGTTTGTTCTGAGGGGTTTCTCACTACTAGGGGTTCTCCTCTTCAGGAGGTGAAAAACATGCGCCAGTGGTTTAAAATCTGGTGAGTGACTTGGCCGGTGTATAACTTCCCACTTTTTCCCCGTGATGAAGTCCTTTGTTGTGTTGGCAGTGTGTTTTGGGTCATTGTCTTGCTGCATGATGAAGTTCCTCCCAGTTGGATCGGATGCATTTCTCTGTATATTGTCAGATAACGTTTCTGTAGGCTTCTGTATTCATTCTATTGCCACCATCATGAGTTACACCATCGATAAAGATTAGTGCGCCTGTTCCAGAAGCAGCCATGCAAGCCCAAGCCATGACGCTACCTCCACCATGCTTGCCCAATGAGCTCATATGTTTTGGATCATGAGCAGATCATTTCTTTCTCCACGCTCTGGCCTTTCCATCACGTTGGTAGAGGTTCATCTTGGTTTTTGAACTTTTGTGGCTCATCTCTGTATTTCTTTGCGAATTACAACCTGGTCTTCCGACACCCATTTTTCAAGTGATCGCAGGCTCCAGTTTGGATGCCAGTCAGATTCCTTTTCTTGGCCGATAGAAGTGAAACCCAAAGTTGTCTTCTGCTACCGTAGCCCATCCACCTCAAGGTTTGATGTTTTGTGCAGGCTGAGATGCTTCTGCTCACCATGGTTGTAAAGCGTGATTATACAGTACGAGTTACTATATCCCTCCTGGCAATTTTTCTCTGCCCTCTCTCATCATCAAGGCATTTCCACCCACAAGCCTGTAACTCGCTATGTTCGCAACATTCTGTGTAAACTTTAGAGACCGTTGCGTGTGAAATTCCCAGGAGATCAGCAGTTTCTGAAATACTCAAACCAGCCCATCTAGTACTAACATCCATGCCACGATCCAAGTCACAGAGATCACACTTTTTCTTCATTCTGATGTTCGACGTGACCATTAACTGAAGCTCTTGATCTATAGCTGCATGATTTTCCGCATTGTGCTGCTGCCACATGATTAGCCTCTTAGATAACTGCACGAATGTGCAGGTGTTCCTATTAAAGTGGATGGTACCATAGTTGTTTCCAGTCAGCAAACCAATGATCTTCAGCATTTTTGATAGCCAGAGTGTACGATCATGTTATGAACATGCTAGTGGTAGCAGCAAAGGTGGCAATATAACCTATGTGCACAACCAAGTTGATTTCACTGCAGTCACATACTCCATGCCGAGAAGTAGAGGGGCTGTAGTATGATATAAGGTCCAGAGGGAGGGGCTTGTGAGTCACAGCCAGACACAAAATGAATGAGAATCACTGGATGGTTATAGATGGAAATGCATTTTAATCAGTGATTTGAAAAACAAAACAAAAAAGTCAGTGGTGAGGTAACCATTCAATTATACATCATGACGAACCGTGAAACCATGACACTGTAACAAACCTACTCTAAATCTTAAAAGATGTGGGCAGATGTGACTCATTCGAAGATGATTGCCTTTAAATCAGTAACTGTGTACAAGTGTCATAGAAAACCGATGTCCTAAACGGAATGAGAAACCTGTGCAATAATATATTGATCCTGATAACCGATAATGGAAAGTTTATCATGGAATATAACTGAGAATGCATAATAACAGCAAAAAGAAATGAAAACACGGCCATCATCTGAAAATCTACTGAACAAACTGATGTTAATAAATAACTGAGGTTTGCATAAGAGTGCAGAAGGGTTTTTTTTTTTTTAAAGTATATAAAACAAACAATAAAACAGTTTATCAGGACATTAAGCGATTCTGACGCAAGTTTTACCCTGTTTATTACGAATCAAAACTAAAACCACCACATTCGCCGGTCTGAGGCCACCTACACTGGAAATGACACTGACTCTAGTGTGGTTTTTATTATTATTTTTTTATATATATATAAAAAGTGGCTTATATACAACTCATTTATATAAATTTCTATATGACCGACTACTTTCCGTTGAAAATGATATGGAAACATCTCCATTTTCACCCCAACGGCAGTGGCACTACCGTCTCGTAATGTGCAATTATGTTTTAAAGATCCACAACGACACCAAATGTAAGAGAACTTCATTAATGAAAAAAGCAACCCGCTCCAAACCACACACGATGTGAGCCTTTAGTTCATTTGGTCATGCGGTCCAGTTTAATAAACTTCTCCAAAAGAATTCCCAGTAGGACTTGAGGCCTTGGTTCCTTTCATGATCCGTCTCATACATATCTAAAGATGAAGCTACTTTTATCCACTTGCCAGATATCCAACAAATTTGGGGAAACAGCAGAGCCATTGATGGTGTGGCCTAGTGTATCCATGGACAGAGAGTTCCAGTGTGTTTTACACAAAGGCGCCAGTACATTGGCATGCTCCCAAATTAACAGGAATCTTGCCTTCAAGAGCTGATTTTCCAGTGATCTCATTCGAGGCTGGCGTAAACATGCATAGCTTTCCCTCTGAGGCATTCACAGAATTCCAACAGGCATTAAGCTCACTTAATTGGCTCTTTGCTCCCTTTCCAAAGGTCTATACTGGTGTGGTGAAAATGTCTAATGAAGGACTATTCATTTAGTTTCAAAAAATCACATACGAGTGGTTTCCACATTTGCACCAAAGGAAAGTACAGGTTGTATTTTTAATTCTTTAATAGGTTTTAAAGAATTAAAAAAAAAAAAAAAAAAAGGAGATTAGAAACAATGCATTTTAGTCATCAAATATTATTTTTACGTAAACTCTTACTAATGGATGCTGACCTTGAAAGGGTGACCTTCTAAGGGTTGCACGTAACATGATAAGAGGACAGATATGAACACATCTGTGCTTATTCTTTACAACCCTGCTGAAAATCCAAGACCATCTTTGCTATCTGGTAAGTCCTGGTAAAAAGGCAACAGTCTCTGAATTACGACAAACTAAGACAGATAAATAAGACAATGGTTAATGTCGATCGGAAAATCTCAAACTATTATTGAACAATCAGGAATAAGCACGCTGGGAAATAACTTCTTAGCTGCTAAAAATGGTTTCGCAGCCAAGCTGGACTTTCCAACAGACAAGGGAGTAAGACCATTAGCATGCAAATACATCCACGATATGTACCCATCATTATCCACTACACTATTAGAAAAAGAAAGAAAGAAAAAAGGCTCCTCGAGGGTTCTTCAGACGGTTAACATTCTTATTAATGGGTTTTCTACTTGGAAGGGAAGGAGTACTTTTATAACGCTAACAATTTTATTAAAGTAAAGAACACCACATGATACGTTTTATCTGGTTATAGTTACATTTAATATTCTTCAAAACAAGTTACTTCCTGCTATCCCTTAAGTTATAGCTGTTATAAGCAGCTGTTGCATTACCAGCCTGTGCGTCTCTCCCTCTCTCTCTCTCTCTCTTTTCAGATTAGTTTATAAGATTTATCCTTAGTTATGATTTGCTAATCAATTGATTTAACTAATGAAGAGAAAAAAAGTCAGGTACTTACTGAAACAAATAAAATGGTAGTTTAACTCTAGTAGTGTTTAAAGACAGGCTTCCTTAGATTTATTCGTTTTGTTTTTTTTTTTAATATATGAAGGTCCCTTGGAAGATGGATCCCGTAGGCTTTTCCGCAGGACTTCCTTATTAAATGGCTTTTTATTTATATATCTTTGAGAAGTCTCAGCTCAGTAGTCATAAAAAATCTGTGAATGTTCCTTGGTCTGATTCTTAAGCAAAAGGAGAAAAAAAATTTTTTTTTAAAAATTCCCAAGCACTGTTTATTTTGAGGACGTTTTGAGTCATTTGGAGTGGGAAGAGAATCCTGAGCACATGACCGTGCAGAAGAGAAGTTCTTCTTCATTAATGAGAATTTGAAAACACCACCAGCCATACGACTGTTCAGGACATAACAGGAAATCAGGACTGTGAATGAATATGGGGCTTTTTGTTCTAAAATACACGTTTGACTTTGATTCTGAACTCTCGTTATGGATGTTAAGTGATTCCTGAACAGTGAAGTTTCATTTAAATTCATTTTTTCCCCCTTGTTATTTTAGTAAATTAAAATAGTGTTATGGTGGGTAACGGAATAATGGACTGAGCATTTGGAGGAAGTCTCAAATAAAAAACGACACAATGTATAGGTGTATGGATAGCCTACATCCTACAGGAAACCACACACTAAGCCTACTAGGTTAAATAGCAAAGTAAGCCTACTAGGTTAAATAGTACACTAAGCCTACTAGGTTAAATAGTACACTAAGCCTACTAGGTTAAATAGCACAGTAAGCCTACTAGGTTAAATAGTACACTAAGCCTACTAGGTTAAATAGTACACTAAGCCTACTAGGTTAAATAGTACACTAAGCCTACTAGGTTAAATAGTACACTAAGCCTACTAGGTTAAATAGCACAGTAAGCCTACTAGGTTAAATAGCACAGTAAGCCTACTAGGTTAAATAGTACACTAAGCCTACTAGGTTAAATAGTACACTAAGCCTACTAGGTTAAATAGTACACTAAGCCTACTAGGTTAAATAGCACAGTAAGCCTACTAGGTTAAATAGTACACTAAGCCTACTAGGTTAAATAGCACAGTAAGCCTACTAGGTTAAATAGTACACTAAGCCTACTAGGTTAAATAGCACAGTAAGCCTACTAGGTTAAATAGCACACTAAGCCTACTAGGTTAAATAGTACACTAAGCCTACTAGGTTAAATAGCACAGTAAGCCTACTAGGTTAAATAGTACACTAAGCCTACTAGGTTAAATAGTACAGTAAGCCTACTAGGTTAAATAGCACAGTAAGCCTACTAGGTTAAATAGCACAGTAAGCCTACTAGGTTAAATAGCACAGTAAGCCTACTAGGTTAAATAGTACACTAAGCCTACTAGGTTAAATAGTACACTAAGCCTACTAGGTTAAATAGTACACTAAGCCTACTAGGTTAAATAGCACAGTAAGCCTACTAGGTTAAATAGTACACTAAGCCTACTAGGTTAAATAGTACACTAAGCCTACTAGGTTAAATAGTACACTAAGCCTACTAGGTTAAATAGCACAGTAAGCCTACTAGGTTAAATAGTACACTAAGCCTACTAGGTTAAATGGTACTCTGGGTCACAATAGTAAGCTACAGCACCATATTTAGCAACATGCGTCGCTTGTAGGTAGAAATAATAATCATAATAATAATAATAATAATAATAATAATAATATACACTCACCCCGGCGTCTTCCCGTTTGCTACACCGGTCTCTCGCTTCACTCACACACACACACCCCAGTAGTTCCAGAAAGAGCCGAACTCAGATTTCCATCGTCAGAAATGCACCATAAACAAGACGACCGGCCAGAGCTCCTGAGAGAGACTCATTGAGGGAACAGGGGAGGGTTAGTGAGGTCATGACCAGCCCTGACAATCCGCACGCCAGCTGCAAACATCCTAATTATGACCAGTTTTTGGTAATGAAAGGGATATCCACGGTTCTGGCAGCTGTAAGCATCCTACTTTTGACTATTTACATGTATATTTTTGTCATTCAAAGGCTATCCAGGGTTACGACATGTAGGATAACAAATAACCGCCGAATAGTAGAAACCTGTTACAATGAGGAGCTGCCCACAATGCTGAACGTTAAAGCTATGGAGAAAAACTAGGAAGAGAGAGAGAGAGAGAGAGAGAGAGAGAGAGAGAAAGAGGCTGACTTTCAGATTGTAACCTGTAGGGGGCGACAAACCCAGTCTGTACCATTGTTTCAGTTATTATTCTGCTCCTGCTGAAAGAAAAAAAAAACAAAAAAAAAACAATAGAAACTATCACAGAATTTCGAATGGTTTCCACTACAAATACCATTACAAACCATTACCATTAACCCTTAAACAAGCGAGAGTTGAAAATGATTAACAACAACAACAAAAAAAATTTTCATGTCATTTTATATATCATTTGGATTCAAGTAAAAACATATCCAAAGGAATTTTTTATATTAAGGTACAAAACAGTCAGTCATCCCTATTTATTTATTTATTTGATGCCAAAAAATAAATAAATAAAAGATGAGTTTCTGATTTCACCAATTATTTTAAAACGTCATACATATTTATTCATTCGTTTAAAAAAAAATAAAATAAACGAAAACAAGATAAATCATGTCAGAACTTTTTCCACCCTCAATGTGAAATTACAACGTATATAAATGAAATGAAAAACAATCACAATCAAACATTTTTGGGGGGGAAAAAAAAGGAAAAATGATAAACTTACAATAACTTAGGTGCATAAGTGTATACACCCCTAAACTAATACTTTGTTGAAGCACCTTTCGATTTTATTACACCACTCTGGCTTTTTTTGGATACGAGTCTACCAGCGTGGCACATCTTGACTTGGTAATATTTTCTAAATATCAATAAAACATTCTAGATCCATCAGACTGTAAGGGTATCTTCTGTACACAGCCCACTTCAGGTCACCCCACTGATTTTTTTTAGTTGGGTTCAGGTCTGGACTCTGGCTAGGTCATTCAAAAACATTGACAACATTCCTTTGTTGATTTGGATGTATGCTTTGGGTCACTGTCATGCTAAAAGAGGACATTCCTTTTCATCTTCAGCTTACTAGCAGACATCTGAAGGTTTTGCACTAAAATCGACTGGTATTTGTAGCTATTCATGATTCCGTCCAACTGTAGGAAAAGAGTGGAATCTGGATGTAAGTGGATTTGGTAAACTCCCACTTAACTGCAAGTTTCTCAGATGTACAAGGGTACAGACGGACCCAGCTTACGCAAAAAAAAAAACATTAAATCTTCCCAAACAACCAGTTTGACCCACTATTATGGTTGAAATTCTAGCTGTGAGGACTGCTGGCTGTCCTGCTATGTGAGGGCCTTTCATATGTTAATGACTGGCAATTGCAAGAGAAAGGTGTAGGGAAACAAATTGGCTGGTCACAGCAAACTACATTACTGCAAAGAAATACAGACTAAATTAAACAACCTAATGCGAAAATTAACAAAACAGTGGTGATATATCATAACTACATATTTATCTATTTTTGTATATATAACATTTTTGTATACAACCATTACACAACATTTTGATTTGAACTCGTTTTCTAAAATAAGGAGATTTATCTTACCACGTTGTTTTTTAACACCTACACTATCATATGCTGATATAATGGCTAAAGTTAAATGACTGATGGATCGTTCAATACAATTACCGAGTAAATCAAGAAACATCAACCAAACAACATTCCAGCATTTATTTACGATTTTTTTTTTTTTTTTAACAATGCGGGTATAACCAGTATACTGTACAGTACAGGTTGTACAGTATAGCTTGTACCTGTGTGCAGTTCAGTGGCCCATCAAGATGAACAAACTTGGACAAAAATGCTGGCAGATACCTGTCAGCTATTTGCAGTCGATCAATGGACATAACTCTTGAGCATATGATGCATGCTTGTACAAAGTCAAACCACTTTTCATAGTATCTGCTGCAAATCAGTCCCTTCAAACAAAACAGAGAATAGGTGTTTGTCCTTTGGTGAGCAGTACATCTACTGAATCTAGAGGTAATTTTACGGGGAATCGTTCCCATATCCCGAGGCACCTTTACACAGTCTATTTTTTCTTTGTATTTCATGAAGTTTTTGGGTACTTAAAACACCAAGCTCAATCCATAACCTAAAATGTGCCTAGCTGTTCCAAGAAGTAGATTGTGCATTGGTGTCACGTCCCGGAACGTAAGGGAGGATAGGACGGATGCAAGTGCAGTAAAAGACTTTTATTTACGAGCGACAGGCAGACAAATCCAAATCATGATACAGAAGCATGGTCAAAGCAGGCAACGGGTCAGGCGATCTACAAACAGGCATAAACTGGGCTAGGCTAGAATTCAGAACGAACAAAAGTCAATAAACATGAAACGAGAACGAGAACAAAGAACAACCGCTTGGTAACGAGAATACACTCTGTTACTACGCGCTGTGCACAGAGACACGAGGGGTTTATATAACAAACGTAATCATGGGTTAAACACGGGACAGCTGAAAACAATGATGACACATTCGGAAAACAACCAAGGACAAAACAGGGACGGAGACAGAACATAACCATAACAAAAGCACGTGTCCAACGTAAGCAAAGTCAATGTCATGAAGACCGAAAAGCGTGCGTTCGCTAAGGGCTCGCGCACGGGCTTGCGCTTCGGTTTCCTGAGCACGCTGCAATATTACAGCGCTGACTCAAGGGGAAATCGTGACAATTGGATCAATGGCAACAAAGCTTATGGCATCATAGTATTTCAGGTGAAAAAATTCAGACCATCTGGCACCGTAGTGTGCTTCCAATCTTTTCTGAGCTGCACCAGATAAATGTCCCCTACAGAATATGGCAAATGTTTGAAAGGCTGATACCAATCAACATTCATCATAAGGGCAAAATTGTTTGGTTCTGCTAGAAAAGGCTGTCCATTAACATACTGAAAGTCAGCTCAAATTATTCTGCCATAACATCATTAGGAATTTCACCACTTTTCACACTTTTCCAATAACCTGGGTCTTTATACCAAGGTCTCTAGAGACTGAACCACTTTCTTATAGCAATAGGTTCGTATTGGGTAGAAGTATTATTTGCTATTAAAACTTATCATCTTAGTCATTAAGAGAGAGCCACATTTCTTTCTCAGAGCAGATGTCTTGTGTGGATGTTTGTGAAATGGAACATATCCACACGTGTTACCGGTTGCTGATCCATCCCTGGTAACATGGTAGAACTCAGTAAGTGTATATGTTGTCATATACTTGGGACACACAACATAATTCACAGAGGTTGTCTCTGTTTATGCTAGTAAATTTTCCCAGTAAAGTCTTGGGAATCATACTGGCAAAACTGCTAATCGAATTAACACAGAGAATATTTCCCATGAAACACATAATCTGCCGTAGGCATAGCAGCAGTGATGTGATTATTATCAGATATATTAAATGCAGCTTGCCAGGTTAAAAGCATCATTGATTGAAATAACTTCCCAGAGCTATTTCCGGTTGTCTCCTCTGCATCCTTGTTTTCATCTGCTGTTAAACCCAAATGTTCAAGGGCTCATGGTATTCATCTGAAGACTCTGTTTCACTGGACTGCAGGAAAAGCACGAGCTCATCGCCGTCATCATCTTCAAAATAATAAGAAAAGCATTTCGGCAATCACAGAAGAAACAACTGAGAAAATCATGTTATATCATTTTATCTTGGAAGAACATTTCGACATTTTTCTACTCCCACCTTCGGTGATTGTGGATAAAGTAAGCATACCTTCTGGTGGATCTGGAACTTCAGTCGACTGAATGTCTTCATTAGGCATGCACAGATTCCCTTTGTGTGGATTGCCTTAGTTGCCTGTAATAAAATGAAATAAATTTAGAATCAGCTATAGTTATTTATGTACCTAGTTATTCAACTGTGATAGAAGATAACTCTATAAATTCTTGTAAAGCCATGGGTTAATATCTGAGATGTTACACCTTGTTATGGAACTATTCATTATGCCTTAACTCAGACAGGGAGTGAATGTTTGTATATCTCCTGAGAGCACCTGTTAATCACCCTGCAGTTGTGCACTTTGTTATCCTATGCATGTGCTGAAGTGCCATTCATGACAACAAATGAAATGGTGGACAGACGTTTTCACGTAGTCAGGACCTTTTGTTTGTTTGGTCTTCGTGAATTTAACAAATCAAGAAAACATAACCAAATGAGTTCACAAAACGTAATCAAAGTATGCCATAATACCCATACGTTGCAACTAACTTATAACCTATATAACTTAACTAACATAACTTTATAAGCGGCAATAAATACAATAAAAAAATTTCTCGAGGGGTGCACGGTGACTTAGTGGTTAGCACGTTTGCCTCACATCGCCAGGGTTGGGGGTTCAATTCCCGCCGGTGCCCTGTGTGTGCGGAGTTTGCAGGTTCTCTAGGGACTGTGAGGGTTTCCTCCCCCAGTCCAAAGACATGCATGGTAGACTGATTGGCATGTCCAAAGTGTTTGTAGTTTGTGAATGTGTATGTGATTGTGCCCTGCGATGGATTGGCACCCCGTCCACAACCCTAACCCCTAACCCTAGGGTGTACCTCCGGATACGCTCCAGGTTCCCTGCGGAAGGATAAGCGGCATAGAAAATGGATGGACGGAAAGATTTCTTGAAAATATTAATACAATAACCCTTATGTGAGCATACCATAGCTAACTTACAAATAAATAATTACCTTTCAAAATAGCACTTCTGTTTTTACATTACCAAAGTCAATTAAAGAACTTACCCAACAGATTATCACTGTCGCGATTTCCCCTCGCGCTAGCGCTGGAGCATACGGTGCGCTCTGAAACCCGAAGCGTGAGATCAAAGTGTGAGTGCGCTTCCGGGTTTGTCAGTGACACTGACTTTTTGTTTACTTCTGACACGTGTGTTTTGTTGTGAGTTCTGTCCTGTCTCCGCCCCTGTATTGTCATTGGATGTTTCCCATAAGTAGCATCATTGGTCTCAGCTGTTTTGTGTTTACCCTGATTATGTTTAGTATTTAAACCTCTTGTGTCTCTTTGTTCGTTGCGAAGTATTGCATGAGTTTCCCTGTGTACCAAGCCTTTGTTTATAGTGTCGTGTCTCTTAGGTTTGATCCTGTTGTCGACCCCGTTGTTTGATTCTGTTTTGCTAGTTTATGATTGTTGGCCTGTTTTAGACCACACTATTATCTCACGATTTGGATTTGTCTGCCTGCTTCTCTTTAATAAAGCTCTTATTATGTAACAATCATCCTCCAAGTGTTCTAACTCTTCGTCAAAGATATCCTTTTTGAAACACTGCTGTGCTGTCATTTGCGAAAACCTTGCTCCAAACTGTGTGACAATAAAACAGTGCATGTGATAAAACCTTGTTGCAGTGCTTGGCAAAAGCACCATTCTCTTTTCTTCGTTTTGTTATCAATAGCAGATTGTCTTTCCATGTTGGCAGAAAAGGATAACGCAGCATCGTATTTGTGTTTCAGATAAATATATACAAATACACATGACGTTGCAAAATTTTTACAGTGGCATGCAGAAGTCGATCAACAGCCAACAGCAAGTCCAGTCAGATAAAGCAGCTGGTTTCAGGTCAGAATGATTTATCGTGCTAGTTGACCTCCAGGCTGTGAATGACCTTCATATTATGAAACTCTAAGGAGGAAACATTCAATGGGCCAGCCAGAAAGAGCAGAGCTGAGAAACTCTGTTAAAGCGGCGGCAAAAAACGAGCAAAGAAAGAGAAGAGTAAGTTAAGGAATTTGATTGATGTAGTTAATGTAGCTTTTTTTCTTTTCAAAATGCTATTAGCCATTCAGTGGTTAAGTTGTTGTTATGTTAGTTGGTGAAGTCCAGGTCTAAGGTCTTGCAGACAGACTTGGAAAGAGAACTGTGGGAGGCAGCAACCGTGGACATGATGTCCTATGAAGAAGATGGTATTGTTGATGGGAGGCCGGTGTGGGTTGTTAAACCACGGGCACAGAGGAGCCAATTCCTGTTGTTTTGTATATGTCATTCTTTTAATAAAGATATTTAAAGCCCGATTATTGTCTCAGAATTTATATTGTAAACAATGTTAATTGAAGGCCTGTAGCAAGGTGTATATTCTAAGGCTGTGGGTTTTGGGTAGGCTGAATTTTAAGTCTAACCAATAAAATGAAAGCCAATCCATGCAGTGACCTAATGGCTGTCAAGATTTCAGGGTAGGTTAAGTTTGAGGGTAAATGGTAAAAATGGTAAATGGCGCACTTATATAGCGCTTTTATCCAAAGCGCTTTACACTGTGTCTCATTCACCCATTCACACACACACACACACACACCAATGGTAGCAGAGCTGTAAGGCATGTAAGGCACTAACTTGCCATCGGGAGCAACTTGCGGTTCAGTGTCTTGCCCAAGGACACTTCGGCATGCGGAGTCACGTGGGCCGGGAATCAAACCACCAACCCTATGATTAGTGGACAACCTGCTCTACAACCTGAGTCACAGCCGCCCCCAATCCAGGGCAACCAATCCAGTTTGAGATTAATGAACATTAGGTGAGAAATGTTAATTATCACTTGGGTGTGAAAACATCCCCTGACAGGATTATCTTCCATGGCAACAAATGGCCATAGCACAGAAGGGTACGTCAGTCACTATACATCTGAATTGGTATATAACCAGGTGTATATGAACATGCAATTTAACACTCCCGGCCAGTACATTTCTGAATACGTCTGAAATTCAGTGGTGTATACAGGAGTCTACTGGTCCGATTACAGCTCTTTTCATGCAGTGTCCACCTTGTTAAAAGCCCCAGTTCTGGCTGAAGAAAAGCAGCCCTAAAGCATGATGCTGCCACCACCACGCGTCACTCTGGGTATGCTGTTCTTTTGGTGATGTGCATTTATTTCCCCCCAAACATACCTTTTGAAAATATGGAATTATTATACCTTTTGGAATTAGTCTCACCAGACCATAACATTCCTGCAGCTCCTTTAATGTTGCTGTAGACCTCTTGGCAGCCTCCCTGGTAAGTTTTTGTCTGGTCCTTTTATACATTTTGGAGGGATGTCCTGTGCTTGCTGATGTCACTGTGGCGCTCCATTTTCTCCACTTTTTGATCATGGCCTTCACGGTGTTCCATGGCACATCAAATGTTTTGGAATTGTTTTTGTACTCCTCTCCTGATTTATATCTTTTGATAGTGAGACCCTGTACAGGCTTTGTAAGCTGTTTGCAGACCATGGCTTCAGCAGTCAGATGAAACCACGAAGATGTGAAGACAATCCTACAGAAACAGCTGATCTTTATTTGAGGTTAATTCCTGCTGTATGTTAATTACTTTTGAACACAAGCTTGAATGTGTTTGGTTCATTCTGAACACAGCCACATACCCAATTATAAAAGGATGCGCACACTTATGCAACCAGGTTATTGTACAGTTTCCCTAAAAGGTATTTTTTTAAAATAGTTTTCCGCTGAATTTTTATTTGTTGTAATTTCACATTGAGGGTGGAAAAAGTTCTGACATGATTTATAACCTGAAATTTTACCAACAGGTGTGTGTAGACTTTTTATGTCCAAGTTAATCCACGTGAAGAACAACAAATTATCAATGACTGTTATAAGTTAAATTAAAATTGGTCTCAGAATCTGGAGAGCTCGCTGGGATCTGCTCTATAACTCGCACCCTTACTTTTATTCCTCTCAATGATATACTGAAAACAGACCCAACTTTGATTAGACAGGATTGGGTGAAAAACTCTTTCTCATGCTCTCTACAAGAAACTAAAGAGCATGCATCTTGTGGTGAACGCTGCCTGTTTAAGGGTTAACATTACTGGCCCTTAATGGTACATTTACATTTATTCATTTAGCGGACGCTTTTATCCAAAGCGACTTACAAATGAGGAAATACAAGCAAAGCGATATATCAAGCAGAGAACAGTACAAGTAGTGCTACTGTACAGGATCTTATAATTGAGTTCTAGAAAAGCAAAGTGCACAGAGTAGAGGAGTAAGTGCCAGAGGAAGGTTTTTTTATTATTATTTTCTTTAGAAAGGATAATGTGGGTTGGCGTTTTAGGGGTTAGTTCGGTGTTCAGGGAAGAGGTGGGTCTTCAGCTGTTTCTTGAAGATGGTGAGAGATTCTGCGGTCCGGACTGAAGTTCATTCCACCGCTGAGGGACGGTTAGTGTGAAGGTTCTGGAAAGGGATCTTGAGCCACACTGAGTAGGCGCTACTAAGCGTCGGTCGTTGATCGATCGCAGATTGCGTGAGGGAACGGAAGCCTTCAGGAGAGAGTTGAGGTAGGGGGTGGTGTTCCAGATAAGGTTTTGTAGGTGAGCATCAAGGCCTTGAATTTGATGCGGGCGGTTACAGGAAGCTAGTGGAGGGAGATGAAGAGGGGTGTGACATGGGTTCTTTTGGGCTGGTTGAAGACGAGGCGTGCTGCTGCGTTCTGAATCGTCTGAAGGGGTTTGATGGAGCTGGTTGGGAGGCCCGAGAGTAGTGCGTTGCAGTCGTCCAGCTTTGATTTGACAAGAGCCTGGACGAGTACCCGTGTAGCCTGTTCGGTGAGAGAGGGTCTGATTTTCTTGATGTTATACAGAATGAACGTACAGGCTCTTGCAGTTGTTGAAACGTGGTCTGTAAAGGTCAAGCTGTCATCAAAAGTCACCCCAAGGTTCCCGGCTGTCCTGGTGGTATCCACTAAACGTAATATGCCACCAATAGGAGGCAACGAATTACCAGTAGAGACCCACAGGGACCATTACAGTTTCCATTAAAAGAAATACAATTCTTATTATAACCATTAAAAACATTATAAATTCTGTGATGGTTTTTACTGGAGTTTTTTCAGCAGGAGCATTACAAAAGAATTTATGATAAATCGCTATACAGTGGGGTCCCAAAATCGGAGACCACATTAATAATTTTTTTGTTTCATTTAAAACTGGAAATAAACAGACGGTTTTCGAATTTTGAAATATTTAAAACAAAGAAAGTATATGTTCATCCATCTATTTGCAATACTCTATCCCGCCAGGATTTTGTGATTTTGCGATCACAGAAATGAATGCAAAATCAAGCAAACACCACAATATCTGGACAAGCGTGCAGTTTTTCACAATTACCACAGGTTTGGACCAAGACGCATCATGTGACATCGTCACAACGCGCATTCAGCCAAAGCGCTCTTCAGTTCACGTGCGTTGAACATGAGTACAGCTGAAAGGTCTTATCTCATCACTACGAAAGACAGCAAAAAACAATTTGGTGCATTTGCAATTTCACCAATTCAAGTCGTTTTCCACAAAAAACATAAATAAATTTAAAAAAACTCTGCAAGTTGCCAAAAAAATTGGCAGCAAAATCTAGCATTTTTGGCCACAACAATCACAAAACACTCAGAAAAATCCTGTACAGACTTCACACCGCTTATCATACACAGGGCCGCGGGGGACCCTGGAGCCTTTCCCAGGGAACCTGGGGCGCAAGACACTCTGGACAGGGTGCCAACACATCACAGGGCACAATCACACACTATGGACAATTTGGAAATGCCAATCAGCCTACAACACGTTTCTTTGGACATATCAGAGTACCTGGAGGAAACCCTCGAAGCACAGGGAGAACACACAAGCTCCGCACACACAGGGCGGAGGTAGGATTCGAACCCTCACCCCTGGAGATGAAAGACAAATGGCCACTAGGCCAATGTGTCCCCTCCGCATTTATATCTAAGCAAATTTGTGATGTTAACCATGTTATCTTCTTTATACAAAAGGTCAGATTTTCCTAATGCCTAATCTCTTTTATTGAAGCACCTGTTCAGTTCACACTGATGGAGTTGATCTAAAAGGTTTTGCATGAACTTGTGGACTCCATGCCAGCTCAAGCGCACAGTGTCATTAAAGCAATAAGGGGACAAACCAAACACTGAATTCATGTAAACATTTCAAAGATATACTACTTTTCACTGCAGTTCTTGTCAATAAAACAGTGTAATTCGTGAAGTGAGAATCCATCCATCCATCTTCTATACCGCTTATCCTTCTTCAGGGTCACGGGGGAACCTGGAGCCAATCCCAGGGAGCATCGGGCACAGGGCGGGGTACACCCTGGACAGGGTGCCAGTCCATCGCAGGGCACTGAAATGAGAATTGTTGTATTAAATTAGAAAAGAATGCAAAATAGAAGCATTTTCAGCAAGATAAAGATAAGTGGTCTCAGACTTTTGAACCCCACTGTGTCAATGATATAGTTTTGTAATAGTTTTTCTTCCAGAACAACATTTATCCTGGTCAGGGCTGCAGTGCATCCAGAGCCTATCCCAATAAAATTGGCTGCAAGGTCCATGAATGGGTCCCCAGTGCACTGCAAGACACAGCTATTATTCACAACTGGAGCAGTTCAGCATAGCCAATCTGCTTACCGTCATGTTTTTGGATGGTGGGAGGAAACCACAGAACCTGGAGGATACTCAAACCTCAAACAAACATATACAGAGAACAGGTGGAACTCCATACAGACAGTAACCTGAGCTCTGGATTGAACCAGGGACCCTGGAGCTGTGCAACAGCAACACTACATCACTGTTATTTATATTATCCGTTTCGACTCATCTCAGGCAACGTATATTTGTTACTACATTGTTTATATGTATTTGTTATCGATATATATTTGATCACTTCTAAATCATAGAGTCAGTAAAAAAAAAAACTAAAATATTTCCCAACATTATTTTCAGACCAAAAAACCCATAATGCTGGCTGCTGCATACAAAAAAAAATATAAGGTGCTATCCAGCAGAGGTCAGTACTGAACAGTTAGAACTATTTACTGTTATATATTGTGGGTGGCTGTGGCTCAGGTAGAGCGGGTTGTCCACTAATCGTAGGGTTGGTGGTTCGATGACTCCACATGCTGAAGTGTCCTTGGGCGAGACACTGAACACCAAGTTGCTTCTGATGGCAAGCTAGCGCCTTGCATGGCAGCTCTGCTCCCATTGGTGTGAGTGTAAATGGGTGAATTTACCATATATATTGTATACACCATATATTCATTTGACCCAGGCAAAGCAAACTCTAATCCAGATCATGCACTCATAATGCAGTGAATGTAGTGAGGAGGTCCATCCTAACAATGTGTTTCCTAGAAGTGTACTAACTAGAATTTATATATAATTAGCTATGTTGTCTCTCAGCTACTTCTTTCTCAGTTGTGACAGATGCTAGAGTTGAGGTCCTGTCTCTTTGTTGCGCAGCAGTTCCCAACACTGACAGTCGACCTGATGGAGAAACAGGATATTGCAGCTTACTCATTTTGTTATTCACAACATCCAGGAGCTTCACTACTCATTCAGGCAACCCAGTGTTCATCTAGCTACCCTCCATGTACATTATTGCAGGTATGAAATTATTGGCTGTAGCCATGTACAGTTTGTTATCCTCGACCCTGTTCATCACTTCTGATCTGTTATTATTTTGGTGGTGGGCCATTGCAGTGACACTGACATGTTAGTAGCATGGTTGTGCGTGTGTGTGTGTGTGTGTGTGTGTGTGTGTGTGTGTGCATCACTGGTACACTTGTAACAGGTACAGTAGCTTTGATTTTTAAACACAGTAAAGATCTATTGCCCCCATTATTAGAAAAAATCTACCTTGTTGTTACATGTTGTAGGTTTACAGATGGAGAGTACTGTACAGCGTCTCCGTCTTCACAAGTCACAGCTACACAGCACAACAGATGTACTGTAAAGGTGTATATGTGTACATGTATAGTACTGATAACGAGTCTTTATTAATCACATATACATGACAGAACAGTGAAATTCTTTTCTTCGCATACCCCAGCATGCCAGGAAGTTGGGGTCAGAGCGCAGGGTCAGCCATGATACAGCGCCCCCTGGAGCAGAGAGGGCATTGAACAAGGGCATTTGAAAAGCACTATTGTTTTACGTCTAGTCTCTACCAACAGTGGCAGCTTGGCATTGCTGGGGCTTGAACCCCCGACCTTCTGATCAGTAACTCAGAGCCTAAACCGCTAAATACAAAATGGTGAACACAAGTTAACAAGGGCATTTGAAAAGCACTCTTGTCTTACGTCTAGTCTCTACCAACAGTGGCACTTTCTCTCCATTGATATTTCCCTATCAACAGATGTCTCACATTCCCATACCACTGATCAATGAATGTTACGTCAAATGAGGTCAAACACAGCCCAAGCTGGTTGGCACAGGATAAAGAACAGCTGCTCCACTGCCTGCTGAAATAAACAACGCTGTCGCTTTGGCTTATATAAGGAAGTAGCGTCAATAAGTGAAATGCTCATTTGAAAGTGGAAATAATGTCAAACAGGCTAGCCAACTTTGCCATTTGATAACTGGAAGTTAAAGGTTAAACTGGAGCTTAGGATAAGATTTAATTTAGGGTTTATTTTCCATTCATCCAGCAGTGATGCCAGCATGCACACATTTAGCCCCTGCCTATTGCCCCAACAGAAACATAAGGTAACTGGGCCACTCAATCGTCATGCTCTGTTAAGTCAAATTGTGATCATCGGAATAGTGACCATGGCCATCGCATCAAGAGTAACGTTCTATATTAAACTGATATTACAAACGGAGCAACACAAAAATGATTTGTATAGTCTTTATGTTCTTGATTTAATTTATCTAATGAACAGTGAAAAAAGCATGATGAAAAATTACGTTTATATTACCTAGATGATTTTCCTGTCACATTGATCTGAGAGTAAGAAGGTGAAATAAAATATATATAATCTATGTGTGTGTGTGTGTGTGGTGAACATACTGTACCAAAGGCGTTCTATGCTTTGTATGACTTCTAGATTAAGGTGACTAATACTGCTCCGATGGTCATTTAACATTGCCAGTGTCTGTGTTCTACATTATCCTACTAACCTTTGACCAATAACTCAGTCAATATCTTAATTACTCTTTGTTTTCTTTGACTACAAAGCAGGTCATTGCTTAGGGTAAAATCCTTTTAGATTATTGTACAAATGTTAACAAGCTTTCATATATTAGATCAGTGGTTTTCAAAGTGGGGGCCACCAGGGGGCGCCCAGGGGGCCTCAAAAATTTGATGTGAAAAATAAATAAATACATGATTTTATATGTGTGTGTACGTGTATGTGTATATATATATATATATATATATATATATATATGCATTACTATAACATGTTATTTGTAACAATACATATTAAAATCACATTTGCTATACCTAACTTGCTAATTGCTAAACAGACAAAACATTCCTAATGTACTGTAAAGATGTAAGATGTAATTATTAATAAAAAAAAAGGGGGGATATATTCAGAAGTCTGTATTTTTAATGTGTTTTAAAGACATCTCGCAAAAGGGGGACCTCGGTCAAATGTTAATGCCATTTGGGGGGCCTTGCCCTGGAAAAGTTCGGGAACCCCTGTATTAGAGGATGTCTCATACTTCACCCGATGCAACTTCACTCTGTCTGATCACCAGCCCAGATGATGTTAATTATCTTTCTGCAATTTCTGCTCCTGCATACATAATAACCTCCGTTGGCACGTGACTTTGAGGTATTTGACTCGCAGAGGGATGGAGTAGATTAAGTGCACATGTGGGAGGTTTAACAGAGTGGAATATGAAATAAGGAGAGGTAGTGATTGGGACGTGTCACTATGTTTCTGTTGATGATGGATAAGAAGATACTATTCAGTAAAGGATTCAAATGAATTCTGTGCTAGCGTTCAAAGTCTACGTTGCCAGTTAGACATAAAAGTGCTTGTTCTGGGGACTATGTTTACCAGTATCACGTCGACTGTGCTTTCTTCAGTGGATGTTCGTGGACGTCCACTCCTCGGTCGGTCCGCAACACTTCCAGTCTTTTTGAATTTGTTAATAAGTTTGGCGACAGTGTTGTGTGTGATGTGCTCGCAGCATTTCCAACATG
The DNA here is from genome assembly GCF_023375685.1 of Ictalurus furcatus. Taxonomy (NCBI): domain Eukaryota; kingdom Metazoa; phylum Chordata; class Actinopteri; order Siluriformes; family Ictaluridae; genus Ictalurus; species Ictalurus furcatus. Next base: position 1,714,998 of record NC_071269.1, read on the forward strand.
GCGGCAGCTTCCTGATCCAGCCATGAGAATGATTTCAATACATTGTTTTGTCAAAGATATTCTTAAAATGGTAATTTCCCCCATGCATGGAGACTTTTGGGACACCCTATGTTTGTCTAAAATGATAAATATACAAAAAATAATAATAATAATAAAAAAAATACATACTTATGTTAATGTACACATACAAAGAAGCGCCATATTCTGGTGTTTTAATAAATTTCCTTCGAGTGAAAAGAAATGTTCAGAAGCTGGTGAAATTGTCTTGCCTTGTCTCGCCTCCCAGAATCCCATACACCTTTCACTGGAATTCTGCAGCAAAGTAGATATGGTGCTGCCCTCTGGTGTTCACTCACATCAACTCCAGCCAAAAAAAAAAAACATGCCATAACAATCCACAGGAACAAACAATTCAAGTGAACATAATCAGAGCTACAATGTACCATGTATCCTTGAGAAGCTGTATGTAAAGAGTAAATCTTCACCAACACAAATCAAAAGAAATGTATTCCTTTAATACTCCATGTGTGTATTTAAGAAATCACTCTTCAAGTCACTAAACAAAATTCTGACTTCATTCAACAGTAGTAGAGAAGACCATTGACCTGGCTCTTTATGTGATTAGTGTGTTTAATGTGTTAAACGTAGCGTTAGGGCGTTGTGCTTAAATAGCCTATAGTGTAGGACAGGACGTTCTTTAGATTTAAACTCGTGCTTTGAAGTTGGCAATATTCAGAAATATTATGAGGAATAAATGCATACATACAAACAATATATATATGATTTACAGGTTATAACCATTTAAGGAATAAGTAGTTCGCTTGATTACTTTAAACATGGGACCCTCCTCTTTGTTTTTATATCATGGGAATTGTAACGGTTAGAAAGGAGAACAAGGTATATTTGTATAATGTGCATTTTAATAGGGTGAATTCAGATATATTGGGACAGTTTTTTTTTTATTATTATTTGAATTATAATAATAATAATAATAATAATAATAAAAGATCACTTTTAATGACACATTTGTTCGTTTGGGACACATACACTACATGGGCTAGATTTTTGTGGAAACCTGACCCTCATACTAATAGGTGCTTTTTGAACATCCCATTCCAGATTCCACTCCAGCGTTGGAAATACCATGTCTTTACAGACCTCACTCTGTGCACAGGGGCATGGTCATGCTGGAATATTATGTTTGGGCCTCTTCGTTCCTGAAGGTAAATCTTAATGCTACAGCATGCAAAGACATTACAGACAACTGTGCGTTCCGTGGCAAATGTTTAGCGAAGACCTTCATATTATAGGTGCTATGATGACATACTTTTGGCCATACAGTGTCTATTAACAGGGTTTGGAAAATGCTATTTTCTCCACGTTCGTACACTGAAAAGAAAGAAGCTCGTTGAATTCAAATGTGAACGTCGGTTCCATGTGATTTCACTGAGTTACAGTAAGATAGCTCGTTTTCATACATCCGACATGATTCGATCGTGTATTTTCAAAGCCCTGAAATAAGTGTGTGTGCTGCAACTGCGATGTACGACCACAGCAGTTAGTTATCATTCCGGTCAGTGCCGACAGTCTCGTGACTGTCTCGTGGTTTCGGTTAATACAGTGTGAATCGCTCATGCTTACATAATTCATTCGATTACTTAGAACTTGTTTAGGTAAGTTTGGTATATGCAATGAAATCACGTCTTGATGGGAAATTTGCTGGGCCCTTGAGCAAGGCCCTTGACCCTCGACTGCTCAGATGTATAAATGAGATAAATGTAAGTCGATCCGGATAAGGGCGTCTACCAAATGCCGTAAATGTACGTTCTCTTACCATTTCTCCCCCCAGTGTATTCAGTTTAAGAACAGAAGTAGGAAACCACCACTTAGAGACGTGATCATTTTATCTGCTGCACCTGAATTCACCCTGTGTCGGTTAATGGCTGACTCCTGAAAAACAGCTAAGCATACTTTGACCTCGGTTCAAAGTTCAGATTGCTGAAAACTGACGTCTAAAAGTTCTCTGTCCTTATTCACGTCATTTGCCGTGTTTTTTGTTTCAGTCCTCGAGGTCTCTCGGGTCGGACGAGGCGCTGGGAAACAGGACGTCGCTCTCTAGTGACCCGTTACTCCCGAGGCCGGGCACGCGCCCTCGCAAGAGGAAGTGAGTCCGCCGCTGGAGGAGGCGCTGCTGCTCCTGCTTCAGCTCCACGTAGGAACGGGAGAACGTGTGGAAGATGGATGTCACGGGGAAGGCCATGAGAAGGATGCCGCTCAGGATGCTGCTGAGTGCCACCACCTGGCCAGGTATGCTGCGTGGCACCATGTCACCGTAGCCCACCGTCGTCATCGTGATCACCGCCCACCAGTATGTGGCCGGGATGCTGCTGAACTCCTGCGTGGCCGCCACCTCGTTCTCGATCAGGTACAGGAGCGGGGAGAAGAGCGCGATGGCCACGCACAGGAACAGCAGCAGCAGGCCGAACTCGCGCGTGCAGCGGCGTGCAGTAAGGCCCAGCGTCTGAAGCCCGAGTGAATGCCGTGCCAGACGCATCACGTACAGGATGCGCAGAGCCCGCAGGACACGCAGAACAAGCCCAACTTTGTCCAGATAGCTGCTGCCCGAGCCCGTGGAGGTGCCGTCCACAGCCAGGGTGATGTAGTAGGGCAAGATGGCCACCACGTCAATCAGGTTGAGCGGATGCCGGAGGAAGGCCAGCTTGCTGCGGTCCTGAATGAAGCGCAGTGTAAACTCAAGAGAAAACCATGCCACACACACGGTCTCCACAATGAAGATGTTGTAGCACATCTGGGAGCATTTGCCCTACAACATGCAACAAGAGCAATTAGTATTGTATCGCTTTCAAAGTAAGCCTTTTTTTTTTTTTACAAATATTTGAATGTTATCCTTGTATATCGCTACCACACCTCCATGCACAGTTCCTTAAAAAGACAATATCCTAATCATACACACTACAGTATATCTTCATCAGTAACTTCACGTTAAACTATCAGATTAAAAAACAAAGAGAGAGAGAGAGAAAAGAAACAGTACTAATGTGCTCAAAATGAAAAAAAAAACAAAAAACACATAGCGTACATTACACACGATCACAGATTTTCACGTGACAAACGTGAACACGCATTTCACTATTATGCCAGGAAATGAGAACTCAAGTAAACACGTGACATCATGCGAATCATTTGGGATATCACGTGTGAAAAGGAAAGATTTAGCCTTCTGGGAGAAATAAAAATGAAGAATGAAACGCGCGAGAAAACGACAAAACAGATCATGTGAAAATGACTGAAGCGTGCGGTGGAGATAAAACTATCGAAAAGCGTGTTATTTGTGTAAGGAAGGACATTTTTGATAGCGACGAGTAATCATTTTGGTCTGGGCTTTTCACGGTTGCAAGGCTGAACACATACCAGCAGAGGGAAGCATTACCTTCCAGATTCCAGCACTGTGTCACTACAGAAATCAGCTTCTTCATCCAATTTCTTCATTAGTCTTAACCAGTGCTATTTTTTACACATCCTTACACACATTCGGTTCCATATTAACAGTGGCCCATCATATCGTTTTATTTCAGAACTCCACCACTCAACCATAATATGAAGTCATATACATTTGTCGAGCATATACGATTAAATGTGTTAATCCATCCATCCATCTTCTATACCACTTTATCCTTTTCAGGATCCCAGGGAGCATGGGGCACAAGGCGGGGTACACCCTGGACAGGGTGCCAGTCCATCACATACACACTCACACACCCATTCATACACTACGGACACCTTGGACACGCCAATCAGCCTACCATGCATGTCTTTGGACTGGGGGAGGAAACCGGAGTACCCGGAGGAAACCCCTGCAGCACGGGGAGAACATGCAAACTCCGCACACACAGGGCCACGGTGGGAATCGAACCCCCGACCCTGGAGGTGTGAGGCGAACGTGCTAAGCACTAACCCCCATGCGCCCCCTATACGTGTTAATGTTCATTTTTATTGTGTAAATATAGCCCCATATATGAAAATCTTTAAGCCAGTTTCCAGATTTGGTATAAGCAGTACAGTATGTCTATGTGTGAGGATTTAACATCCATATCCAGTATACAAACGTGTATATGGCCTTAGATCTCATGTCCACATGAGTCTGAAATCCAGACTGACCTATGGAGTATTTAGGTTTTGTCTGTAAATTGAACAATTTAAAGTTACTGTATATGGTTATGAAGATCTATGTCATGGAACAATTGAGAATGGTGATGTAAATATCCACTACGAGGCTGGGTTAAAAAACAAAACAAAACAAAAAAACACCCGAAAGCCACATATTTGCATTTCTTTCAAACACTGTGTAAACAATGTTTACTATCTGAAGAACAAGTATTACTCGAATGATTTCCTTCAGTTCTCTTAACCGGTACGGTATTCTCTACTCGCGCATCTTCATTCTTATCGATTTCAAGATCTCCTGACCTCAATAACAGCCGTCTTGCACCCTGGCACTACATGCTGCTGTTGATATGTTCTGCAAAACCGTGTATGTGACCATTGCCGCATTGAAAACGTTAGGAATGACTAAGCATATTGCCATTCTAACAAGGTTTCCACAGATGAGCACAGGACGCTGTTATTACATGTCTCCCGGGAAGAAACCCCAGACCGTCTCGTTCGGAATTGTAAATTGAGATGAATTAATCTCCCTGTCCTTTAATAAATTACATCCAGTCCTGCATTTCAGCACTACTTTTGATGTTGGCTTAAGAGGAAAGACTTCGGTGTTACGAAACATACTCCCACAAATGCAGAATTAAGGCTAAGTGGTACTGAAGTACTAAAGTGATGCATTAAACTCAGCGCCTTTACTAGTACTGATGCGGAAAAGGTCAAACATAAATGTTCTGAAATATACGGATAATTATGTAAAAGCTGTAATGGATATACTGTGCGTAAATACACATGCTCTCTGATACGATTACGAAGAGGAAAAAATGGTCAAATGAATTATTTCGGCAGAATTTCACCCTTTTTCTATGCACATTATTAAATATTAATGTATTATAGCTGCATTACTGGCGGTTGCATGCATTTGTAGCAGGTTCACTATGTAGATCTGTGTTTATGTAATACCTTAAGTAGAATATAATGGGATTCGTACTGTATATACGGTTCATTTCAAGCATACACGACATTAAAACGTCTGTCGAGGTAGGACAATGTTTGAATACGTCATAATTGATAATCACATGCCCTGGTTCTCTTCTTATTTATATTCATTTATATTCAAGCGGCATCTAAATTCGATTAGCATAAGAGGCTGCTGAATCTGTAAACCGGCGTAACTGCAGCACGTTTCTTATTTAAAATCAGTCTGTCTTTTTTGAAGTGTCCTCGGTTCTTAGAAATGATACACATCATTTCGCAAATTCATTTTTGCTCCATCACCAGGCAGACTGACCATGAATAGTGCATGTCGCTGTTCATGACTTTCTGTAGTTGGAACACATGCGTGGGAGTTTATTTGGCATGCAAAGAGATACCTTGCTGTCTTGGTGGTAGTACTATAGACCATTAAAACAAGCTATTTGTTTGCCGTGTCAACAAAAAGGCCAAAGCGGACTAACAAAAGCGGACAACAAAAGGCCAAGGCGGACTAATTTCCTCAGCGAATACATCATTACCAATCATAGACTGCTGCCTTCTTGTCTGACATAAGTGCCTGACCTCAGTAACACTAGTAGCTGAATGTGCAAATCCACCCAGCTACGATCCAAAATCTAGTGGAAAGCCTTCTCAGAAGAGTGGAGGTTTTTATAACATCAAAGGGGGACTAAATCTGGAATGGGACGTTCAAAAAGCACATATGGGTGTGATGGTGAGATGTTCACAAGCTTTTGGCTATAAAGTGTACAATTATTTCAAGATTGCTAACATACTTTATATAAGGGGTGTCTTTATATAAAGTCTGGCTCGGGGACAGGTTACTGGCCCATGGCTTCTCTATTAGAATGTATAATCATACAATAGCCCACAGACCAACATGTTGCAATTTTTTCCTTCACCTGAGGGTGGCAGCAGACTGCGTTAACACAGTTAGCTAAAATTCATGAGCCTTTTTCTCAGAATTCTCTGGAACATATCCATCCATCTTCTATACCGCTTATCCTTTTCAGGGTCACGGAAGGCGTGGGGCACAAGGCGGGGTACACCCTGGACAGGGTGCCAGTCCATCGCAGGGCACACTCACATACACACTCACACACTACGAACACTTTGGACACGCCAATCAGCCTACCATGCATGTGTTTGGACTGGGGGAGGAAACCGGAGTACCCGGAGGAAACCCTCGCAGCACGGGGAGAACATGCAAACTCCGCACACACAGGGCCACGGTGGGAATCGAACCCCCGACCCTGGAGGTGTGAGGCGAACGTGCTAACCACTAACCACCATGCGCCTCTGGAATGTATATATTTTTATATCATTTTTGACAGTGATATGGAGACACCTAAACACTTTTCTGTTTTTTAGCAGCGGTCAGTCCAAAGGTGAATAAAATTCACCAAGCCAGTTCACTTTAGGGGAGAAGACATGGGACATGGAAGATGTGTGCACTTCTGATAGCGATGTTTATTACTTCTTTTTTATATACATACTCAAGACGTATAATCAAATCTGCCACAATGGTCGCAATAGAGAACATACTGTTGTAGGATCAATATTAGCACTGTAACCAATCAAGCTTTATTATTTGAAGTAAATTATCCAGCTCCTCCATAATATAAAGTCATAGCACCCACACACACCAGGGTTTTACACTGGTGCTTAAACCCGGGAAAATGTTCCACGATGGTGAATGGTATCTCCTTCCGGGTTTCGGCACCACTGTAGAACCCTGGTGTATGTGGGTGGAAAGGAGGACTTGGGAGACAAAGCGTTGTGCTTCTTTTATTTTTAATTTCATCACGCATTAACTGCCAGTTCCACCCCTCTTCCTCGCCATCTGCAGCTGATGCTTGACCACGCCCCCACTGCCACACATACACATACTACAGTATAGCCAATGTCTATATGTCCACATATCAGATTTCCACATGGGCAGATCCAGCAGTCATGATGTCTGAAAGAAAAAATCCCTGCATAATCATGTTAATATCATTTTTCACTCCGATTTGTAGATATTTGTATATTTCGTTAACCTCTTTAGTATTTAGGTTTTAAAAACTGTGCGGGGATAACATTCAGCAACTCATAGTCACATGGTTGGAAACATAAGCGATGGAAATTCAGACTGTAAAAACAAAGAGAATGATGCTGTGAATGTTGACTGGGAGGATGTTCTGACTGGGTTGGTTTTTTTTTTTTGTTTTTTTTTTTTAAAAAAAAAACATCAGAAAGCTGCCTATTTGCATTCCTTTCACTCTGCACAGCTGTGAACAAAAGGAAGACAACTAAAGTGTTATTCTTCTGCCATTCATACATCAACTCGGTGAGAAAAAAAAAGCAATTGTGAAATGCCATGTTTATGTTTACTAGCTATAGGATGTTACTATTCTGGGCAGTTAAAGAAAGGATGGCAGTATTTGCTCATTTCACATTTGCATCATCCTCAGAGTCATCCAAGCTGCTTAGAAGGAGGCCAGATATTTTCACATCAGTTTCATTCAAATCAGTCTTTCAAGCATGATGAATTCAATTCAGATGCAGGTTCTAGTACTATGACCTGAACTATAGATTGATTATTCTGCAGGCACACACATTCAGGAACTTACATTTTCTTCCTCCTCTCTCATGGCAGGCATGGTGCTTATGGACAGATTAATGGCTGTGATAGTGACAAAAAGCACTGAGAGGCAAGCGAAGATCTTTCCGGGAAGACCTGAGTGCGGCCTTTCCACCATGTCTCTTAGCTTGACCATGCAGCGGCCCAGTCGAGATTCTCTGTCAGTGCCTTCCTCCCTACCACCTCTGTCACTCTCATCATCCTCTTCTTCCTCATCTTCATCGGCCACCCTTTCAAGCTCGTCTCGCTCTTCTATGCGCTGAATCAGGCGCCTTCGACAGCACCACTCCAGCTTTTCCTCTGGGACACCCCAGTACAGCAGTTCTTCCCGGAAGGACAGAGCGCAAGTGTCCCTCAAAGCACGCAGCTTGCCGGCACGCAGGAACGTCAGGATGGCACGGAAAGCACACGGGCTTCGGTCAAAGAAGAACTCATTACGAGCCACATCGTAGTCGTCGCACACACACATGATCTCATCGAAGCTTGTACACAGACGCAGGCGGCCTAGCCGTGACAGTGGAAAGTCATCCAGCGTGCTCCATGGCAACTGGTAGCGCAGGCCACCCACATTGATGATGGCATGTAAGCGTTGGGAGCCAGGCAAGAGGCTGGCATCAGCGTCAGGATCCTTAGCAAGGCACCGGGCACGTTTGTAGTAAACACCCTTAAGGGCCTCACTATCCTGGATGGGTGGTGGGTTCAGCGAGGTGTCCGAGAGGCAGCTCAAGGCACTGTAGTCATAGTCAGAGCCATCGCCAGCCAGTAAAGTCATCTTTCATCCGCACACCTCCAATCTCAGAGCGCCTCACATGCCTGGAGGCCAGCAATTATTCACTGGCCCTCACCTACACAACGGAATGATGAACAAATGAGTTATTATACAGTCCATATGCGTATAGTCAAATCCAAAATTACTGGCAACCATCAAATAATGGGTGGAACCTAATTATATACACTAAAGTAGACATTACAACATTAAACCTTTCTCTCAAAAGGTTATATGCCAAAAATAAAATTATGGAACAAATAAATTTAGTATAAACAAATTCTCTTGAAAATCAGAAACAACAGAAACAACAACGTTTCCAACAAGATGTGGAAAAGGCTTTTATCCCATGGCTGCTGTGAAGGTTGATGGCATCAATATTTTAGCCCAAACCCTGGCCACGGGAATTAAGATTTAAGTCAATAACCGTAGATTAATTATTTAGCAAGATAATGAGTTTAAATGTACATCCAAATCAACACAGAAATATTCGCAGGAACACAAACTCAACGTCATAATCCTGGGGCTGTCTCTATATACTAACTTCTGTTGCTGATGGACATAAAATCAACATCCAACGATGTCAGTGATTGTTCAACAGTAATGGAGTAAAGTAATACCAGGTACCGCCTGTTATCAGAGACAGATAGAGTGAACCCACATGCACACTTTAAATAGACATGGCTAGGAGTATATTATATGACTAGAATGCCCTCACTGCCAAGCACATTACACTAACTCAAATAAATACAGTAATCTGTCATTCCTATCTGGGGCAGCCCTTTCTTACCTAATTTCATTTAGGTAATTTCATTTTACCAATCAGATATTCCGTTGGTGGTCTTGTCTGTGGTTAGTGAAATATTACTTTCTCTAGATATACAGCACATTTATTTTATAGTCTTTTTTTTAAAAAAGATATTTCAAACAACATTTGAATGTCATGCTACAAAGTATACAGGGTATCAAAGTAAAAAAAAAAAAACATACGTAAACCCACTGAATTCTTAATAATGAAATTTAAATACCTACATACCTATGTGGCCAAATGTTTGTGGACACCTGACCATCACACACATCTGTGGGTCTCCCCAAAAATACTTGCCACAGTGTTAGAAGCACATAATTGTAGACTCAAGACATGAATACATGTTTGCCAAGGTTGGCTTGAATGGCTAGATATTTCATTCTAGGCTCGATCGTTTTTGCTTTGTTTTCTTCGGATAGTTTGGATGCTTTTTTTCTCCAATTCAATCCCGAGTTTGGGTTACAGTTTCACATTTTCCTCATGTTTGCATGGGTTTCCTCCATGTTAAACGGTTTTCTCCACCTGTCCAAGGAAAATGCAGGTAGGTAGACCGAGTATGTTAAATTGCCTGTAGGTGTGAATGAGTGTGTGTGTGCATGGTGCCCTACGATGGACTGTTACTAGGTTACCAGGATAGGCTCCGGATCCAGTGCGACCCTGAGCTATATAAAGAAGTCACTGAAGATGAATGAATGAATCGATTTGACTAGTCGAATCTCAGCACTGGAACCTCAACCTGAATAGTACTGTTTTTTTTTTATTTATTTTTTTATATATCTCTAAAATGATTGAATCTGAATTTGTGAAACCTTTTGAACATAGATGCTTGCTGTTTTATTTAAACTTGAGATTTAAAATGTGAATCTCTGAACATGGAAATTTAAAGGAGGTTCATGTAAAACAAATAAATACAGACGTATTGTTTCTAGGTCATTTATTTTAAATGTTATGAATTTAATAGTGTTTACATTTCTTTATTAAAAAAAAAAATCAGTAGCTTTAAAACATTCAAATCTTTCTGTGTCTTTCTTTTTTCTTGCTTCCATAACAGGGCCTCACATACAGTAAAGTGTATAGATCATATAGGAGCTTTACTGTAGTAGTAGTCTCCCATTTCCTTTGTAAAGGAATGAATGATATCTTATGTGACCACTGCAACTCTAATTACGCCCCCAAAAGAGCTTGTGGAACAAAACAGCTAATGGTATTATACTGAGTGCTCGGCTGTAGGGAACTGCTTCCTCGATAATGCACCAAAAAGCACGTTTCTAATAGGCTCCATTGCCCTTCAGCTTAGCAACAGGGCCACTGTTGGCTTTTTAGGGAATGTATTCTGAATCAGCGTCTTTGAAGATGAGAGACTGGAGCATCCTTGTGTTTTTATTGGTTTTTGGCCATTTTTCTTAATAGAAAGCTTAGTTCCAGCGAGGAAACAGATTAAACAGACATGCTGCAGGGCTTTCAGGAGGAGATAAAATAATTTGGAAACTGTTTCCCAGCATTCTTCACTCACTCACTCACTAATTTGTATCACAGAAAGTAGTTTCTAACACAAGGACATGTTAGGTGCTGAAATAATCAAACCCTTAGTAATGCTACATGCATGCTCTGAACATCACTGAATACATTAATATCCATCCATCCATCTTTTACACCGCTTTATCCTTTTCAGGGTCACGGGGGAACCTGGAGCCTATCCCAGGGAGCATGGGGCACAAGGCGGGATACCCAGTCCATCACAGGGCACAAACACATACACATTCACACACTACGGACACTTTAGACACGCCAATCAGCCTACCATGCACGTCTTTGGACTGGGGGAGGAAACCGGAGTACCCGGAGGAAACCCCCGCAGCACGGGGAGAACATGCAAACTCCACACACACAGGGCCACGGTGGGAATCGGACCCCCGACCCTGCAACACGTTTATCCAAATGTAATCTATTAGATGTAGAGATGTAAGATTTCTGTCATTCCGTTTCTGCACTCAAAATAGATCACTCGAGGAACAACGTGATAATCTTTGATTTGATAATGAACTGATATAATTATTTATTTATGTTTACGTTTCCTTTTGACGCCACAACTGAATAATCATAAATAGACTCTAATACACGCACACATCTTCAGCAAATGCGTTCCAGACCAAAAGGCATTTCACGCCACAGTAGCTCGACAACTCGGCCCGTGTCCAAACTAATTAAGTTAATTACAGTGATTAAGAAGCAGTTGGTTCACAAGTCACAAATTAGTGTCTGTACCACAGCAGATTCATGCTCCAATCAGGGATTGAGACAGGGGTCTTTGGCTGACTAAAGCCAGGGCAAAAATGCGTCACTGAATGCTTATTAAGCACCTGCAGTGTCAGTCAGCACCAGATAATGATTACACTTGGCCTTTTGTTTCCGGCCCTGTCAAATTAAGCCCCCTGTGCTGTTGTGGAGGGTGTGCTGCCTCGACACACTCCCGGTGCTCGCTTTTCTTGCCGCCTTTCCGTCCTTCAGAGGGCTGTATGCTACAAGAGAGGAACAATTACATGGGAGGGAAGCATAGACACACACTGATCATAATGTGTACCACAGGAAGAAGGCCTCAGCAGAGATTGACACTAAGGTGTCAAGAGAACCAAAGTATCCGAGCACTTTATTTTAAGTTGAAGCTTTGCAGATGATGTAATGCACCAACGATCAAGCTCCCTAGTTCAATAGTCAGGGTACTGATCAGAGAGTCAGACATTTTAAGGGCTGTTTCGGTCACAAAATCCTTCCAGTTCACTGGAAAGTTTGCTCCCTAAAAATTCCCACAATGGACCGCAAAAACCAGGGAGCACTGATGCTCACTATGTTCCCTTACTGGAAATGACATCATGTTTTATGAAGCCTCTCAGCTCAAAAAAATCAGGGACGAATGCTCAACCAACATCCGTCTACAAATATACGTAGCTTGTAGCTCTCAAATGATTACTTATATTAGCGATTTTAACTTTATTTGATCTTCTATATATACGATTTGTTTGAGCCAATGACTTTTAAGTGTTTAATGATTTTTTTTAAAAAAAAAATCCACAAGCTAGCCTATGATCTGGCTACGATTTGAAGTACTAAATGTGTGTGATTACGCTGACAAATTTATGACATAAAACTGAAATATTTTAAAGTTTTTTATTTTTGGTGACATGTGAGTACGTAGTCATGTCGCCGTACATTGAGTCATCAGAGTCTTAATGTGTAATGAGCTACATTCCTTACCAGTGCCCGGACTCTACACGATATACTGATTCACGATCTAGGGAGTCATGTTTTGTGATAGACCTGCGTTTCCCAAAGTGGGCCTCAGGGCAATTCACCTTTAATACGAACACCTGTATATTCATTCAATTATCCAATCAGCCAGTCATGTGGCATAAAATTATGCAGATACATGTCAAGAGCTTCAATTAATGCTCACATCAAACATCAAAATCGGGAAAAATGTCGAGCTGAAACGGCTAATCGCTAAAATCGAGAATGAAAATCGTTGTCAACGAATCTCATTATCGATTAGTTGGTCTGCACACGGTACGTTTACTCACTACGTTACTTCTGTTCCGAAAACACGCTTCGGAGAGTAAATACTAATGTTGTGCCCCAAATGACGTACTATACACTTACACTATGCACTGTGTTCTCTACTCTAGTGCAGTGTTACCCTAGTGGTCAGTGGTGTAATTGCAGCAGGTCCGTAGGAAAGTTTTAAAAATGTTTAAATAATATCATATATATATTTATTTGTTAAATGTATCAAAATACATTCAAATGAAATGTTTTAAAATTAAGCCATTTGGTTATTTGTGTGCATTCACAAATATCACGTTAGCTGAGCTGACGATCGTTCATTGATCAATTTATTTTAAATTCTTTATTATTTTAAACTCTTCAGTCGAGTATTGGAAAAAGACCAGGTGATATTTTTGTGCATGAAAATCCAAGGATCAGACGCTTCTGAATTATTCAAACTGGCTTGTCTGGTACCAACAAGCAGAGAAGTCACTTGACCTGTATCTGCATGATTTTATGCACTGGCTTATTTGATAATTGAAATAATGAGCAGATGCACAGGTGTTCCTAATAAAGTGGCTGCTAAGTATATTCACAATTGCAAATTTTTTTATTTTTTTTTTAAATTACATATTATAATATGGTTTGTTGACTGTGATGAGTGATGTTACTGTTTTCGCTGTGGCCTCCTGAATTTGTTAGATTGCGCTGTTTGTCTTCAATCCCAGGTTCCAGTGACAATTAAGGGACATGCAGGCACAAAACGTAGGAGAAGGGATGTTTATTGGATCTTCACACAATCTTCTAACAGAGATCAATCTAACAGGCTCGCTGTCTTCACACGCACACTTTCTAACTATTCTGCCCGAGAAGAAAAAAAAAAACCTCTCTGCTAATCTCTCCGTCTCTCACTGTCTGTGTGTGTGTGTGTGTGTATGTATGTGCTCTCCAAGGCATCAAGGTCATTCCCTATCCATATCTGTGGATTTCTGCTGCAGAGTCTGGGCCTTTCATCATGGCAAATAACAACTCCAAGATACTTATAAAATACTTATACAATCCTTCACCTCATCTGTGGAAAATGAATCAACTGAATAAGGTATTACAGTTTGACAAGTTACTTTAATATTGCAAGTTATTCTACGAAAAGTCCCTAAACGCTGATTCAATAAGAAACAGCTTCACCGCACTGAACTGAATGCGATAAACGGCCTTTCCCATCCAACAGGATATGCCGCGCATGACCTGTTCAACTATTATTAGAAGAGTAAACTCTACGCTGTTTGTATCATTTTAGCACTGTCTAAACTACATTTTACTGTATAGAGTTATTTACAGTAGTTTTTAAATCAGTGTAGAGTGTAGAGCTGTCACGTGGTGGAGAAAATACAAGCTGCTCGATTTAAAAATGCTTCCACCTTGTAATGGGAAACGCTGTTAGAATGGTAGCGTCACTACTGCTCAACACTGTGATTAACACGTTTAAAGAAAGGGTGTCAGACATGCAGGGTCGAAGCTCCCACCAGCTTCCACAACCCCATCCGCAATCATTTACACATTGCTACCTGCCAATTGGTGTGGAAGTGGGCGGAGGCGTTTCAGTTTCATAAGTTGACTTTCCCCCCCGTGAGGTGCCTTTCCAACACTCCGAAGGCTTATGAGAAGTGATACACCGTTCAATAAGTGTCAGTACACTGAAAACACTTCAGGCCTTCAGAGTCCATTAAGCATTCAAATATTACACTTACAGTAGGTGTATTTCATGCGCTCGTCATACGGACTATACATAAACTATACACGTCTTAATACAGAATGTGCACTGCAGTATCAGACGAGCTTGCATATAAGCGATACACAATATGTACACGAACGTCCTGATTCGTATGATGGAATGAATCCGTTGGAATCAATGATATGTGAGAACAGTCCAAGTTCTCAAAGGTGCAGCTGGATGAGTGAGTGTGTGTCCACGAAACGGAGATAAAAGAAATTCCGCCCGGCTCGTGGACCATTCTCATGCTGCAGTAGCATTTGCCTGAGCACGGTAGTGAGAACAGGCTGTGGTTTGTGTGACTATATTGTCTTCTCTCTGCATCAGCGGATGTATTTGAGGGCATCAGTAAAGCATAAGCAATTTATAAATGAGTCTAATGCAGAGTCGAGAGCTCTCACTCTCTCCCTATCTCTCTCTGCAGCAGTAAGATCACATCACTGCTCAAGGGCTTATCCTCTGCAGTTGCTTTTGACTCACAGAATTGAGATTTTTGCTTGAAACAACCAGCATATCTTCCCACCTCATACTGTTCCACTCACAGATGGACTCCGGCTCCATCACACTGTTCATGCTGCCACCTCAAACATGCTCCAGGTCATTTACACTCACTGCTGCTTACCGAAATGGTGTAAACAGGGATTTACTGAAAATAATGTCTTGAAAAAGCACTAGCTTTTCAGTAATCTAGTCTGTTCGATATTGCATGCTGTATTAAAGGTAAAGCAGTCATTGAAGGTGTTTGTTTATTTATTTATTTATTTTTCTCTTCTTTTCCAAAAGCCAGGCACTATTGCTCATTGACTAGATTTGTTGTTTGTCGGCATGGGTGAAAATGCAAGTGCTGTTAGACCCTTAATAAGAATCATTCATTTATTCATTTAATCTTCAGTAAGTGCTTTAGCTTGATCGGGGTTGTGATTGATCCGGACAACTATCCAGGGAACACTGGGCATGAGGCGGGAGCACACCATGGGTGAGTACCACTCAGGGTACCATGCACATTCATTTACTCCTACTGGCAATTTAGCATAGCCAATCCACCAATCCAGCATGTTTTTGGGAGGCAACTGGAGAACCTGGAGGAAACCGACACAGACATGGTGAGAACATGAAACCAGTCCCTCCACGATTTGGTGATTTTGCAATTGCAGAAATGATCGCAAAATCAAGGAAACGCCACAATATTCGGAGGAGCTTGCAATTTTTCAAAATTACCGCAGCTTTTCCACAGATATGGGCCAAGACACGTGGTGTGACGTCATCATAAAGCGCCTTCAGTCGACGCCGACTTCGATTCATGTCCGTCGCACATGAATACAGCTCAAAGGTCTCATTTACCAACAAACATCACCGCGAAACAATTTCGTGCAATTGCGTTTTGCCAAATTCAAGTAGTTTTTCCTCGATAAAGCTGCGGCAAAATCTAGCATTTTTGACCGCGACAATCACACAAAAGAAAATGAAATCCTGTACGGACCGCATGAAACGCCTCACAGACCGTAAGCCGAGCTCAGGATCAAACCCTGGAGCTGTGAGGTGGAAACACTTGCTGCTGTGCTATAGAGCTGTACCAACACGAGCGTTAGATGTGAATGTTACATGCAGATTTGGTGTTCTGAAAATCATTTTCAACATCGAGTCTTTTTACAAACTATAGTTATGCATTAGCCATATTTTTGCATATACTAATAAAGGTGATAAATGCATCAAGGCAGTGTCAGGCGACATGGAAACATCGTAGTAAAACACTAAGCAGTCACAGAGGTGTCTGGGATATTTTATACAACTTGTTAAAGCTGCTATGCGTGTCATATAGGGAATGTACTGATTTAGGTATATTCCACTTATCAGATTATCTAGCTCTCTACGACCATGGCCTTTAGCAAACAATATCCTTTTAGACCTTCTGACACACTCAAAACACCATGTCATGCTCATTGACTTAGATGTTCCTATACAAACCCTGTTCAATGCTAATGAACTGTTTCTGGTTGCCATGTTCGAGGCTGTAACTCCGTCCATTTGGACCCAGTTTTCCTGCTTCCTGGTGAGAGTGCTTGGCAACCCTGGTCCACCCCTTCCCACGCATCTCATGCTCTGAGCTGTTGCCTCCCACTTATCCAGCTCCACTGCTTTGTTCACATCCTGGATCTTTTATTTCTTCTGTTCCATGACTTCTGCTCCTTGCTCTCCCACTCACCAAGGCTCTTTCCCCTTGAACGGATCCTCTGGGAGATTTCGCTGGAGGACTTTCTGCTTTCTCCGCATGCTGGAATGTGTGCTCATCTGAACATCTCTTCTGTTCCTATAAGTCCTGTTGTTCGGATTCTTATGTTGCACTGAGCTGTCATGGCTCTCGGTTTTCTTAATTTCGGTCTTGTGGACTTTCCTGTGGACTGCAAAAAGCGGCTGATGAAATAAAGTGAAAGAATATATGCCCTTCTGTTATGTTATGAATATTTATGTGGATGCAGTCATTCAAACAGAAAACACAGTCAAACAGGAAATTGTTCCATTTTAACCTCTACATAACCTCTTGCATATTAGATGGAAGCAACACAGCCTTATCGGGAACAAAAAAGGAAAGCCGCAAGAAATCCACTTGGTGCCTTTGTACACTTGAAAAGTGCTTCAGTTCTTCATAGCCCCTCTGGAGCTCTAACATGGCGAATATACAAGAAGATATATTTTTGAGCTGCGCCTCAGGCTACACACTAACGTCTCTTGGGAAAGATCTTCTCTTATGTTTACTCTTTGTACACGCAACACATGTCAAAATGAGTTTCAAATGTTAAAATGTTCAGGCCTGAATATGCCTGTAACCAAAATCATGTCGTAAGACCTTTGCTTGTACCATCTCAGGCAGAGAGGAAAGTACGCATTTTTTTTAGATATCGTGGGTGGATTTAATAAATCGCTGAATATATTGAAAAAGGCAACTCTTCAGGGTTATAATTGCATTCCCAGGCCTTATCATGGCCCAGCATAGATAAAGAAGCAGTTGATATTCTCAGTGGCTGTATTCATCTCCATATCTGCACAGAGCTTAACCTTTGCTACAGTTCTGCTTCTGTTTCAGGCTGATTTCTGGATGAATCACTCTCAGAATATGTATACTGTGTGCTGCTGTGTACATTGTGCTTGTTTATACATCCCCAGCTATAACCAGTTGGTTTTTTTTTTTTTAGCATGTGTCACTGGTTGAGTAATGTAGCCAGCTTGATTAAGCATTTACATTTAAGATGTAAAATACAGTAATTCAGTTGTGCTCATGAATTTACATACGCCTTGCAGAATCTGCAAAATGTTAAGAATAATAATAATAATAATAATAATAATAATAAAGATAAAAGAGGGATCATAAAAAATTGCATTTTGTTTCTTATTTAGTACGGCCCTGAATAAACTATTCAGGGGTGTAAACTTTTGAACAGGATGGTTAGTGTAAATTATTATTTTGTTAATTTTTTTTTCTTCATTTAGTACTTCCCTTCAGAAGCTATATCAGATATATTATATGTTTCCCAGAAGACAAAATAATAACAATTAAAAAAAATTCAGAAGTTTACACCCCCCTGACTCTTAATGTATCGTGTTGCCTTCTTGAGCATCAGTGAACGTTTGCACCTTATGTAATAGTCGTGTACGAGTCCCTCAGTCGTCCTCAGCGTGAAAAGACGGATCTCGACATCATATAGTCGCTGTTGGAAAAGGGTCGAATATGCAGATGATGCTGGAAAAGTAAAGAATGTGCAGGGCCTGGAGGATTTTTCTGAAGAACAGTGGGCAGTTTAACTGCTCAGGACAAACAAGGGACTGATGAAGAACTATCACAAAACGACACACGGGATTAATAATCAAGCGTGTGTAAACTTTTGAACTGGTTCATTTGTGTAAATTCAGTTATTATTGTGTCTTGTGGACTATATGTAAACATCTGTTATGTGAAATAGTTTATTCAGGACAGGACTAAATACACAACAAAATTATTAACATTTTGAGATTCGGCAAGGGGTGTGTAAATTTATGAGTACAACTGTATAACGTTGCAATACTATAGCAATATACTGAGGGAAATTTTATATACAGTTTATATCCAGTAAATATTTAATATATAATTAAATATTATAAAATTATTTGACCGTAGAACATTTTCTTTTGGTGTATTTGGCTCTGAATTCCAGCACTCTGGATTTCTCATTAATTAATCAGAATCTTAAAATAAACTGCCCGAGGTTTCCTCACTAGTGATTGCTTTTGGCTAATTTTGTGGTTTTTATCTTAAATAACTGACAAACACTCACTGGGCATCAGGTCAGCTGACGGTCTATGTCGGATTTATGTATGTGTATATATTTATTTATTTATTTATTTATTTATTTACAAAGAATAAGGGACACTGTGCTGCCATTCTCAGTCAAAAAATATTTGGAAAAAAGACTGACTTGCCACATCATGTGCCAGCATGTGGTATCTAATATGAAAATGTCTACAAACTGGTCACAAATCATGGATGAATTGTTGTAAGACTTTCGGTTAATTGTCGGAATCATTTTCAGCAAAGATTTGTTCTGAATACTATACGGTCTTCTCTCTCTCGCTCTGTCTGTCTGTCTGTCTGTCTGTTTTACTGTCATGCTTTGCAACTATACACCATGGGGTTATACTCACACTGGACCTCAAAATGCATTACATAAGGAATACAAAACATTTTAGCCACCAGCCACACCCGTTACATTACACTGTATCGTCCATCACCGTTGTATGACAACAGACACGAGCCAGTAGGCTCATTGTGCTTTCTGTGTGGATACACTCCATTATGTCGGAGCACTTCCAGGAATTGAGATTATGGTGGTCTGTTGTGGTGGGGGGGGGGGGGGGGGGGCAATGCGGTGAGATGAATGTGAGTCTGGCAGGGGATAGCAAAAATATTGAGCATTATATGATGGTGTCAGTGACCTTTGAGAAGACAGGAGTGCACTTTAGCTGATAAGATGGATTAAAATGTCGCCCAAAGGTACTGAAGAATGGTGAAGCACTGAGCGAATGGTGAACACTAATACTGAGCAAAAGGTGAAGTGATGGATTAGCAGCCCCTGCATCTAAACATCGGAACATGTCCCCCCTGCCTGCCATGAACTTTAATGTGTTTCAATGTGATAGACATTGATTCATCTTTCGCTAGGGGCTAAAATATTACGGGGGAAAAAAGTTAATGACTTAGTAACATAATGACATATATAATTTGTCCTGTGTTTACTTAGCTCCTGCAGTGCAATTCTTACTCACTTAATTACCCTGATTAATGTTTCATTGTGATTAAACTATAAAAATAGAAACCACACAACCAGTTGAGAGTAGATTAAAGAAGCAAATGAGCTTGTGTAGGCAAATATTAAATATGATCATTCAGCGGAAAAAGCTTTCTTCAGATTGCATGGTAACACTTAAACATAAAGGAGTAAGTGAACATGTTGTGCAGTAATTGCAGGTTAAACATGATGCCGAGACAACCCATGATCTACAACAACCGACAATCATGGATTATAATCACGTCTGTGGTCGACTACACACAGTTACACTGGACATAAATGCACAAAAAGCAATTATCTGAATATTATAATAATTAAATTTAACATACAGTATATGACTCATACAGTATCACTTCCATGGAGCCTTTTAAGCTGTGCAAATGTGCTGGTCATTATTGACCAAGTCAGAATCAACTTCTGGCTGAAAATGGCCATTAAAAGATCAAAAGTATGGATCGAAATGCATTAATGTTCAAAGAGTATAACCAGATGAAAAAAAAAAAACATTATTAGTACATTCAGCACGATCTCTAATGGATGAAAAACCACCCAAAATGACGTACATATTTTCATGGTTGCACTGATCGTGACACTCACGTCACATCACACGATCTGATCACGACACTCACGTCACATGACCTGATTCATGTTTATGTTTAATGAGCACTAGTCTTTAAGTCACAGCTTGTGAGGCACTGTCGCTGGGTATGTCTCAATCAGCTCCCTAGTTCAATAGTCGGGGCACTGATCAGAGTGTCGGCCATTTTAAGGACTGTCTCAATTACAATTTGTCGTTCATTGCTTTATTGAAAACATGATTTTTAAGCAAATGGTGCAATTATGATGGTTTCTGATAATTGCACGCCGATGACACTAACAAACTAGCTACTTATGTAGCCAACTAGATAACAGTGCAGATTAATCACATCCTTTCTACTAGATCTAATACCATTAACTGTCCTGTCAGCATAACCAAAACATGCACAGAACAACCATGGGGCAGCATGATTCTTCCCCATGGGACTTTACTATTGCTTGTTGTAGTTCCCCTTTTCAACCACTAGGTGCAAGGTCATTTAGGTCTGTGGAGCTAAATGGGGTTCTGAGCATGCTGCCGTACAACTGTGCATCAACTAGAAAGATGAGCAAATCAATGGAACTTCAGATTATATCTGTCAAACAGCAACATTAAAAAAAAAGGTCACTCAAAGAGGTAATTAGTTTTTTAAAAACTGATTTATTAGTATATATGGAGTTGTGAATGAGAGACTAGAATTTGTTAAATGGCCGATGCACTGTATATGGTTGGGCTCTACCAATCCTACCTGCACCTAAGAACAAGCTGCCAGTAGTTAGAATCACCCCTGTGATGTCAGTGTGGAACACAGCTGCTAACTTCCCACGTGAATAACGAAAATAGCAACCAGCAAATTAGCAACAGAATCACCGAACAACACAAATATAGCCTAAACACATTTCACGCGTTTCAGATTTCTTGTTTGTGTCTGTGAATTTTCATTTAAACTGACCATAATATTATGATAATTATGACTAATGGATCATTTTCAGTCTGAATAGCCATACCTAAAGTGCACCGATTCTTCAGCTATGCAACACATGTATGTACAATGGTGTGAAAAAGTATTTGACCCCATCCTGATTTCTTCTGTTTTTGTGTATATCTCACACTAAATAGTTTTAGATCTTCAAATGAAATAGAACATAAAACAAAGGCAACCTGAGTAAACACACAATACCGTTTTTTTTTTTATTGAAGCAAAAAAAAAAAAGTTATCCAACACTAATCAGCAATGTGAAGAACGAATTGTCCCCTTAAACTTCAAGTCTGGTTGTGCCACCTTTAGCAGCAATAACTGCAAACAAACACTTCTTATAACTGGAGATCAGTCTTTCACTTACTTCTAGGACTAGGATTTACTCCTATGCTTTGGATCATTGTCTTGCTGCATAATCCAGTTGCTCTTGAATGTGAACTTTCAGACTGAAGACCGGACATTCTCCTGTAGGATTTTCTGGTAGAGAGCAGAATTCATGTTTCCCTCAGTTATTGCGAGTTGTCCAGGCCCTGAAGCAGCAAAGCATCCCCACAGCATCACACTGCCACCACCATGCTTCACCGTAGGTATGATGATCTTTTTGTGGGATTCGGTGTTTGGCAGATGTAACGGGACCCCCGTCTTCCAAACAGTCCCACTTTCGACTCATCAATCCACAGAACATTCTCCCAAAAGGTTTGAGGATCATCAAGGTGTGTTTTGGCAAAATTCATACGAGCATAAATGTTCTTCTGGGTCAGCAGTGGTTTTCACCTCGTCGCTCTTCCATGTATGCCATTTTTTCTCAGAGTCTTTCTGATAGTGGAGTCATGAACAGTGATCTTTATTGATGCAAGAGAGGTCTGTAGGTCCTTTGATGTTGTCCTTGGGTCTTTTCTGACTTGCTGGATGAGTCATCGCTGTGCTCTTGGAGGAACTGTAGAAGGTCGGCCACTTCTGGGAAGGTTCACTACTGTGCAGAGTTTTTCCATTTGGAGATAACGTCTCTCACTGTGGTTCTTTGGAGTCCCAGAGCCTTTGAAATAGCTTTGTAACCCTTCCCAGACTGATGTCTTTCAATCACCTTCTTCCTCATCATTTCTAAAATTTCTTTCAAACTTTGCCATACTGTGTTACTCTGTAAGACCTTTTAACCAACTTCATGCTGTTGAAAAAGTTCTATTTAAGTGTTGATGTGATTGAACAGGGTTTGCAGTAATCAGACCTGGTTGCGTCTAGTCCAGCTGAAGCTCATTATGAATGCAGTTTCATAGATTTGTGGAATTAGTAACTACGGGGGCAAATACATTTTCACACAGGCCTAGTTGGTACTGGATAACTTTTTTGGTTCAATAAATAACATTATCATTTAAAAACTGTATTTTGTGTTTACTCAGGTTACCTTTGATTTATCTTAGATTTTTTTTTAATTTCTGAAATTTCTTCATATGAGATAAACACAAGAACAGAAGAAATCAAATGCGAATACTTCTCCACGGCACGGTATGTACATATGTATGTGTGTTCAAAATCACCCTTTTTTTTTGGTGGAAACCTAATAATTTATCAGTATTATCACAGATTCATTCTATTTCTTTCTATAACAGTGAACTGCAGAAAGTTTGCACAGGATACGAGGATGCCATGGATACGAATGCTTCCCTCCATCCGGGCTAAACTTATTTCCATACTTGAAATTCATGATATGCAAATGAGGATCTTTCCCACCCGCAAGCTAGCCATTAGAGTTATTGCAAACATTGTACTCTGGGGGGTGGGAGGTGGGGTTCAGACAGATGCCCCTCAAAGTGCTATACCCACTCGGATTAATGTATAACTACTAGCATATGGACAGAAGCTGTCTCTTTTACAGATGGGCAGCACTGATGAACCTTTGCATCCAGAGAGAGAACATTCTGAAAATTTCCCTTCATTCACAGTGCGAGTTGCTCCACACTCAGACACTATGCCTGCCAAGAAAAACTAATGATGTGGTGCATGGAGAAAGGTTTGGATACTTTCTTTTGAGAATGATGCCCGTTTAACCAGACGCAACATGAAGTTAACTTCATTTAATCACTTTTGTGTAACGCTAATGCCAAGCATGCAAATTAGGCATGGATATGCAAAACATAAGGAATAGATTTGCAACATTTGCCATGGAACAAGCAGTTAATAAATTATGTTTGACCTCTTCTAAAGCCCCATATCCAGCCCAGGAAAGACTTAAACATTCATTGGGTTGAATGTGTTAAAAGCGGGGAATAATCAATTCTACAGTGGGGTGGCCCTGGAGCACTGGAGTCTGACACTCCTGCAATATAACAATGTTAACCAGCGTTGAATAAACATTATTCTGCCACTATGATTGAATATTATTCTTGACTATATGCCTCTGATCAACGGACGGATCTCATAAGTGTGTCACTGCAGAAATCTTTTTGCCTGCAACAGGAAATCATACTCTCCTCGAGCACAATTTTTACTAGTCACTGAACATTATCGATACTTCAGCATCTGAAGCAGAACAGTAAAACTGAGTGTTTTTCAAATTTTGGACACATATAGATATACACAACACCGTGAACATCAACTCACAAAAGTGGTCTTGATGCCTAATGATGTCATGTTGGTCTTATAAACAGTGGCATGCACAGACCTCTGCTGGGGCAGGGGCAGAAGGACCAAAAAGGGTATAAAAGAAAATAAGAATGAATTTTTATTTATTTATTTATTTATTTATTTATTTATTACAGCACAGGGTGGATTAGTGGTTAGCGTGTTTGCCTCACACTTCCAGAGTTGGGGGGTTCGATTCCCACAGTTCAGGTATTTCATGTGCTCCAGCTCAAGCACACCTGGTACAACTAATGAAGCCCTTGATTAGTCACACCAGGTGTGCTTGAGACAACACCTGTTTTGCATATCTGTGCTGCTGTGAGAGATTCTATTCAGGCGGGTGAATCATTTTAAAACCGGAGAAATCATTATAAGTCGCGTTTCCAGTTGAATTTCTGAAAACCGCTCG
The DNA here is from genome assembly GCF_023375685.1 of Ictalurus furcatus. Classification (NCBI taxonomy): domain Eukaryota; kingdom Metazoa; phylum Chordata; class Actinopteri; order Siluriformes; family Ictaluridae; genus Ictalurus; species Ictalurus furcatus. The sequence continues at coordinate 1,739,580 of NC_071269.1, forward strand.
AAGCATTCGTCGTGTCGAACTATTTCAATCGCTTTGGTTTGATTTGTTCAACGCAAACAGCTGGAAGTCTGTACATTCTGACAATGAACCTGATTTGCACTGGGGGTTGAGTCATTTTGATTGCAACTGTGTGCGTGTAAGTGTATATGTGTGAATATGTGTAATATGTCTAATATTAATCACATCCATATGGTATTTTTGTGCAGTTTTTGTAGTGTGCAAGATGGTTATTGCATAAGTATATATAATCGTATGTTGCCTCAAAATGTCAAAGGGGCAGGGGCTTGATTCCTCATAGCCACCACTCTGTGCACGCCACTCCTTATAAACCTGTATTACTTCTCATAGAAAGAAGATTTGTCTCATAGGAATAACCGCACCATCATAAAAAATTATTCATAAATTACTAGTGAGGCACAAATGTAATTTGTTCTCCTATTTAAATGTGAGGCTTTTCATCAAATCAATCTTATCATATATGTGAGTCATACCGATGTAATACAAGAACATCTACACTGCCATCTGCAACAAATGTCTAATATTAATCACATCCATATGGTATTTTTGTACACTTTTTGTAGTGTGCAAGATGGTTATTGCACAGGTATATGGTTATCTTTATGCTACAAAAGTGTACAAAAGCCTGTACACTCACCAGCCAGTTTAATAGGAACACCTGTATCCCTGCTCGTTTATGCAATTATCCAATCAGCCTATCATGTGGCAGCAGCATGATGCATACAGGAAAATAAGTAAAAGCTCTTGCAGGTCAAGAGCGTCAGTTACTGTTCACATTAAACATCAGAATGGGGGTGGGGGGGATGTGATCTCATTGACTTTAACTGTGGCATGGTTGTCGATGCCAGACATGCTGGTTTGAAAGTTTCATAAACTGCTGATCTCGTGGGATTTTCACACACATCTGTCTCTTACACAGAATGGTGGCAAAGCCAAAGAACTGTCCAGTGAGTGTCAGGTCTGAACTCCACTTCTGCATGGTTTATAGGTGTAAACTCTATAGACTGTCGTGTCAGGAGAACAGCAGTTTCTAAAACACCAAATCCAGTTCATCTGGCGCCAACAACCATGTCAAGGTCAAGGTCACTGAGATCAGATTTTCCCTGTTCTGATGTTTGATCTGACCATTAACCAAAGCTATTGACCTGTATCTGTATGATACTGCATTGTGTACTGCTAGATGTTTGGCTGATTGGATAATTGCATGAACGAGCAGGTATATATGTGTTCCTAAGGCATAAATAGAATTTTTTTAAAAATCGTTCGTTATTCCACTGTGTAAGATCGTTATATACAGATATAAAATGCTTAACTTAATTTTTTGACACTAGTTATATATATACACATACATATAGATTTTGAAAAGATGATTAAAATAATACATGAATGATATTACATGGGAGAATACGGTTCTCAGATAACTGTCTGCTCATAGTCACTTCATCAGATGAAGTTACAGAGCTCACAATTTACCAACATACTGCACAAGAAAACAATACTGAATACTGACACAATTCCAGGTACTTTAAATTTGCCAAAGCACCTATCCCTTTCCCTTGCATTTATCTGAAGTCCACATGCAATTTTGTTTGCAGTTGAAGAAACTGAAACCAAACCCACGAGAAAGGACACAAGACTTGAATACACTTACCACAGCGTTAATCCTGTCTGTCTGCAGCCGAACGTGTTCATCATGTTTAGTTTTATTTTTTGAGAAAAGATGGAGGTCAGATGAGAGCAGATAAAGGTCACGAGGAGAAGATGAGGAGAAATGCGAGCTGCTGCGCAGAGCTTCAACTCCACTTCGTCTGTGTTGTTCACTGAGTGCTAGCGGCACATCTGAGGAACATAAGCAACAGGCTACAGCTCCCCTCCCTCGCTCACTCACACTCACACTCACACACACACATCAACAGCTCTGACATCAGAAGTGGGATGTGCCATTATTCTAAGAGCTTTTGAGAGAAATCCATAGCAACCAGGCTGTAGCTACAGGAGGATTCCCCCTGTCAAACTGGGATAATCACGGCTGAGGGGGTTGAGTGGCAGGTTAGTATATCTTGCTATATGGATTGCTCTCTTGATGGTAGAGAAGCTGCATTTATTGCTCACTCATTCATGCTTTTACACCACCATTTCAAGACATCTCCACTTGCATAGGTTATATGATGGGAAAGGAAGAGCTATGAACTTGAATTACTGTAGCGTAAAGGAAATGCTATCGGGTATAGATTAACAAGTAAGTTTTACTTATCTTAAAGGAAAACTCCACCTTGAAAGATATTTAGATTAAAATGTTTTTGATATGCTTAGTGATGATAATTTTCTGCCTGGTGCTGTACTTTTGTCATTCCTGTGAGACGTTAGTGGTTGTCTGCCACACTTACGTCACAGGGGGATATTGCCAGCACAGTTACAATGGTGTTTGATAGGAGAAAATATTTCAGCGACGTGAAACGTAAGGGATAACGGTCAGGTTTCACCGATAGCTCTGAAAAGAAAACATAAGCTCTTTTCTCAGTCGCCATTTTCCGGCAATTTTCAATATCGGAATGATAAGTCCATTGTTGAATTAGTGGAGACAGCAAACGCTGGACTCCACGAGGAGGATGATGAGGACTAAAACGCAGCTGTATGACGCAAGAGCTAAACTCCACTTGTTACGAAACATAGACTGGAGGTGGATGCAGGTGCAGGTCACAGTCTTTATTAGACACAAAACTCACGATTAAAGTAAACGCAGTCTTCACCGGGAAACGAGAACATTCGAGGCATGGAAAACAAATGAGACTAATGATCCAAACAATACTAACCAGGATCAACTAAAAACACGATATAGTACTGAGCGAAGTGCTCAGTCACCCAGGCATTTAAATAAAGAACATGATTAACTCAAAGCATGGACACCTGGGGCAAATTAAAGTCACTTAATACGAAATGCTCAATCCGGAAGCGAGCGAACAAAAACAATGTCACGTGACTCGTCAGGAGCCGAGCCACAGTGCCCTCTGCTGGCCTTGGCATAACAGAGGGGCGGAGCAGCACCCCCACCGGGGTTGAAAGTCAGGGCACCACCCCCGGCGGCGCTGGAAGTGGAACACAGGGCACCGCCCCCGGCAGCTCTGGAACGCAGGGCACCGCCCCCGACGGCACTGGAACGCTGGGCGCCGGCTCTGGAACGCAGGGCGCCGGCTCTGGAAGGCTGGGCGCCGCCCCCGACGGCACTGGAACACTGGGCGGCGTCCCCAGCAGGACTGGAGGGCTGGGCGGCGTCCCCAGTGGGACTGGACAGCGGGACGGCCTCCTCGACCGGGCAGGACAGCAGGACAGCTTCCTCGGCTGTGCAGGGCAGCGGGACGGCCTCCTCGGCCGGGCAGGGCAGCGGGACGGCCTCCTCAAGCTGTCGCTCTGAGGTCACCATGTTGACCTCAGGTGGGAGCTCCACAGCTGAGACCTCCCCGTAGGCCTCAGGCTGGAGCTCTGCTGTCCTCGTTGCCCCCCCCCCCAAAAAAAAATTTCTGGGCCAGCCTTCACCTCTGGACTGCACAGCATGGTGCACTTCCCCTATAGTGGGAAGCCCCAGATGCTCAGGTCACTTTGCTGGCTGTGTTGCACGGCGTCGCTCTTTGGCAGCGGGGACAGGGTAAATGGTGCGAGGGACGACGCGGCATGCAGCTCGGCTTTGCACTGAGCAATTTCCTCTTCGAGCTGTTTGCTCGTCTCCAGGGACGAACGGTAAAGCGCCCAAATCCTGGCCTCTTCAGCGGCGCTCATGGCTACCTGCTGCTTCCGCATTTTGGGCTCAGTATTCTGTTACGAAACGTAGACTGGAGGCGGATGCAGGTGCAGGTCACAGTCTTTATTAGACACAAAACTCACGATTGAACTAAACGCGGTCTTCACCGGGAAACGAGAACATTCGAGGCATGGAAAACAAATGAGACTAACGATCCAAACAATACTAACCAGGATCAACTAAAGACACGATATAGTACTGAGCGAAGTGCTCAGTCACCCAGGCATTTAAATAAAGAACATGATTAACTCAAAGCATGGACACCTGGGGCAAATTAAAGTCACTTAATACGAAATGCTCAGTCCGGAAGCGAGCGAACAAAAACAATGTCACGTGACTCGTCAGGAGCCGAGCCACAGTGCCCTCTGCTGGCCGTGGCGTAACACCACTGGTTCCCCGATCAGCAAGTAGCTGTGGCTAACGTAGGCAACCAAATAGCAAATAGCTAACAAATAGCAAAGATAGCAAACATTTAACAGCTATACGAAGCAACAACGGCAAAGTAACAAACATTTTGAGGATAGAAGATTAAATGGAAATACTAGAGACGAGTAGAAAGTCATTACAAAGTAAATCTTGGATGACCCTGAAGACCGCACATTAATTATAAAGATTACTATTTAAGTTATTTTACCGCTTGTGAAACTCAAACAATTTTCAAAAAGAATTTTAATCCAGGATATCAACGTGCTTTGTCAAACCATATGTAATAACATTTCAACTGTTCTTTGTTGAATAGATGACGTTGTCACTCTTCTCGTAAACCAGTTAGTGGCACTGCAAAGACAATACTGAGTAACTCAGTCATCTTTTGTATGCGCAGCACGTACAGCAATTTGCCAGCAGGCATTATCTCCGAAACGCAACGCTGCCTGCATTAGCTGCCCTTATTTCCTATTGATCCAATTGCTTAAAACTGTCCTTGCGTGCCTTAAGAAGGTGGACTTCGAAAGCTAATTAGGGTTAACAAGACCTTCGATATCATCGGAAAAAAAATAAATTAAATTAAAAAAACACATTAGAGGCTGACTTTTCAGCTCTACCTGAAGTGATTTATTTAGTATAAATGTATACAGTATATTCCGTGTGGAGATTTACTTCATTTTCAGTCTGAAGTTAATCTGCAGTTATTGATCTGAAAAGCGAAGCTATGGATGTGAAAAAAAAACAACAAAACAATTTACTGAATGAGTACTGAATGAAGGAAACTCAAGGAAGCCCTTGTAGTCTTCCTCCTCTAAAAATAACTCCACAAATTCATATGGAGGCCAACAGCTAACAATCACGATCCCGTTTCCTATATTACACAATTTCATACTTCAGCTGCAAATGCCAAATTCTTAGCATCTTCAACTGAATCACAATTGGAGGACATACTCTGTTCCTGCAGCATGATGCCTGCATGATCAAAGTGCCCAAGTGATGTGCTGACAATAGTCCAACACCCCTGGGAACTGAAATTGGGCCCAGAACCACTAGAGGATCTTGAGATGGAAAGCAACATCTCGTTATCATTCATTCACTGAGTCCACATAAATGTCACGACCTTTTCTAAATGACTGGCTCACAAGAGTTTGTTCTGATATTTCGAATATGTCTCGAGCAAATCACAGAATTTTGAATTAGCCTCATGTTCCAGAAGTCTCGGAAATTCATAACCGTTCTTTTACAAACACAGAATGTTATGTAAGCGTTCACAAAAGTTGTTCTAATAGTGTTTGCTGTATTCCTGTTTTCAATCTTTATTCCTGACAGCGCAAAACATGGGAAGTACATTTACTCACATAGGGTAGTTTCCTGACTATCAAATATATCCTAATATCCTAATATCAAAGCAATTTGGTTTTAGAATTTTTCATTTATGACTGAAGGACACATTGCACTTTTAGCCATTTTACATAGTTACATTTAATACATTTAATACATTTAATACAGTAATACATACATTTAATACATTTAATTACATAGTTACATTTAATACAGTTACATTTAATAGCCATAGTTACATTTAATACTGTGGAACATCCATTTACCTTAAAGCAGCTATAAGCAGCCTCTCTCTCTCTCACAAATTTGTCATGTTACCAAGAAAGTGAAACATGTAAACTTTCCTGTGGATGAAAACATACTGACTGTTATAAAGCACTGGCTGCATCCGAATAACACTACTATCATAACACATACTATCCATCCATCCATCCATCTTCTGTACCACTTATCCTTTTCAGGGTCGCAGGGAACCTGGACCCTATCCCAGGGAGCATGTCCAACTGGCACCATGGACAGAGCACAATCACATACACACTCACACCCCCATTCATACACTACGGACACTTTGGACACGCCAATCAGACTACCATGCATGTCTTTGGACTGGGGGAGGAAACCAGAGTACCCGGAGGAAACCCCCGCAGCATGGGGAGAACATGCAAATTCCGCACACACAGGGCCTGGTGGGAATCGAACCCCCGACCCTGGAGATGTGAGGCGAATGTGCTAACCACTAAGCCACCGTCCACCCAGTACCATATTACACAGTAGGCAAGAAAGCAGTACGTCAAAGGAGTAGTGTGTTTGAATTCTCAATATTCATAAAACACCTGGATGACGTTTTCCCACTGAGATTCTGCAACCAACGGGTATTGGGTTATTGCGCTACCCCATAATGTAACGGGACTGGCGCGGAACTATTTTTAAGTTGTAGGTCACATGACAATGCCAACATAGCGGTTGTAATATGTCCGGATTGTATTCATACGACACACACCTTCTGATCAGTACATACTGTATCAATGGCCGAGCAGTAGGTACCGAATCAAATGCAGTAATGTAGGTACTGTCATAGTGCGCGATTTTGGACACAGCCACTGACACTGGAGACTCCTTTACATAACTGTTTCTTCCATAACTGTTAAACAAACATGTCATTACACAAAGCCTCTCTACATTAACTCACTGTTTTAAAATCTGTAGATTATGCATATTAGATTATGTAAAGTGTCCACCATGCAAGTCCCAGTGTAATGTGTTACTCCTCGGGTGCTTGACAATTAGCTGATGAGCTGAATCTGGCATGCTCAAGTCAGATAAATGCAGTGTGCTCTCTGGAGTTGAAAGACACTAGTTTACACAGATGGCTGTCAGTGTCAGTCCTAGTGCTTTCATAAGTACTTCCCTAAGTGTAATTAAGGACCCACGTGATTGAGTGAGTGAGTGAGAACCATTTCCCAACATTATCATCTAGAATAAGGACGCATGCAATCAACTATACAATCAGTCTATACACATGAAAAAGACTGCAGAACTATTTATTATATACTTTCTTAATGTTTAAGTCCATGGGCACACGGTGGCTTACTGGTTCACATGTTCGCCTCACACCTTTTTTGAGTTTGCATGTTCTCCCCGTGCTGCGGGGGTTACCTCCGGGTACTCCGGTTTCCTCCCCCAGTCCAAAGACATGCATGGTAGGCTGATTGGCGTGTCCAAAGTGTCCGTAGTGTATGAATGGGTGTGAGAATGTGTGTGTGATTGTGCCCTGCAATTGAGTGGCACCCTGTCCAGGGTGTACCCCGCCTTGTCCCCGATGCTCCCTGGGATTTACTCCAGGTTCTCCGCGACCCTGACGGATAAGCGGTATAGAAAATGCTTGGATGGATTGGATGGATATTTAAATCCATATTCATAATGAATTACGGCTGTAATTATAATTCTTTGTAATTTGGTAATGAAGTTTCCTGTCATTAATGCGTTAATTATAAATGGCTACTTTATACCACAGTGCGGTTGAGCTTTCTGATTGCTCAGAATGTGTTGATTAATTGTCTATACCAGCAGCTCTGACAATAGTGCAATAATCACAAGCTAATATTAATGTGCTAGTTCCAATGCATTATTCCTACATTCCTACCCACTGTATAGTAACAGCTCATTCACAGGGGCTTGTATGGCAGATGCAATCTAAGGCTAATAATAAACATATTCGTAAGCGTTCAGGTGTTCAAGACTGTTCTTAGTAACATGACACGCTCTGCTTTTTTGTCTTATTAACTTGAAGAGAGGGAAAAAAGAGAGACCGGTGAGGGAACAATGTTTATATATATATATATATATATATATTGGTAAGATGCTGACAGTTGTTGGATCTTCACGAGGCACCTTATATTATATAAATGCTTAAAAATGAAAGCGTTATTTTAAAAAAACAAACCCATAATTCATTATAACCCAGATGTTCCTGCACAGTTATTATCAACAAGGAGTGACAATTCATACAGGAGATGAATGAAGACACTAGCTATTGATTAAATGTGATTACTGATTAATTAGTGATTAATTGATCAACACCAAGTAAAGAGAAGTAGATTTTAACCCAGAAAAAACTATGAGACTTGTAATTCTGCATTTTGTATGGCATTAAACCTGGTCAACTACTGTTCCGAGGCACAGTCACAACAGGATCATCATTATGTTGGTTTATATTCAAGTGAAGCTGCTTTAGTTTTATTTTTCAAGAAAACTGAAGTATGTACATCAATGGAAATACTTGGGCATAGATGCAAATGCAAACTCACAAGCCTGAGCAGTAAACTTTAGATGTAAACTGTGTACTTCAGCCCACCCCCCCGAAAAAAATGTGCTCTCCTAATATTTACTACATCAGTGTTTGAACTAAATGACTCTGTTTAAAATAGACTTGAGACAGATGACGATGGTCCTGAATTAACACATAAATATTGATACAGTGCACATGCAGCCAACAGGGAAGCAGAGATTTTTGTGGCCCTTATGCAGCAGGGCAAGCTGCAGATGCTGATATTCAGCGTGTGACAGATATGGTCCTACAGGGAGCAGAGACACGTGCTGCCTTTGATGGGCTTTTTCATGAGGAAATCAATGAAGGTGCTACAGAGTTCAGGCAATGTGGCTAATCGGCTCTCCGGCACTATACAGAGTTCAACCACCTACCGTCAGCGTGATTGAACTGAATTAAATGCAGGTCACGTTTTCCAAGTGAAGCTCATGGCAAGGAGGAAATCTTCCCTAATTTAAGTGCTGGTGCAATCACATATCCCACTTTGTTTAGTCTAGTTTTCTTTTGAACCATTATTTCATACCAAGAACCCCATGGGAGAGACTTTTAAAACTTGCAATTAGTATCAATCATTGTAAGCAATTAGTATCTCTCATGTTACTATTCCAAACTAATGACGATTAATTTGGCAAAAGATTAGATAGCATCATTATGGAAAAACAAGTTAGAATACCGCTACATGTCCAGCAATGCTATTATTATTATTATTATTATTATTATTATTATTATTATTATTATATTCATAACCACTTTATCATGATCAGGGACATGGAGCCTATACAGTGGTGCTTGAAAGTTTGTGATCCCTTTTTCTATATTTCTGTATAAATATGACATAATCAGATTTGCACACAAGTCCTAAAAGTAGATAAAGAGAACCCCATTAAACAAATTGGACAAAAATATTATACTTGTTCATTTATTTATTGTGGAAAATGATCCAATAGTACATATCTGAAAATGGTCTGCACTTATATAGCGCTTGTTATCCTTATCGGTACTACAAAACACTTTAACACTGTTTCTCAATCACCCATTCAAACACACACTCACACACGAGTGGCAGCGGAGCTACCATGCAAGGCACTAACTTGCCATTGGGAGTAACTTGTGGTTCAATGTCTCGCCCAAGCACACTTTGGCATGTGGAGTCATGTGGGCCAGGAATCGAAACCGCCAACCCTACGATTAGTGGACAACCCGCTCTACCACCTGAGCAATAACGTCAACTAAATATTTCCAGTAACTGTTGATCAGTCCTGCACATCGGCTTGGAGGAGTTTCAGCCCGTTCCTCAGTACAGAACAGCTTCAGCTCTGGGATGTTGGTGGGTATCCTCACATGAACTGCTTGCTTCAGGTTCTTCCACAACATTTCTATTGGATTAAGCTCAGGACTTTGACTTGGCCGTTCCAAAACATTCACTTTATTCTTCTTCTAACCATTCTTTGGTAGAATGACTCGTGTGTTTAGGATCGTTGTCTTGCTGCATGACTCACTTTCTCTTCAGATTCAGAGCATGGACAGATGTCCTGACATTTTCCTTTAAAATTCGCTGGTATGATTCAGAATTCATTGTTCCATTGATGATGGCAAATCATCCTGGCCCAGATGCATCAAAACAGGCCCAAACCATGACACTACCCCCACCATATTGCACAGATGGGATAAGGTTCTTATGCTGGAATGCTGTATTTTCCTTTTAACAAACATAACGCTTCTCATTTCAACCAGAAAGTTCTATTTTGGTCTCACTCATCTGTCCACAAAACATTTTCGCAATAGCCTTCTGGCTCGTCCACGTGATCTTTAGCAAACTGCAGATGGGCAGCAATGTTCTGTTTGTAGAGCAGTGGCTTTCTCCTTGCAACCCTGCCATGCACACCATTGTAGTTCAGTGTTCTCCTGATGGTGGACTCATGATTAGCCAACCTGAGAGAGGCTTTTGTTGCTTATAGTTTCCCTGGGTTCCCCTGTGACCTTGTGGAATATTACAAATCTTGCTCTTGGAGTGATCTTTGTTGGTCAACCACTCCTAGGGAGGGTAACTATGGTCTTGAATTTCCTCCATTTGTACTCAGTCTGTCTGACTGTGGATTGGTGAAGTCCTTAATAAATAAATGATATAGTATATTATTTGGTTTCTTTTGCTTCATTGGGTTCTCTTGGGACTTGTGTGAAAATCTGATGTTTTAGGTCATATTTATGTGAATATAAATCACAAACTTTCAAGCACAACTGTATGCTGGGAATACTGGGCACGAGGCAAAAAATATACCTTTAATGAGACACCAGTTCATTGCAGATCACCATAAACACACATTTCTATATGTATTCACACATACTCCTGGTTAAATTCCATACTGTCCCGATCTATTTGAGACATAATTATGTCACAGTCTATAACATACTTTGACAGCTTAAATTCATGAAACCATAAATATATTTCACCAAACTAGTAGAACAATGTCTTTGTTTACTGTTTACTCTTGCCTAGTCTTTCTTCCTGCAGTCAGCCTGCCTAAAGATTACTAAATCCCTGCTAGCTAAGTGTAATTTCATCTCAGTAACATCCTCTAATGAGAAAAAAAAAAGCCCAAACTTTCTCAAAGGCTTTTTTTTTTTTTTCGAATTGTGCTTTGTGTGACCTAATGATGAGTATGCCTCTGGCAGAAGACCGCATTATTATGGAGGCCAGGTTCCCTGTGTGCTCTTTATTTCTGCATGCTCAAAAATGTCACTGGAGATAAGAAGGCAGAGCACCCACCTTTCCCAACACAACAGGATCAAAATCTTTCTCTTCTGCTAACAATATGTAGCCCATATGGACACAGTATTCACTCACCTCTAATGAAAATAGAGTGTATACATGTTCATACTTTGCATATTGAATAAAGACCTCATTAGGTAATGTGACTCTACCATATCTTCATATCCCGTTTCCCCCAACATTAGCCTCGTTGATATTCTACAGTATCTCAGGAAATGATAGCTCATGCTAGGTGCCTGAATAAAGGCAAATTCAATTTATTCATGCTGCACATGACAGCCTGATTGTGTGTAGCCGTCAGAGGCAGCCATTTCAGGAAATGTCTGTGCAACAAGCAGCACAGAGTTGTGTGTATCCCACAGCGATGATTTCTAACAACGGTAACATTGCACTACCCTAATGCATCCTCGGTATTCCCGACTGAGACTTCCAAGAAGTCCAAATAAAAGTGAATGGAGCAGTAATGTAAATTTAAAAATGTACTAGTACGTTGAAAAGGTTTGCATGACACTTGTGTCTGCAATTGCACTGGTATGTAAACGAGGTACTAATCGAGATAGTGGAGATGTTTGGACAAAAACATTCTATAAATTAACCAATTCTTTTAAAAAATGATTTATTATATACCTTTTATTTTCTCCTTATTAGTTTTGGTAATTCCCACTCACTAGCCAGCGCGCCCCTATTATACGACAGCTGACAACTCAGGAGGGTGAAGGCTAACATGCACGTCCTTTGAGAAGTGTGAAGCCTTCAACTACATCTTTTTTTTGAAATGCTGCTCATGCTGTTTCATGGGGCGGCGTAACATAGTTGGAGGACTGCCCACTGTTCTTCAGAAAAATCCTCCAGGTCCTACACATTCTTTGTTTTTCCAGCATCTCCTGCATATTTGACTCCTTTCTGACGGTAACTATACGATGTCGAGATCCGTCTTTTCACACTGAGGATGACCGAGGGACTCGTACACGACTATTACAAAAGGTGCAAATGTTCACTGATGCTCAAGAAGGCAACACGATACATTAAGAGCCGGGGGGGTGTAAACTTTTGAACAGGATGATCAGTGTAAATTGTTAAAATGTTCATTTAGTACTGCTCTTCAGACGCTAAACAAGATAGTTACATGTCTCCCAGAAGACAAAATACTAACAGCTAGATTAGCAACATCTCTTTTAAGACTGAACGTTCGTATCAGTATATTTATCCATAAAACCGTTACTGTACAATGGAAAAAGCAAAAATGTGCGATAACAGTCCAGTTTGTGTGACATTAAACGCACCGCTATCTTCGTTAGCTTCGGCGTACTTGTGTGTAACGCCCACTGGATCGTAAGTTGGTTATTCAGTTTACTGGATGTTTTAAACGTCTCCTTTGATCAAAATCTGACATTTTCGTCTTAAAGATATGACTTATTTGAGTCATTGACTTCCAAGTCTATATATAACATGTAATGTATTGCTGCTCTAGCAATACATTTCTGAACACCTTGGTGTGTATAAATGAAGGAGAGACCATGGTGACATATTTGTTTATAATGTCGTATATTTGACATTTTCATAGGGTAAAAATAACCCTGACAATATGAACCCATTTATGAAATAAAATTAACCCAGCGTTTTTGTGCAAATGAAACCATCCTTTGGGTTAAAAAAAACAACCCGTTTGCTGGGTTAAAATTAACAAGCCAACTTGATGGGTGAGTTAACACCCAGCTTGTGTTCTGTCCTATATTTACCCAACCGTTGGGCTAAAAATAACCCAACTTGGGTTGTTTTAAACCCATTGTTTTTTAGAGTGTAGTCAATTATTCCTTACTTTTTGTTGGTAAAGGTGGTTCTACATTTAACTGAATTATAGGTTGTACTTATATTTGCTCACCTGGTTCTGAAAATGTCATGAAATGACTACATATTGAAATCTGTTTTGTCGTTGTTGTCACCTGAGGTTATTTGTTCGTTTATAGAAGTTGGTTTACGCCCTGACAAATCAAAACAAAGAATTGAAAGAGGCTGGACTTCCTTTTTCCCCATGACTGTATACAGTAAAAACATCATTTATTTAGTTTTATAGTTATTTATTGCTATTTAAAAAAAAAAAAAAAAAAAAATCATCTGACTCTTGTTTATGTAAAGAATTTGTGTACTTGTCTATCATCTCTGATGAAAATGAACACAGAAAAATAAATAAATGCAGTCCAAAAGAAAGGACGCAGCCCAATGATTACTAAGAAAATGTGTTTAATAGAGCCTAAACTGAGAAAGCACTGGGGTTGAGACAGACTCCTGAGCGCGTCAGCATCCTGCCACATCTATCTCGATGGATCGATACTTACCGAGAAAGGAAATCCTTTCACTGCGTGCTTTCAAAGTGAAATATTGACATGTATTCACATGTATATCAAAATGAAACTAAAGTATCTTGTTGCTTTTGTTTCTTTTTAAGTTACAAAGAGATGTCCTGTAATTTCCTGTTCAAAACAGGGTGGGGGGAAAATAAGGTCTCACCTTATATTAATAGGATTTTTTTTTTTTTTAAATACAGAAGTTGTTTATCCCGGGAGGAGTTTTAAAATCGGAGACTATGCTTCGTTTCCAACATTTCGTTTAACATAATCTTTATTTAACTTAATAATACTACAGTATGTTTCACCTTCGTACATGTTGTCAGGGGCGGAGCAATGGTTTTGTCTTGGGGTGGGAAGGGGGGGAGGGGGGTAAGAAATGTTCACACCCCCTTATTATTAATATCTTGTTGTGTAATAAAAAAAAAATTAAAAAAAATTGTGTCAGTAAGTGCAACCTCAAACGTGAATGGACACACACGTATCTATTCAACAGTCTGGATCGGCAAACTAAAACAATCTAGGCTAGGCTCAGGTATTGTGATCAGCAATCTTTCAAATCGCACACGTAATACACACAAACGGTCAGTATCGTGGGCTTATCGTTTACAAAAACAATACAGTCCATTTAGGCTCAAAATAGTTCACAAAAAAATAGCAAAGGCGTTCATCAACGATTAGGCCTACATTAGACCAAAACACAACAATGCAGTATTACCAACTACAAACAAACAGATAAAACTCCACTGACGGCTCCAACCTGTTACATTATCTAAACAATCAGGCAGTCTGATTAAAGGAAAACGAGCAACCGAACATACTCATTAAACATGTTCAAAGGGGGGAAAGTTTTTCAAATGATAACAGTGCATTACTGAACCAGGTTATACACTACACAACAAACAACATCCTTGTCGATGTCAATTTCCCTTTCGATGCAGAGCAGTGCTAAATTTATCAGCCACGACTCACCCATGCTTTACCGCAAGTCAATTTTGGTGAGTTTCAGACGGCTGAAAGTCCTCTCTGCTTGTTACTGTTCGAAAGCGAAATGACGCATATGTCAACAAATTTCAACACACAATTTAGTAGCCTGCGATGTAATGATTTTTAATTTTTTTTTTTTAAAACCAATTTTGTAATAAAATGATTTGGAATGGACATTTGATGTATGTTTTGTTACTAAAAAAAGAAAATAAATTTACAAAAAAAACATATCCGTGATCAGTAGGGGCCCCCCTAGAAGGCGGGCCCAGGGTTGTTCGCATCTCCGCGATTAATGGCAATAATAATAAATCAACTGGTTTTCATAAAAATTCCCTGATGATATTCTTAGTTCCTGTTATAGTTAACTAGCATGTGGTTTTTGATTGAGACTACAAAGCACTTCTATAAGTCGATTTGGATAAGGGCATCTGCTGAATGCTGTAAACATAATAAAAATAAGCAATTTAAACTTGACAGTATATTCCATATATAAAAGTGTAGTAAACCATGCAAATTATATGAACTGAAGTCGATCAAGTCCAGACTAACCTTTGTTAGTCTTCTTTTTACACACACTCTGGCGCATGAGTAGGATATGAACGATTTTTTTTTTTTTTTTTTTCATTTCATGCATGCCAAATTTCTTGTGTTAATGCTCCTACGAACAATTTACAGTGGGGGAAATAAGTATTGAATGTGTCAACATTTTTTCAGTAAATATATTTCCAATGAGGCTATTCGCATGAAATTTTAACCAGACATCAGTATTAACTCAAGAAATCTGGAAACATAAAGAAATAATAAAGTGGAATGACACGGGAAAAAAGTATGGAACACGCTAAGAAAAAGCAGTTCTTCAAGGCAAGGTAAGGCAAGGAACCAGCTGAGATCCGTAAGTAATTATACCCCCTAGGTTAGTAAATTGATGATCTATATAAAGGCTTTTCATTATCAAGGTGTCACACAAGAAACATCTCATGATGGGTAAAAGCAAAGAGCTCTCCCAAGACCTTCGCAACCTTATTGTTGTGAAACATATTGATGGAATCGGATACAGACGTAGTGAAAAACTTCTGAAACCTCCAGTAAGCGCCACTGGGGCCGTTGTCCGCAAGTGGAAGCAACATCACTCCGTCATCAACCGGCCACGCACAGGAGCTCCTCACGAGATTTCTGACCAAGGAGTCAGAAGAATAGTCAGAAGAGTAGATCAAGAGCCAAGGACCACTCGGAAAGAGCTCCAGAAACACTTGGAGGCAGCAGGTACCATCGTCACAGAGAAAACAATAGGCAGTGCACTCCACCGCTCACGCTCACCCTGCAAGACTCCATTACTAAAGAAAAGGCATGCCGAAGCTCGTTTAAAGTTTGCTACAACTCATTTGGACAAGCCTATGAAATACTGGGAGAGTGTAGTCTGGTCAGACGAGAGCACAATTATACTTTTTCTCTGTCATACTACACGCCATGTTTGGAGAAGAAATGGCACTGCACATCACCCTAAAAACACTACACCAACAGTGAAGTCTGGAGGTGGAAGCATCATGATGTGGGGCTGTTTTTCATCACATGGTACTGGCAGACTTCATATAATTGAAGGAATGATGAATGGAGTCCTTTACCGGGAGATTCTTTAGAAGAATCTGCTGCCATCCACCAGGATGATGAAGATGAGACGTGGGTGGAGCTTCCAGCAGGACAACGATCCAAAGCATACAGCAAAGGAAACTCTCAATTGGATTCAGAGAAAAAAATCAAGACGTTAGAATGGCCCAGTCAATCACCTGACTCGAATCCAACTCTACAAGATTTAAAGACAATACGTTTAGAAGAACGGACCAAAATCCCACCTGAATACTGCGGAACATTAATCTCTTCATACAGGAAGTGTCTTGAAGCGGTCATTACAAACAAAGGCTTCTCCACTAAGTATTAAATACACTTCAGTTAGCGTGTTCAATACATTTTCCCTGTCATTCCACTTTATTACACAGAACTTTATTTATGGACTTTAATCTTTGGATTTCTTTACATGTGTGGATTTATTGAGTTAATACCAAAGTCTGGTGAAAATTTCATGTGAATAGCCTCATAGGAAATATATTTACTGAAAAAAATGTTGACGCCTTCAACACTTATTTCCCCCACTGTAGATATAAATACATTTGTATCCAGCTTGATAAATGAGGCTTATTGTTGTGTAAGCTCGACCATGCCGTAAAACCTTTACAGAATATTGAACAGGATAAATGATGAAGTTAACACATCCTCTGGTTTTATTTTTCATGAATTTATGCATGATTTAATGTGAGGTTATCACTGTCAATGAAAATGTCAACAAGGCTCTAAAGTTCTGATGCATAAATCATTCCATGCTTTCAATCTCCTTTTAAATGTCATGAAGTGTGTGAAATCACTACACTGGGACATGACTTGTTTACTTTGTATGTCTGGCACCGAAAACAACTGTTTGCGTTAAAATGAGAACCTGGCCAGCAAAAAAAAAAAACAACAGAAAAAAACAACGTTGGTGTCTGAGCGTATGCAGTGCCTGTTAAATTCCGAAGCTGACAGTGCACTTGATATTCAGAGAGGATTTTAGCAGAACAAAATGGCGTGTCAGAATCAATTAGCACTCAGAGACTACAGCAATTGAAGATTCGGAAGGTTGTAATTATAACCAGCTGTGGCAGATTACTTCTTGTCAAGAAGATTGATACGCACAATGTCGGAAAGCAGCCAAGAAGCAGTAATTCCAGCAGGTTGCTTTTTCTCATGGAGCTGAAATAAGACAGGAGGCTCATGTACTGTTACGTTCGATAATACAGTCAGTTTGATGTTCTGTTCGATGGACTCGCATTAAAGCGTGGAACTCTGATGGCTCATCAATATTGTTATTCAGTGATACAGACATGCTGGAGAGCACACGCCTTTAGATATTCTGTTCAATCTTGGAAATGGTCTGCGTGATATCTTTTTTATTAATGCCATATATTTTCGCATCATCTGCTAAAAATAGGGTGCTGGGTGTGATAATAACAAAACATCATATGCCGTAGCCACTATATGGAATGCTGATGAGAAGAACGACTAAGCTGTTTGGGCCTGTTTTAAGCATTCTGTGTGAAAATATTGCATGTTTACAAAATTGGCGTACAAGCCTAAACATGCAATCTAGACACCGTGCGACATGATGACATATTCGGCTTGTTGTTACGACCTTTTACATGTGACCGCCATCCAAAACAATGTGTGATAGA
This sequence comes from Ictalurus furcatus, assembly GCF_023375685.1. Taxonomy (NCBI): domain Eukaryota; kingdom Metazoa; phylum Chordata; class Actinopteri; order Siluriformes; family Ictaluridae; genus Ictalurus; species Ictalurus furcatus. The sequence goes on from NC_071269.1 coordinate 1,757,350, forward strand.
AATAAAATCCATCTCCCATACTGCTTTATCCTTTTCAGGGTCACGGGGGACCTGGAGTCTATCCCAGGGAGCATGGGGCACAAGGCAGGGTACACCCTGGACAGGGTGCCAATCCATCACAGGGCACAATCACACACACTCACACACCCATTCATACACTATGGACACTTTAGACACACCAATCAGCCTACCGTGCATGTCTTTGGACTGGGGGAGGAAAGCCCCGCAGCACAGGGAGAACATGCAAACTCCGCACACACAGGGTCATGGTGGGAATCGAACCCCCGATCCTGGAGGTGTGAGGTGAACGTGCTAACCGCTAAGCCACCGTGCACCATGAATGTGAGCATATTAATTGGAATAAACAGATAAACAGATATAAATACAGTATGAACAGGAGGTACACTATTTCTTTAAGCTTGCCAGAAAGTTTACCAGGGCATCTGGTTGAGACTAAAAATGTGCATCAGGACTGGGATCCCAGGGGTGCAACAAAAATATCACATGAGCAGGAGGTTTCTACTTTCAAGTGTACGGAAGTCCTAAGCAGCCAGCTATTATTATTTTTTTCTTTCTTGTTTTCTCGTGATATCGGCTTCATCTTCTCGTGATCTCGACGTAACGTAATAGTTGTTTTCTCGTGATCACGACTTAATTTTTCTGTACACTCGACTTGTTGGTTTTATTGTTCTGGAGGGCAGCAAAAGCTTAACACCGTCCCACAGTATCATGGAGGAACAGATACATTTTTACTTACACGTCAGTGTCCGATATTTGAGAAGGGGAAACCCCTCTCTGTCCATCTCTACAGCGGGCAATTATTACATTTATGACGGAGGTGGGGAAGATGCCAACGTGCACGCAACACCAGTCCCATTCATAAGGCACGGGATTTTCTCATGATAAAATGACGTTGTTGTGTCAAAATCATGAGAAAACAATTTTTGCTATGTGGAGATCACGAGAAAACAAGACAGACATTAAAAAAAGGATAATGCATGACCACTTCGAGCTTCCGTACAAGTGGGCACAAGTGAGCAGTCGAATATGAAGCTTGTGAGACGAAAAAAAGACCATGTGCTGTGGCATGAATATGCGGTGCTCCTTAGTAATTGCCTAGTCTGGGTTGAGGTGCTCACTTCATTGCTCAAAGCTTGTGCTTTTCATGACATATGATTAGACTTACTGGGTTCATGAAACTTCTCTTCTCTGCAAACACAACCAGACTGAGAAGTCATGTGGTAAAGTGGTACGGTCACACTGGTATTTTCAAAATGCTGATGCTTTTCACCCTGGAAATTCTTTAGGCTACTGAGAATACGGAAACGTTCTGCGTTTTGAAATGACATTGTGAAATGCACAAACTTTAGGCAAGACGTCGGGAACGAGATCCGTTAGTACGTATCGATCTCGTTCAAAAATCGCATGGTGGTACGGACTAGCTTTGCTCAGATAAAACGGTGCCAAACGTGGTTTTACAGAGCATTTGAGTGAAAGTTTTTCTATTTTGCTATGCAATGTAGGCTTGTGCCAGAACGTAGATATTCAACGTATAGAGGGTGCTGCAAGTAGAAAATATTGTGGACAGGTACACACATAATTTATGATTTAAAGAAGAAGGAATAAACCCGGGATGGTTCTCCAGAGAGGGATATCCTGAATGCATATAAATAAACATGAACATGTCAACTACATTACATTTTAAGCTGCTTGCCAGGACAAAGCCTTCACAGGTTTGCTTGTTTCTGTTGATAGTCACATAATGATAATGATAATGAGTCTTTATTGATCATGTATAGATTAGAACACAGTAAAATTCTTTTCTTCGCATACTCCAGTATGTTAGGAAGTTGGGGTCAGACATGATACAGCGCTCCTGGAGCAGAGAGGGTTAAGCACCTTGCTCAAGGGCCCAACAGTGGCAGCTTGGCAGTGCTAGGGCTTGAACCCCCAACATTCTGACCAGTAACCCAGAGCCTTAACCGCCAACCCACCACATCTCACATTGTCACTATCATCTAGGTGCTTGCATTCCCATACAGAGTTGTGTATTCAATATAGAGTTCCCATTGCAACAACGCAGTGGTAGCTCAGTGTTGGACTTCAGACCAGCAGGTTCTGAGTTCAAATCCCAGCACCACCAAGCTGTCACCTCTGGGCCCTTGAGCAAGGCCCTTAACTCTCAACTGCTGAAATGTTTAAATGAGATTAATGTGAACTGCTCTGGATTAGGGCATCTGCAGTAAATGTGATGCAGATTTATAAGAAAATGACTGTATGAAAGTTTGAGCTAAAAATCTAGTCTAGATGAGACTTTTCACTGTGTACTGCAATGGAGAGGATGGCACACATAATATCATTTACTTAACAAAAAAAAATAGGTTCAGGAGCTGTGGACTCTTGTGAGCTCTTATGGACTGTTATGAGCTGCTTTTTTATTTTTTATTTTTAAATCAAGTGCTTTGCAGGCAGCAGAGAGTCAGTTAAGGATGTATAAGGATGAGCTGTTTCTTCTTTTTTTTTTCCTTTTCATCTAGAGTTGTTAATTGTATTGTTACTATGGACAGATGAACTCTGTGTTGTTACTATGGACCCTGTTCTTCACTGTGCCCCTGAAGGAACAGTAGCACGTTGACCTCGCTACTCCCGTCACACAAGCGGAATGCTAATATTATATGATCTTATACTGGCTGTGTTCTGTCTTAACATTATTATTGTGTTCTAATATTAGTGTACAGTGTACACCAAGCAAAGGTTTCTGTCTCATGAACCAAACACCACCTAATAAATTCTCACTAGACAGAGTGTCTAGGGCTTTTATGAAATGTAAGTGTAATACCAGGAACACAAGGAACAAGGAATTAATAATAGCAAAGATGTTTGTTTGCAAAGCTCAGCTATCTAAATGTCAGCATTGTCTGCCTCTAACAGTTCCTCAACCTCAGCTTCTTAATAATCACATGAGAAATGTCTACGCCGACTGTTTTTTTTTTCCGCTCACACAGTTGATATTTTGGTTTGTGATAATAAACCAGTCTCAGTCCTAACATTGGCATTTGAAGATTAATCAATTTAATCCCTACTGTGTGAGTTCAGTGATTTTTTTACGCCTTAGAGAGTTCTACAGCAAAAACTGTATGGCCTTCAAAAAGTTCAAAACAATATGGGGACTTTCATAACATGGCCAAAAAATGTACTGAGGCAAAATCGTTTATTTTTTTTACCTATATAACTTTTCTTTTAGTCACATTTTAGGTAGAAATATCAGGGAAGTCTGTGTTTCAAATTTTCAGTTTTCCTTAATAGGCAGGGTTAGGGTTAGGGGTTAGGGTTGGGGTTATACAGTCATTCAGTATTAATGTTTGTATAATTGACTGACAAGTCTAATGAAGCTCAGTGTCTCACGTTAAATACGAGATAGGCTCGGTGAAATCGGCTGATTGTTTTTTTTCTCCTGGGCCAATGGAAAAATCACTTTATAAATAGCACAGCGACATAGATGGCCATAGACATAGATCTTACTGCAACAGGTTTGGTGGTTGGCAGTGTGAGTGTGTGAAAAAAAAAAAAACCCCACCATATTAAAAACAAATTGACAGTGGTGCCAGAAAAGAAACAAAAACAGAAAAGGAGAAAATAGAGGCGAATTTTAATGCCAAAACTGATTGCTTCAGTTCACTTTTAGAACAGACAGCAACAGCACGAACAATAGCATCAGAGTAATGTTAGCTGATTTAGATCCACCACCAGTAGAAGGCACATATAGCGTGCTATTTGTGTCCAAGGTTAATCGGACTACTCTAAGCTGTTATTTTCCTTTTTTTTTTCTTTTTTTTTTTTTACATTTCAGCTGATTTAACTGATTTTATCATAGTGAGACTATAACAATTTGGTCAGCAGTTTAAAATATAGCTTACATGTATAAGTATTGTTGCTGTGCCAGTAAGTCTGTTTACTTACGAGCTCATATTTGGCATTGTAGTCTAGAATATTCATTCTCTTTAGAGTCTAATTACAGGCAGATAATAACTTGTGTGCGTATTGTAGTATTTTGGACTGTAACATCTTTGTTCTTCATTTTATTTTGCATCATATATGTTTACAATAAAGTTCCCTTAACTTGCATAGTTTAGATGCATAGTTTAGATGGGGACGGCTGTGGATCAGGTGGTAGGGCGGGTTGTCCGCTAATCATAGGGTTGGTGGTTTGATTCCCGGCCCACGTGACTCCGCATGCCAAAGTGTTCTTGGGCAAGACACTGAACCCCAAGTTGATGGCAAGTTAGCGCCTTGCATGGCATCTCTGCTACCATTGGTGTGTGAGTGTGTGAATGCGAAACAGTGTAAAGTGCTTTGGATAAAAGCGCTATACAAGTGTGCCATTTAGCATTTTAAATGGTATGGGATATTCAGTTTACATAACCGTGAAAAACTATTTGCTGATTTTTTTTTCTGTTTTTGTGTATATCTCATACTAAACAGTTTTACGTCTTCAAATGAAATGCGACATAAAACAAAGGCAACCTGATTAAATACACAATACAGCTTTTTTTTATTGAAGCAAAAAAGTTATCCAACACCTATCACCAATGTGAAAAACTAATTGCCTGCTTAAACTTAAAATCTGGTTGTGCCAGCCTTAGCAGCAATAATGCAACCAAATGCTTCCGATAACTGGAGATCAGACTTACTATTTAAGTGTTGATGTGATTGAACGGAGTTTACAGTAATCAGGCCTGGTTGTGTCTAGTCCAGCTGAACCCCATTATGAATGCAGTTTCATAGATTTGTGGAATTAGTAACTACGGGGGCAAATAAATTTTCACACAGGCCCGGTTGATATTGTAGAACTTTTTTGGTTCAATAAATAACATTATCATTTAAAAACTGTATTTTGTGTTTAGTCAGGTTGCCTTTTGTTTTATCTTAGATTTTTGAATAAATACAAATCCTCCCCAAGGATTTGCTTGAGCTTTGGACAGAGTTGGAGCTGGAACGAAAGTTTCTGTACAATACCTGTAGATGTGAACCAAATAGATGTCACCTTATTCGTTCACATTTTCTGCAACCCAGGTATATAGATCTGCTGCATACCTGCAAACAGAGATTTGGCAGGGTTCCACTTGCTAGAGAATTAGCTAACCTTGAAGATTGACTGTAAATGTAGCTTCAGTCAACGTCATGCAGGCATAAGGTTTAATTCATTCCGTCACAGTTACAAATTACTTCATCGAAATGTCATCAGTGACGTAATCCAAGTCTCACAATATGAAAGTAACGTGATCTGATTACTTTTGGATGACTTCAAGGTCACATATGTAAATAAAGTCAAGAGAAAAGCAATACGATCTAAAATACTTTTATATGGAACTTATTGTAGAGTTTAAAAACATGTTCGAAGTTTAAATTTGTCTTAAGAAAATGTATAAATAAATAAAAGCCCACCGTCCCTGATCCGTTACATTACATTACATCACAAACGCTAGTGTTACTACATACGGTGTTACTGTGAATGCAGAATTTAACACCCTGAAAAAGACGCACTATCAGCGTTACATAAATATATATTAATAAAACTGTTTCACTCTGCCCACGTTTGACAATTTTTCCCTACATTCTTTTGAATGTCCATGAAATAAAATAAAATATTAGATGCCAAGAGTGTACCTTCTGCCATCATTCACAAACTTGAATGGCCATGTAATACGAAGCAACGTGATGACATGAAATTAAAAATGACCTTATATGACCATGGGCTTTGTTTCGACTCAGCATTCCCACTGACGACAACACACAGGCAACGTCTGAGGGAACCGTCAGACTTATCACATTTTAAAATATTATTACTAGGTTCCTTTATCCTTTACGTTCCTTTTTTGGTATTCTGAATATGGCCCAATGTCATTAAACAGCCCTGAAAGGCACTGAAAATGACTACATTTTAATCTCATCAAGAAATGTACACTCTATGAAAACATGCAAATTAAAACCTCCCACATCTCTTCTAGTGCCATTTTCCTTCCCCTGGACTTGCGTGGTGTGCATAGTTGCGCATGAAGGCTTGGGTATCTTATGAAGCCATAGCACCAGAGCAGAAAAGCTCCCACAGCAATACTGTTTGTACTTTAAGCAGTATGTGTACTTAAATGATTTCTCCTGAAGAGGTTTAAGGTTTTAAACAGTATGTCTTATAAAGTTTAGGATGTCTTCTTTAAGTATTGCTTAGTTATCGCACTCCTTTTAATGGTGCAAAAAGCTTAAAAATATCAGGTGTGGACATTTTTTTTTTTTTTTTTTTAAAGATTGGACCCATCAGGGCTTTTCAACCTGATTGTTGTAGTTAGATGTCACAGCGTTGCCCTTGCTACATGAACATTCGCAATCTTATTCAGGTTATCCGCAGTGAAGGTCAGGGGTTTTGTTGCTGCCTGGAACAGAGCAATGACTCCAATAAAATATTTCAGAGAGTGAGAGAGAGAGAGAGAGAAAGAGAGAGAGAGAGAGAGAGAGAAACACTGAATCAACCTAGATGTAGTGTGAGGATGCTTGGTGTGGCATAAATTTGCATTGTGCCTAGTGTGAAAGCCTCATTAATACTGACTGCTGCAGTAGTAAGACTAAAAATGTATATATATATATATATATATATATATATATATATATATATATATATATATATATATATATATATATATATATATATGTAAATCTATATGTGAAATGTGTATTAATATACAGTACAGCTGATTGAGTGAGTGAGCATAATCACATGTGCTGCATATCCCTGAAGATTTTCAGTCATTCTGTTTCTGATGTTTACAAAGAAATACAAATGACCGATTCATCCGAAAGGAACAGTAATAACTCAATTTGCAAGACAATGTAATTTCACCAAATGAGATTCGGTATTTCAGTACTGGAGTTTCATTTGAGCTAGGAGTGAGTAATGAGTAAACCAAGCTAATGAGCAAACAAACCCAGATTATTATGACTGATTTGAAGAAATGCTGAAGGATTCAAATGCCGAGGTGTCCTTCAAAAAATGTAGTTAATGGAACAGTGTTTGAACATTGGAATTGATTATTTTGGAATGGATACGGTATATTGTAATGCTTGACTTGACTCGATGTTTCAGAGGAGGATTCAATTGAAAGGTGGCATTTTCTCACTTTCAAGAGTCAAGATTCAAGTAGCTTTATTGGCATGGTAAAAGGCTTTAATTGCCAAAGCATTGGTAACTTTAACTTACAGACACATTTTCACACATTCACATGCAATTTAAAAAAAAAATAGTTTGATAAAAAAAATAATAGTAATAAAAGAAGAAGAAAATACACAGTGATTCGTCTGAGCATTTTATACGTTTACCTGGTTGATGTTATTGTGGTCCTGTTCCTCTGGTTACTCTTTCATCGTGACAGGACTTCACAGGTTTTCGCTTGCTGAGGTTTCTCCCAGCAGGTGTGGGAGTTTGTTCTTATTTGGCATCAGATTGAAGCCTTTTTCATGGGTTGTGAAATGGGGAAAAAAATGTTGTTAAAAAGTGAAGGTTCCCCTTCATTTAGTGTGCAGTGCGAGCACAGTTTGTCTTTTTTCGCTAGCCAGGTCTGCCTGTGTCTGCATGTCTGTATGGCCAGGTTGTGTTCACTGAGTCTGTACATGGTCCAGGACTTTTCTTAGTTTAGGGTCGATCAGTCTGCTCAAGGTATTCTGCCAATTCTGCCAATTTATTCTCTGTTTAGGGATACATAACATTCTAATTTACTTTGTTGTGGTGTTGCTTCTGTGCAGTGTTTTAGATATTTTTCTTTTTTCGTTTTAATGATTTGAATTGTTCTGTCTGGGGTTTTGGTTTGGGGTTTGGCTGGACATGTTTTTGTTGTAAAGACTGTAAAGTCAGCTCTAAGGCCTGCTTGCTGAGGAGGCTTCTTTCTGTGGTTCGTTCTTGGTATCTCAGTGCTTTGCGATGGAGTGTCTCTCTATCACAATTTTTTTATGTGGGCATGGATATTAATGGCTCTATTTTGAATTTGAATCGTTTGCGGGTACAGTCCTAGTTCTGCACCGCAAGCATTATTTGTAATGTTTTACGTTGTACCCGTAGTATATTTTCACAGAATTATACCTGAAGAGTCTCTATTGGGTGTTTGTCGGATTTACTGAACTCTTGGATTGTCAGCGGACCCCAGACCTCACATCCATAGAGCGAAATGGATTCTTTTAGCGAGATTCTGATTGGGATGTCAATTTTGAAATTTTTCTTAATAGCGTAAAAAAAAGCTCTTTGTGCGGTTTCTCTCAGGTCGTTCACAGCCTTATTGAAGTTTCCAGTGTTGTTTATGTTTATACCGATCTACGTGTAGTTGTGAGTGTGTTCAAGGGGCATGTTATCCAATTTGAAATTATGATGTTGGTCTTGATGACTGTCATTTTCGGAATATTATTATTTCAGTATTTTTTTGGGTTAACTGACAGAGCCCATGTCTCACAAAAGGTGTGCAGGGGGTCTAGATGCTGCTGTAGACCTTCGTTTGTGGGTGACAGCAGCACCAGATCATCTGCAAACAAGAGGAATTTGACTTCAGTGTCTAGTAGAGAAAGACAAGGTGCTGCAGACTGTTCCAGAGCCCTTGCTAGTTTGTTGTTGTATATATTGAATAGGCTGGGACTCAAGCTACAGCCCTGCCTCACTCTGTGACTCTGAGGGAAGAAATCTGTGCGTTTGTCACCAATTTTAACTGCGGATTTGTTGTTTGTGTATATAGATTTGATGATGTCATATGCTGCACTGGATCAGCTGGAATAAAAGTCCCTCATGCCAAATTGAGTCAAAACCTTTTTTTGAAGTCAACAAAGCGTGAGAAGATTCTACTTTTTTGTTTGGGTTGATTTGCTTGTCAATTAGGGTTTGTAGAGTGTATGTGTTCTGGTGTGTGATATTTTGGTTGGAAGCCAATTTGGCAATTTGGACATTTCTGTCAGTGAGAAAATGGAGGAGTCTGCTGTTTAGGATGTTGCAGAAAAGTTTATTGGGGTCGAATTTGTCTCCACTTTTATAAATTGGGGTAATGAGGCACTGCTTCCAGATGGTGGGAAATACACCTGCACTGAGGACGATATTAAAACGTTTGGGAATGGCCAATTTCAACTTTGTAGTCTGTATATTTGGTCATTTCATTTCGGATGCTGTCAATTCCGCATGCTTTTTGGAGATTTTAGGGTCAATATTTTGTCTGATAATTCAGCTAGTGTAATTGGAGAATCCAAAGGATTCTGGTAGTCTCTGATGGTTGATTCTACAAGACATAGTTTGTTGTACAGAGCTTTTTGTTTATGGTTTTTGTTTGCATTACTAAAAAAGTTGGAGAAGTGGTTTACCCAGACATTCTGGGTGGCTAGTTCTTCATGATGAGAATTATTTAGTAAGTTCCCATGTTCTCAGAAATGAGTATTAATTATTAATTAATTCTTAAGATTGCTCAATCTCCTTTAGCTGATATTCTACATTTTGTTCTTTTTTCTTAATTAGAATATTCTTATACTGTCGTATGGTGTCTATTTGTTTTTTTTTTTGGTTTTTTTTTTTTTTTTGTGGTTTTTAGGTTAGACAGAGTTGCAGATACCTCAAATATTGTGTTCAGTCTATATGCTGCTATATGGGCATATTCATTGTTGAGCACTAATGGCGTGGCCAGGAAATTATCTAATAGCATTTGAATTTTTGGTTGGCCATTTATACTTTGGTATGCATCTTTACTTTTTTGTTTCCATCAATCAGTACGTTTACATGGATAACAATAATCCACTATTAACCCGATTAAGATGATACTCTGATTAATAAACTACCATGTAAACAGCAATTTTTAATGACCTTAATCCGATTAAAGTCATACTCGAAGTAAACACAAATGGAATTAAGACGTGTGGAGTATTCCTGTTTTAGTCGCATTATGGACGTGTATTACAGACATGTACACACCTTAATCACACTATTAACGTCGTGTGAGAGTTTTCACCGCATTTTGCGAAAGGACACGACCACACACGGCAGCGCTCAACCGTTTGACGGCAAACAAGAGAGCACGTCTGCGTCCCAAACTGCGTACTTATACCTTACACCTATAGCAGGCGAAATACATGTATCTCGGCTACTATATAGTAGGTAAGTATGCGGTTTGGGACGCGGCCCACGGCTTCAAGCAGTCGTCTATTTGCACGTACAGCATTACAAATAATTAACTGCACTCGAAGCGTTTGTAAAAAAATTAAAATAAAAACACCCAGAACTGTATACGGTAACAATACCGAAGACCAACTGTATGTCGATACGTGAAATTCTGGAGGTACGTCGGACGGCGTGACGTGGGGACGTAATGAGGGTCAAGTAGAGGGTGATTTTATTATGGTCTGATAATGGGGTTATTGGGCTGACTGTGAATGCTCTGAGAGAGTTTGGGTTTAGGTCTGTAATAAAATAGTTTATCGTACTGCTGCCAGGTGATGAGCTATAAGTGTACCTGCCATAAGAATCTCCTCATAGCCTGCCATTGACTATGTACATAACCAGTGTGCAACACAGATGGAGATGTCTTCCATTTCTGTTTATTTTATCATAGTTGCTTCTTGCTGTATGTATAGGTGGGGCGAGGGCATCCTGTCCAGGCAGGTGTTTGTCTCCCTGAGGGTTGAGTATGTTGGGGTCTTCACCTGTTCTGGCGTTTACGTCTCCACAAATCAGTACACTGCCTTGTGACCGGAAGTGATTGAGTTCTTCTTCTAATATAGAGAAACTGTCTTCATTAAAGTAGGGAGATTCTGCTGGTGGGATATAAGTGGCTCATATAAGCGATGTAAGTCACATGCTAGAGATTGGCAGTGTAGATTTTAAAGGAAAACAGTTACAGAACCACATACAATTCCAAATGAGAGAAATCTTGTTGGGCAAAAGAGAGGAAACAGATATAGATACACTTTATTTTAAGTTTAAAGCGGTTTCTATGGATACAGCATTGTTGCTATGTGACAGAGAGTTGAATAACCATGTGGCATGTGGTTCAGACTTTGAACAGCACATGCATACGACATTCAAAAAATGAGTCTCAATCTGTGGCCCATCTGATTACAGTCTCATACTGACAATCTCCCGCAGCAATATGGCTGTCTGTGAAACATCCAAGCCACATGATAGCATCACTCTGACAGTACTGACAGAAAGCAGCTCGGTTTGTGGTATCCAAGTTTTTATTTTTATTTTATTATTATTATTATTATTATTTTTTTTTTTTTTACATCTTACAGACTTTAGTAATACAGAATTAAGGCTTTAGACATATGCTGTATTATTTGTCCATTGTGGTTTGGTAGGAGTTGAAACAGTTGAACGCTGATTAAAGTAATTCAAGGGGAAAAAATGTAATAGCATAGAGATGTGCAGAGAGGAAAAGATGGTTAAAGTTAATAAGGGGCATCAGGATTTTAAAACACCAACTACAGCATAACCTTGTGAATTTTAGCTGATATTCAAGCACAACATAACAAACCACAGCATGATATACGAATAAACTGCCACTCGTCAAATACAATATGATGCACATGATACAGTTTGAAATCCATTTAAAGTTGAAGCAACTTTTATTGCTGAACACAATACACATCCAAATGAGCAATCGACAACGGCTCCACTTTGCCAGCTCAGACATATCCCACATTCACACCAGACACGTCACATAAATGTCCATTAACCAAATTTGTTCACTGTAATGCTCAAATGGATGACCATGTCCCATACCAAGTTGAGTCAGCTGGAATGTGACGAGTCCAAACAGTGCATGCGTCCCTTATCCATGAATATCATTACCATATTATATATGGTATCATAGAAAATACGTTGGTACACTTTGTAGTGTAAATTATGATTTTAAATAAAATTAACAGGGTATTGATAGTGTGTGATTGAGTCATTTCTATGGATTTCTATTGTGCTATTGTGATTTCTATTGCGTTGTGATGCAAGGATTTTACACGCCTCTGACATAGCGGTTCTGGATTGAAACATTTGTTAAAACAGAAGCATAACCATTGCGTGCGATATGACATGAGGACGGTCCCACACGGGCAGCCAAAGATCAATGAGAATACTGAAGATGGTAGCACTTAAAAACCATGAAGATGGCTTTGGAGTGCAATCGATATAAACAGTTTTGTTAAGATGGCTTAGGGCTGCAATTGCTATGATAGCTTTAGGATTGCAATCACCATAAACAGTTTTGCAGTCTCCATCGGTGAACAGTTGATAACGTCAACAAAGTAGACTTCATGTGAAAACTACGGTGAATTTCCTGTTGACACAATTGCACTTTTTGAAAATGTAGTACACAGTTATAGAAGGGAATTATTTATAATTGTACTGTTCGTTGTCACCCAGATGAGAACGGGTTCCCTTTTGAGACTGGTTCCTCTCATGGTTTCTTCCTCGAATCGTCTGAGGGAGTTCTTCCATGTCACAATCGCCTCTGGCTTGATCATCAGAGATACATTTACACATTTATACATTTTAAATGTATATCCTAAAATGGTATATTTCTGTAAAGCTGATTCGTGACGATGTCCATTGTTAAATGCGCTACGCAAATAAAATTGTGCTGAATTGAATAGTTGAAAAATGCTTCAGAAACTTGTCCAGACAATATACTGCATACAGTGTAGAGTCGGCCCAAGCATTTTGTGTTATTACTGAAATGTGTACAGACAAGTATACAAGGGTGTACAGATCTGACATTCAAACAGTAGAAGCTCGAATTCGATGCGGAAGTGTTCCCCTTGGAAATGCTTGACCATTTGTCAGCCGTTTGTACTCACGTCCTTTCCCAAAATATCCCACCACATCTACCCACTCAAGTGTATCCGTAGGACAAACTGTACAAAATATTACCACATGATCAACATGGACATTTGGCATTTGGAACAGAGCATTTAATATTAATGTGGAAAAGCGTCTGGTGCGTCCTGACATGATGTGTGCTATTCCACCCTGAGAGGTTAGGATGAGCTTTTCTGAAGTGCTTTCAGTGTGTTTGTGTGTGTATGCTTTTATAACTTTGTGGGGACTAAAGCATGGTATCGCCACAATGATAAGAATATCAGGCAGTTTTAATATTTGGCTGGTCTCCAAGAGGAAAAATGCTTTTTGGAGCTTTTATTAAAAGTAAAGAAGAAGAAGAAATAAAATGGTTTACTCTAAGACTAGGCTTAGATTTCAGTGTGATTTAGTCATAGGGTTAATTAGCTACATTAATCAATACAACAATGGAAGGTCCTTACAAGGATAGTCAGATAAATGTGTCTGTATGTATGTAAGTTTCAGCTTTTACTTCTAGAACTTGAATGCCAGCTAAATCTGAGCTAAAATGATGAGTTAAGCCCAATGAGCCACTCTGTGTCATTCCTCCTTTAGAATTAATGGACTTCTTTGGTGTGTTTTGTCTATCATCTGTGATGGACAAATCTCCCACGAAGAAGCAACCTCCTCTGATGCTTTACATAGATAGAGATATTTATAGAGGGAGGAAGAGAAAAAGACAGAGAGAGAGGGAAAAGCAGAGCATTAGGGCTTGATTTCTCATCAGGCCCAAAGTTATTCACATCATTCTGTCTCTCACTCTTAACACTTCATCACACCTATCGCTCTTTCATGTACAATGTATGCTCTACTTGTCAGAATCCTTGAAAAAATAAAAAAACAAAGATATATTGGTAGCCAGGTTGGGATTGGCAGACAGAAGCCTTTCTAATAACGAATGGACCATAGCCAGCGTAGACTCCAAGAATTCAATCAGACATGACAGACTGATTCATGAAGGTGAGAGTGAGGTCTTGGCTGAAACATCACCATGCTGTTAGAAGGTTTTGATGGACACATAATAACTGGTCTTTACAAACCTCTCTGCTCAGTCTAATGTCTCTTTTCAAGCTTTCATATGGTGTACTCTCAGCAGGAGGCAGGGTTTCACTGGATGATTGAAGCTGGTATTGTTATGCCCTCCTATATATATTTTTTTTCTAAAAATTGGAGAGAGTATTTGGGAGAAAAATTCTGTTCCTGAACAGAAAACGTTCACCCTATCAACAGAAGATTGAGTTTAAATCCCAATGATGACACTGCTATCCTTGGAGTCTTAGATAGCAAAATTGTTCTTTGAAGAGATGGATTCTAGAAGAAAATGCATAAACATGTGCAAGGACGAGTAGAAAGGACCCTATTCTGTACTGCTTATCCTACATAGGGTCACGGGGAGCCTGGAGCCTAACCCAGGAGACTCAGGGCACGAGGCAGAAGACACTCTAGACGAGGTGCTAACCCATTGCAGGGCACAATCACACACACATTCAGACACCCATTCACATGCTATGGACAATTTGGAAATGCCAATCAGCAGGGCTCTATGGTAACAATTTCTTTTAGGAGCACTTGTGCTCCTAATTACAAAAATTTAGGAGCACGGTCAAAAATTTAGGATCACGGTTGAAGTTTAGTTTTTTTGTTTTTTGTTTTTTAGAGATGGTAACGTTAATGTGCCACAATATAACACACAAGTAGGCATGAGAAAACTTGAGCTGGTCAATTATGACAGAATTTAGGAACAAAATGTGAGCCATGACACATTAATTTACCTTCTGATAAACTACATCTAATATTTTCAGTTCATTTTACAGACTGTATGCAAAAAAAAAAAAACACCGTTAACCTGTTCCACCTTGTAAACAAATACAATAAACATCAATGTTCAGTGTCTGAAGTCTGCTCCTCTTAAATATATTTAAAGCTACACTATTAGACATTTTCCCCTGTCATGGTTCTGGGCTGGTTCCGAACCGCTCTGTGTATATTGTGTATATATCTGAATAATCTCATATAGGATGTGATTAGGTGAGTTCATTTACCCGTCAGATGCGAAGCGCTTTAGTTTAATGGTGTTCATTAGGGACGCACCGATCAGGATTTTTACAGCCGATACCGATCCAGATACCAGTCTTGATTTTATTTAAACTTTAATCAGAAGGTCATTAACAGTTAAATGTAAGCTCTCTGCTCATTGTCACTGTTAATTGAGTTAAAATAATAGCAGTGAGAAATACTGTTGGTTAATTGATAAATAAACAAGCATAAAATGTTTATTTTTAAATATTTTAAACTATAAAGAGTCCTAATTAAAAGTAGACTAACACAAGCATGATCCATATTAGGATCCATATTTTCTAAGGAAATAGCGAACTAAGCTTAATGTCAAATTGCTATTAAATGCAACCCATAGTAATTAAACATTTTCATTTCTCTTTTTGTTTATATTTTATGAAGTTATTATAAGATGTATGTTTTATATTAAATGATTTATTTATAACTAAGCACATTTTCTGTCTTTATATTTTATTAGTTGTTTGTTTGTATATCAGTTGTTCCTTTTAGATCGGTTCCCCCAGTACAGTGTTGCCATGTCTGCTGATAATATTGAGTTATTTGGGGGGATTAAATCAGAACATGATTAAATTAAATCAGAACATGGAAACTGGAATTGGACTTTTCTAGTGATATCTGGCAACCCTGAGTTTAAATGAAGTGTAACGCACCTTGTAGGGTTAGCATTATTAATAATTTACACCACGTGATGCCGCTGTGTCTACAAGAGCAGGTCACAGTCGCAGGTTCAGGTCATTTTGCGGGATCAATAAAAGATGGCGGTTTGTGAGATCGGGAAGTTGAGAGAAGCAGATGATGTACAGAGTTACTTGTCATCATAATAGCTTCTTTGCAGTATTTACACACTTGTTTGGTTGACTGAGATGATGAAAAGCAGTGTGTAACTGTTGCACAGTTCAGGACAATTATGAATTTATAGAGTCTTATTTTATTTATTGACCATCCAATGGTACAATTAATACTCAAACTGTATATCACACTGTAAGTGAGAGAGACTTAAGTGAGACAGTGTGTGTCAAATTCAATATATAATGTGCACATTAGGCTACTTATCAATATAAAATGACAATCACATTCAACGCTATACTGTATGCATCCTTAAATTTGTGCTTGAACTCTTGGACCTCAACAGCATTTTAAGCTTTGTTTTGCAATGATTACATACAAAGGTGTAAGATTTATTGTTTGATTCCTTAAGGCACATGAACTTTGACAAATAAGGCCATGAGTAATTGGTTTTCTCATAATCAGAATCAGTCACCATCTATCGCTCCATCATGGATGATAAGGATGAGTGTGTCAAACTTGATTAATTTATACTTCCTATATAGGCCAATAATAATACATCCAATTATAATCATCATCATCATCATCATCATCATTTATTATTATTGTTATTATTATTGTTGTTGTTGTTGTTTTTATCACTGATTAATTAATTAATCATGGAAATAATAATAAATAAATACAGCTGCAAGCAGCAGGGGCCAGGCGTGACAGAGGCAAAGTGAGGAGATAAGCAAGTATGGTCATGATTTTATCACAAAGCTTTCAGAAGTTATAAGCAGAAATGTGCTTTTTTCATATCTTGTGAACACTAGGTGGCGCTTTTCCAGAACTGAGCAGGTACCTTCAAGTTGTAATGCTCATGACATATACTTAGTTTGGTCTGACTATGCTAAAGCATTACAGAGATATAGCATTGCATCCATTTTGGCATGATCGCTTTCAAATTCATTTGTGCGTCATTCGAGAAGTTTGACCAATCAACTTGAGTTCAATATATTTTTGTCGGCATTGTCTGAAGATGATATTTTTCAATTTTGGCGAAAATCGGATGAACAGTCTAGGAGGAGCTTGAAAAAGAGCTTCAAAACGGCGGACAACAAGTTTGGCTGACCATGGCCTAATCGGTATCACAAAGAATCTAGCAAGACCAGTCTTATGACAATGGGCAAAGGTAATCAAAAGCAGTTAGCATTTTTTGAAATTGCATTATAATTTTTTACTAGAAGGTGGTGCTGTTCCTAAACTCTGCAGTTACCCTCAGGTCTTGATGTCAATGAAAGGTAATAAGTTTGGTCTGAAAAGGCTAATGCACAATGGAGATATAGCCTCACATCCATTTTGGCATGATCCCAATCGAATTTGTCAGCAAGTTATTTGAGAATGGTTTGGTTTATAAAACAATTTTTGATAACTTTTTGCTGACATAGTCTGAAGATGATCTCTTTCCAATTTTGTGAAAATTGGACAAACGATCTGGGACTAGTTAAAAAAAATTTGGTTTTTCAGAACCTTCAAAATGGCAGACAGGAATTTTAGCCTATCATGGCATAATTGTTATCATTGTTCTCGGCATGACCCAGGGAATGTGTCAACATCAATCTCATGACAATGCGCAAAAGTAGTCAACAGCTATTACCATTTTTTTGTAATTGCATTATAATTGTTGACCACAAGGTGGCACTGTCCTGAAACTTTTTTGAGTAGTTTCGGTGCATAGTCCTGATGACGCCTACCAATTTTTGTAACAATGTGCCAAGTTGCTCATAAAATACAGCGTTTAAGACTAAATTCAAAATGGCTGACCATCAAAATGGCGGAAATCTAATATCAGACGACTTTGTTATGCCCCACTGAATCTGTACAGACCAGGTTCATGATTTTAAGACAAACCATTCATAGGTTATAAGCAAAAAATGAGCTTTTTTCATATCTCATAACCACTAGGTGCCACTGTTATGAAACTGTAACGCTACCCTCAAGTCATGATGCCTATGACAGACACTTCATTTGGTATGAATATGCTGAAGCGTTCGGAGATATAGCTACTATGTCTATTTTGGCGTGCTCGCCTTTGGATTCGTTTGTGTGTTGTTCAAGAACGGTTTTGTCTAGCAAAAAGCTTTTGATCATTTTTGCCAACATCGTCTGAAGACGATCACTTTCGAATTTCATGAAAATCGGATGAACGGTCTAGGAGGAGTTTAAAAAAGCATGTTTTTTGGAAAATTCAAAATGGCGGAAAATATAGTGGGCGGAAATGAACACCATGGGGTTTTCATGGTTTTCCATCCATTCAACTCAGCACAAGCCAAGTTTGAGCTGTTGGTGGCGCTAGAGGGTTTGAGATAGAGACTCCAAAATTCCTCTGGTTAATATTGAGACTATCCTATATCTGTGTGCCAAATTTCATAACTTTCCCGCAAGCTGTTCTATGGTCTACCATAGACTTAACAGTGGAAGAATAATAATAAGCAAGCTAACGGATATAACAGGTGCCAGCGCACCTTTGGTACTTGGCCCCTAATAAATAAGTTAAGTTAATAACTTTTTCTATTGCTGCTCCCTTAAACAAGATGTTAAGAGATATAATCTAAAATAAATCCCTCTGCATGCACTGATAAACTTATTGAATTATTTTAATAAACATTGTGTTGTGTTGCCTATTAAGCACCAGTAATATGCTCTGTATCCGAGAATAAACTCCAGTGTAACTTTATTATGGTATTATAATGTACCTGCTGCATACATCATGTAAACTGTGGTTGCTTGCTTTACATGTCCATCAGACAGTCTCTTCCTATCTATGTGAGCTACAATGAGGCTCTTAATTCCTCTGAAGCAAGCAGACATCGCAGATATGCAATGAAGAGGACATTATAATTGGACAAAAAAAAAACGAAGCGATTGGTCACGCTACATTGCTACTCGTTTGAAAAAGTATCTCATTACTGGAAAATCGACACTATTTTTTAAGGTAGCAGAGCTACTGTCACGCTACTGAAAAATGTAATTAAGTTAGTAGCGTCGCTACTTTTAGTTAGCTACTCCCCAACACTGCTCCAGACATAGTGGGCATGAGCTCACCAAAACTAAACTGTCCAGTTTAGGTGTTCTTGGCCGATAGAGGATCTGCTGTTGTAGTTCATCCGTGTCCAGGTTTGATGTGTTTTGCATTCTGAGATGCAAAGGGTGGTTAGTGTAGCTAACTCAATCCATTCTGGCCACTCTTCTCTGACCTCTCTCATCAACAAGGCATTTTCTCCTGCAGAACTGCTCCTCACTGAATGTTTATTGTTTTGTTTTTTTTGTTTTTTTAAATCAATACTCAATCCATCAGGTCTGTCACCAACAAAAATGCCACGGTCAAAATCGTTGAGATCACTGAGATTTTTTTTCCCCATTCTGATGTTTGATGCAAACCTTAACAGAAGCTCTTGACTTGTACTACAAGATTTTATCCATTGTGCTGCTGCCATATTATTGCATACCTGCACAGGTGTTCCTAATAAAGCAGCCCCGGTAAGTGTAAATACATATATATATATATATATATATATATATATATATATATATATATATATATATATTTTTTTTTTTTTCCACCATACATACATATACTGTATAATTTCTGATTTGTGAACATTTAGTCATAAATAACACCGTATTAGCTATTTTAACAAACTATGCTTCCTGTTCATGTTGTATGCTTAAGGGAATACAACAAAGTAGTCACAAGTAGATGAGCAAGACCAGAATGAAACACAGATATACAGGCTAATAAGGAGAAGATAAGCTGATAGTAAAGAGCAAGGCTTTACAATGAGTACTAACAAACCGGGGTTAATTTACCGTGAACTGTTTAGGCAGCACTAAGTTGCTGACTTCATAATTCCTCTGGTTGATATGAGCTTCTTGGAAAAGAAGGCAGCTGGGTGGAGCTTTGGTAGATCTCCTTGTCATTTTAACAGGATGGTCTTGACTCCCACTTCATAGGTGTCCACCTCCACCGCAAAAGCCAACGTGGGATCCAATTGACATAGCTGGAGTGAATGCCTGTTTCAGTGTGATGAACACCTCTTTAGCTGCTAGTGATCAGAGGAGCCTGTGTGACGTGTCCTTGAGGAGTGTACTGAGAGGAGATTCAAGTGTATTGAGGAGCCTATTGAAGCTAGCAAAGTCAAGCTCTGTGATGGTCCTGGGGTGTGGCCATTCTGTAGGAAAGACACAGCAGTTAAAGGAAATTCCCATTTCTCTCTCTCTGCCTTCATGGACAACTTGTGTTTGAGCAATCTAGCCAACACACCCCTCACTTGACGAAGGTACATCTCTAGCCGAATACACCAGTATCATCAGTGTAATTACTACAGTGGTGCAACTTGGCTCTGACCAACCGCTGCGTTATTAAGCTTCCATCAGCTCCAGATCTAATCGTACTTGAAAAAGAGGTAGTATCTGAATTCCAATTGAAATGTAATGCAACATGGAACGTGTCACGGATTTCCCCTCATGCTGAATGCTTCAGCACGAACTGCCCGAAGTGCGACAGCGCACACATCTGGGTTTTCTTTGACATTGACTTTGTTTACTGTTGACACGTGTGTTTTGTTTAGGTTTCTGTCTATTGGTTATTTCCTAATGTCTCCGCTGTTTTGTGTTATCCCCTAGATTACGTTTAGTATTTAAACCCCCTGTGTGTCTTTGTTCAGTGCGTAGTGCGTTTCTGTGTTTTGCCGCCAGTGCGTTACCGAGCCTTGTTCATTGCTCTCGTTTCATGGTTTTGATCCTGTTTCGTCCTCCTGTTTCTGATTCTCCTTTAAGCCCTGTTCGTGCCCGTTTGCCGATCGCCTGACTCCTCACTTGTTTTTTGACTATGTTTTTGCCTTTCGATTTGGATTTGTCTGCCTGTCTCTTAATAGCAATTGCATCCGTCTCAACCCCCATTACATGACAGAATGAAGCACAAATACTTTTAAAAGGAAATTAATTCAGTGTGGGTTTTTTTTTCATGTTGTGGAATTGGGATGGGCATCAAAAGATGGATGCAAATGGCCCAGACCACATCCATCTCTGTTTTTTTTCTGTGGTCAGACAAGAATGATCATGTTCTCGATAGATCTGATGGCATGTGGCCCGCATGGTTCTGCACAGAAAATGTTCACATAGTAAACAGATAGACAGGGAGACGCACTGGTCATCACATCATGCCAGTTTGGAGGGTTTTGGAGCCCGTCTCTGAGTCTGGCACTGATCAGCCCTTGTTTGTTCCATCCTCTGACTGATAATTGTAGAACATATTCTGATGCAGTCTTATGACCCTGGGTGAATTAATATTGTATACAAAAGTGTGTATTTCGAAACAATCCGATGTTGTGTATTTCAAAATCCTATCCATTACATATTTATGACCTGCTTTAGAAACAACTATAGAAACTTCTAATTAATTTTCACTTCTAGTGTTCTGCATCTTTCCTCTTTTCTTATTAAGGGCCTATTGATTTTGGGTCTCCCAAGAGACCAAATCCAGATTCGAGAGACCACTAATTATACACGTTAAAGAAGCAAGTAAAAAAAAAAGATAAGGGGTGTGTGTAATTAAGGTTCCACTGCCACTTCTGCCACTAATCAGTGCCTGTGTGTGTGTGTGTGTGTGTGTGTGTGTGTGTGTGTGAACCCACACTGGTAGTTGTAGAATGTCCAAGCCTTTGAATGACTGCTGAGGACAGCGGATAATTTGAGCACTGTGGAAACGTGTGATTTGGGTATCAGAATCAACAGCTGTGTGACCTTTAAACCACATGAAGTCTTGAGTATTTCAGTGTATCTGGGTGAAATCCATGAAAATATGTTCACGAGAATTCCACAAACAGCATTTAGTCAAAAGACATCTGGTGTTAGATTTGTTTTTGTTTTCCACTGATCTTACACAATTTCCCTCAAAAGTGTGCGTGTGTGTGTGTACGCGTGGGCGTGCGTGCGTGTGTGTGTGTGTGTGTGCGTGTGTGTGTGTGTGTGAGCATGCACCTCTGAAGCTTGGTGACAGGCATTGGTGTTGACAGCACAGATGGCTCTAGCATGGCAGCACATGAAAAGTGTGTAAAGATCACTAACTCTCCCAAGTGAAATTTGTACACTAAATAATATTTTAAAGTATCTCCAAACTGAGGCTATATGTTTAAATGTCAGTGAAAGTATCATGTGACTGATGTATTGTCTGTTATTAGCTTTTGTATTAGTGGAGAAATCTTGTACATGCCATACATGTCTTTTAAAATTTCCATCCTAATGACTAATTGGACAGATTGAACCACATGCTCACACCACTGAGTGTCCTAGTTAGCAGCAACAGAAGCAGATATTTCAGCTCAAAAGATGAAAGACAAGATAGTTTAGAATTTCAGCTTTTATTTCTTGGTGTCCTGGTAGATTGACTGTTTCAACAATAAATAGCTCGGAACATTTTAGCCTTCAGTTTCTCCTATGAACACTGCATTTGTTGTTAAAAAAGGATAAGCCAACATGAAGATCAGAGAGCTGTCTATGGGAGAAAAGCAAGCCATATTGAAGCTGAGAAAAGAGGGAAAATCAATCAAAGCCATTGCACAAACATTGGGCATAGCCAGTACAACAATTTGGAATGTCCTGAAAAAGAAAGAAACCACTGGTGTACTGAGAAACAGACACAAATGGGTGAGCTAGGGAAAACAGCAACAGCTGATGACAGACACATTGTGAGAGCTGTGAACAAAACCCCAAAAACAACAGTCAGTGACCTCACCAACAGCCTCCACTGGGCGGAGGAGAAGGTATCACAATCCACCGTTCGCAACTTCGAGAGTAGAAATATAGCCGCCATACCACAAAATACAAACCACTGATCAGCAGTAAGAATCGTAAAGCCAGATTGGAATTCGAAAAGAAACACAGAGATGAGCCACAAACATTCTGAAACCAAGATTATCCTCCCGTATAAGTGATGGAAGGGCTAAAGTGTGGAGAAAGAAAGGATCTGCTTGTGATCTAAAACGTACAAGCTCATCTGTGAAGCATGGTGGAGGTAGTGTCATGGCTTAGGGCTTGCAGGGCTGCTTCTGGAACAGGCGCACTAATCTTTTGATGATGTGATTGATGATGTAACTCCTGTTCATAGCAGCAGAATGAATTCAGAAGTTTACAGAAACATTTTGTCTGCCAATTTACAGATGAATGCATCCAAATGAATCAGGAGGAGCATCACGCAGCTAGTTAAGGGGGGGCATGGGAGCTAGACCGGCCAAGTCAATCACCAGACCTTAAGCCAATTAAACAGCATTTCTCCTCCTGAAGAGAAGACTGAAGGGAACCCCCCGAAACAAACACCTGAAAGAGGCTGCAGTAAAATCCTAGAAAAGCAACACAAAAGAACTAACAATATGGTGATCTCACAGGCTTGATGCAGTTATACCCTGTCACAAAATGCGGTGAAAACTCTCACACGACGTTAATAGTGTGATTAAGGTGTGTACACGTCTGTAATGCATGTTCATAAAGCGACTAAAACAGGAATACTCCACACGTCTTAATTCCATTTGTGTTTACTTCGAGTATGACCTTCATCGGATTAAGATCATCGATAATCTCTGTTTACATGCTAGTTTCTTAATCAGAGTATCGTCTTAATCGGGTTCATATCGGATTATCGTTGTCCATGTAAACGTGTTAATTGACAGCCTTTCTGTTTGCTGGAAGAAAAGCAATCTGAAAAGGAATGCTGTAAACATTCCAAGATTAAAATTGAACTTGAAAACTGACCAAATTTTTAGGAGCTCTTTTTTTTTTTTTTTCTAGGAGAAAGCAAAGAGGCTAGCAATGACCTTGGGAAGGACCTTCCTGTCTAAATCGTTATATTATTCTAAAACACAAAAATACCACATTAAAAATGTAGCAGTACTTCTACAGAATAAATCCTATCGTCAGTTCATTCACGAGTCTGGTATTTATGAGGTTACATTCTGTTCCCTATCTGTTTATGAGGTTTCATTCTGTTCCCTATCTTCCCTGTAACCCTATCTGACCATGTAAGACGATTGCCAGTCTTGAAAATGATTACTGATTGAAAATACAAATTCAAATGGGAAACTCTGTTAAAACTCTAATACGCTATACTACTATTAAAAAAAAAAAAAAAATCAATAGAAATGAAATCAAATAAAAGCATTACAGGATGGTTGGCTCTAGGGCAAATCATTTATTTGAGCATTGTATAAAACGTACAGTGTGTCAAACTGTGGAATGGGTACATTTAGATAATGCGTGATTGTGATTAAGTGTCGATTTGCTATCTCCGCTCGACGCAAGCACTGTATCCCACCTTAGCATCTCCCATCAAAATGCTCTGAATCCATCACTGAGGGTAGTACTAATGACTCACTCACGCTGTCTGATCAGCAGGTTGAGTCTATCAGGTAGCATATCATACTCTCATTCTCAGCTCCTTCCTAAATTGCGTCAGATTTCCGCCTAGTTCCATTTTCACAAATTATGTCCATCTGCCGTTATGACGTGGCGGATAATTACATACTTTAAATCTTAACTATAAGTCAGTTGGAACCATTTTAGAGAGACGGAATTATGATCCTACCTTTGTTCTATATACACTATAGTAGATCAAATATGACTTATCGTGATATTTTTAATAATCCGTTGGTCTTATTATGTATGTTATACCAAAATGAATACACAATACTGTATGGTATACAATATATAACGGCACCCTTGCTAAATAGCAAATAGGCTGAAGTTCATGATGTGTTAGCGAAACCTGACCAATTTTAGATCACTGCTCAGATCGGTTCTTAAAAAAAAATGATTTAGTCTATGCCTATATGCCAAAGGAAGCGGAAGTCAAAAATATTTCAAGGATAAAGCAGTCACCTGAATTGTATTAGATCTATGTTAGACCTTGTTGTGCTTCGTTTGAATGCCAAAACAACCATAACATAATTTCTCTATGGAATGGTAGATTATTGACTCATCCAACTATATTAAACGCAAGATTTCCTCTCATGTTCCTCTCATTTTCTCTCCACTTGTTTGTTTGTCATGAATGGACATTTGCCATCTCCCGCCACCTGAACATAATCGACAGCCAGCTAAGTTTGTTGATTATTGAGTTCAGACTGTGCTGGACTAAATACTAGGGAGAGATTGCCAAGTGATCAACAAAACATCCTGTAGTCTGAGCACGAATGCAGTGTAGGAGTAGACAGTGAAACCTAACACGATGCCTAAGAGAACGAGAGGGCGGCCCTCGCTCACTTTGTAGTTGGCAGAGTTTAGATTTAAAGCCGGGATTCTTTCAAAGACTGCCCACTGAGAAAATGTCCCCTGTTATAATGGTGATAGCAGCACATTTACTGCTACAGCAATTACACTGGGGAAAAAAATCCCCATAGAACAATGTCAAACACAAGCATATACAGTATATTAATATTTCCTACCGAGAAGACAGACACTTTCGGATGCACTGTCCCCTGCCATCTGACCCCCACCAGCCATATGATCTTATACATAGATCATTTGTTTTCTGTTATTAAGACAAATAATAGCTATTGAAATGCCTAATTTTCTTTAATACTACTTTGGTAGTCCATATGTTTTATTGTAGTGTCTTCTGAAGCTTTCAGCACATGATTTTTTTCTTCAGTAGTGCCTGCTCTGGGGTGCGAAAGTAACTAGTGAGATACACACCTGTTTGCACTATGTCAAAGTATCTGAGGATTAATTATATGCAGGAAGCAACTAAAATTACATTTCTAATGAAGCAAGTGAACTAAATTAACCAAATCAGTTGTTTGTCCATGGTTAAACGCAGAAAATCCGTACAATCTCCAAGTGAATATTTATAAAATGCACGCAACGTTTGAATGAATGCCAGTCCTTAAGAACCTTGAAGCCCAGACATCACAGCTGGCATAAAAAGAAGAAAAGCAGCAACAGCATTTCATGTGTGTGTTAGATTAGAATTTTTCAATAGAAATAAATAAATAAAACATTTTAACTCTAGCAATGTCTGTGGCTTTTTTGTTTGTTTGTTTATAAAAATGCTTTCATGAACGCAGGCCTAAGCACTACCAAAAAAAAATTATAATAATAAAACCTTAATAATTAAAATTCAGCTACGAAGCTCCTTTAAATAAAAATCCGTCTTTTGCAGCAATTATCTGGATTCTGTATTGTAAATACAGTGGCAAGAAAAAGTATGTGAACCTTTTGGAATTTCATGGTTTTCTGCATAAATTTGTCATACAATGTGATCTGATCCTCATCTAAGTCAGGGGTATTGACAAATATAAATGTGTCTAAAATAATAACACAAAATAAATTCTGATCTTTCATGTCTTTATTGAGAACAACCAAAAAAAACCTCATAGTGCTTATGGGAAAAGTATGTGAACCCTTGAGTTAATGACCTCAAAAACGTTAATGGGAGTCTCGTTAAGAAAATGAGTGTGGAGGTGTGGACTACGGCTACTTTGACTGATAAAAACCCCTCAAACGTTTGGAGTTTGCTCTGCACAAGACGCGCACGCTTATGTGAGGCATGCCTCGCCAAAAAGAGCCTTCAGAGGATCTACGATCAAGAATTGTTGATTTACATAAAGCTGGCAAGGGTTACAAAGTGATTTCAAAGACTTTAGAAATTCACCAGTCTACAGTTAGGCAAACATTCTACAAATGGAGACACTTTGGGACTGTTGCTATTCTACCAAGAATTACGCGCCCAGTCAAAATGACACCAAGAGTACAATGAAGACTCATCAATGAGGTAAAGGAACAACCCCGAAAGACAGCCGAAGATTTGAAGGCATCATTGGAACTGGCTAACATCTCTGTTCATGAGTCTACAATACGTAAAACATTGAACAAGCAGGGTACCTACGGCAGGACACCACGAAGGAAGCCACTGCTTACTAAAAAGAACGTTGCTGCACGCCTGAAGTTTGCAAACGAGCACGCTGACATTCCACAGCAGTACTGGCAAAATGTTTTGTGGACTGATGAAACTAAGATTGAACTATTTGGAAAAAGCACACAGCACTACATCTGGCGTAGAAAGGGCACGGCATATCATCATGAAAACATCATCCCAACCGTAAAGTATGGTGGAGGAAACATCATGATTTGGGCCTGCTTTGCTGCATCAGGGCCTGGCCAGCTTGCAATCATTGAGCTGAAGATGAATTCCCAAGTATATCAGACAATTCTTCAGGATAATGTGAGCATGTCTGTACGTCAGCTGAAACTGTGTAGACGTTGGGTGATGGAACAGGACAACGACCCAAAACACCGGAGCAAGTCCACAACAGAATGGCTTGAGAAAAACAAAATCCGCCTTTTGGAGTGGCCGAGTCAGAGCCCAGACCTCATCCCAGTAGAGATGCTATGGAATGACTTGAAGAGAGCCATACACATGAGACGTCCAAAGAATATGACCGAGCTAAAGCAGTTCTGCAGGAAGAATGGGTTAAAATTCCTCCTGAACGATGTGCAGGTCTGATCCACAGCTACAGGAAGCGCCTGGTTGAGGTTATTGCTGCCAAGGGGTTGGGGGGTCAACCAGTTATTAATTCTAAGGGTTCACTTACTTTTTCCACTGCCATTTTGAATGTTGAATGAGTGTGTTCAATAAAGACATGAGGGATCAGATCACATTTTATGACAAATTTATGCAGTAAAACCATGAAATTCCAAAAGGTTCACGTACTTTTTCTTGCCACTGGATTAACCGCCCTGTCTATAGCTAACAACCGTAGTTATTAGTGGTTAACACGTTTGCCTCGCACATCCAGGGTCGGGGGTTTGGTTCCTACCTCCACCCTGTGTGTGCGGAGTTTGCATGTCCTCCCCCACTTTGGGGGTTTCCTCCAGGTACTCCGGTTTCCTCCCCAGTCCAAAGACATGCTGATTGGCATTTCCACATTGTACATAGTGTGTGAATGGGTGTATGAATATGTGTACGTACGTGCCCTGCGATGGATTGGCACCCCGTCCCGAGTGTATCCTGCCTTGTGCCCCGAGTTCCCTGAGATACGCTCCAGGCTCCCCCGCGACCCTGTATAGCATGAATGGTATGGAGAATGAATGCATGGATGGATGGATTATTTAACAGGTAGAACTCATGGTATAAAAGCATTTTCGATATAACATCTCAAACATGCAGCGTGTGGTGATATGTTTTATGTAAAATAATCCGACTCAGACCTGGAGGGAAATGAATGGAGGTGGGTGGAAAGAACATGAGTTCAGTACCGGGTAATCTATAAAAAGAGTAACATAAGAAATACTTCTAAAGCTAAAATTCAAAAGGTAAACATTTCATTTTTACCAAAATTTCCAGAACCAAATTATACATTCAGAATTCAGAAGAACACAATAGAGATAAATACACAAATAATAGCAGCAAAAAGGTCCTAACCCTATTTCTTGCAGCTGCATAGATATTATTATTTAAGTAATGCCGAAGAACTTTATTTCCTCAAATATTAAATATAGCATTTGATTTAATAAGAGTCTTATAAAAATCTTTATAATGCATTTTTGAAGTTTAGTGCAGCTCAGAAATTGTACATACGGTAATGTGTAGAAACAGAGGATCTACTTAACATTCTCATACAATACGATTGTTGATCAACTGTATTTCTGAGCCATTTCTTCAAGCATAGATTAAAACTTCCTAAATTGTTACTTCATCTCCCTCTGCTGTCCATCTGCCATCATGTTGGGAGCTTGAGACGGTCCATCACTGCATATTATAGCCACAGTGGATAAGATAAGCAATGTTGCTCACACCACCATAAATCTAATGGAGCACTCAAATTCATATAACCCTCCCTATCTATCTATCTATCTATCTATCTATCTATCTATCTATCATCTATCTATCTATCATCTATCTATCTATCTATCTATCATCTATCTATCTATCTATCTATCTATCTATCTATCTATCATCTATCATCTATCTATCTATCTATCTATCTATCTATCTATCTATCTATCATCTATCTATCATCTATCATCTATCTATCTATCTATCTATCCCTCTATCTATCTATCTATCATCTATCTATCTATCTATCTATCTATCTATCATCTATCTATCTATCTATCTATCTATCTATCTATCTATCTATTATCTATCTATCTATCTATCATCTATCTATCTATCTATCTATCATCTATCTATCTATCTATCATCTATCTATCTATCTATCTATCTATCTATCTATCTATCCCTCTATCTATCATCTATCTATCTATCTATCTATCTATCATCTATCTATCTATCGATCATCTATCTATCTATCTATCATCTATCTATCTATCATCTATCTATCTATCTATCTATCTATCTATCTGTCTATCTATCTATCTGTCTATCATCTATCTATCTATCTATCTATCTATCTACCTACCTACCTACCTACCTATCCATCCATCCATCTTTCCATACATCCTATGCTACTGTTCATAGATTTACATTTTAATGGTGTTTATATATATATATATATAAAGATGATTCGTTTCATGACGTCATGAAAAATTCATGACATTTTATATAATTAGTACAATTAGTGGTCACCATATATACTGTATGTGGGGGTAAATGTGATCTCAAATGTGATTTTTTTGTTTTTTTGTTTCAGTATTTCATAAACTGCTGATCTCCTGGTATTTTCATGCACCACTGTATCTGACTAGCAAAAAAAAAAAAATAAAAAAAAAAATATATATATATATATATATATATATATATATATATATATATATATATATATATATATATATATATTTGCAGTGAACAGGAGTGTAGAAATGTCTGGTTGATGAAAGGTTAAGGTAGAAGTGGCCAGACTGGTTTGAGCTGACAGGACGGCTACAGTAATCCAAATAACCACTATATACATCTGTGGTAAGCAGAAAAGCATTTCAGAATGTTCAACATGCCAAACCTTGAGGCAGGTGGGCTACAAAACTAGAGGACCACATCAGGTTCCTCTCCTGTCAGCCAAGAACAATGACCTGAGGCTACAGTGGCTACACGCTCACCCAAACCAGACAGTTGAAGATGCTTTTTCGATTTTCACCTGTCCAGTTAATGAGGTGGTAGAAGGGGTCAAGGGTTATAGTGATATAGAGATATAGATAGAGAACATAGGCCTTAAAAAGGCACTTACTGATGCATTTGGATTTAGGTGAGCAACAGTGGGAGAAACCTTGGTCAGGAAATTCTGAATAAGCTGGAAACGAGAACTCGTTTTTGGACGTTGTTAGCATCCCAAACTGCTGAGGAAATTTGGTAATAGCATCCTGTTAACCGGTATGTAGTATGCATTCAAGTGATATGTAACTGGAAAGCTGAGCCTGGTGTGTGCCAAGAAAACATTCACCACACAAGTACATTGCCAACAAGCAACATTGACACAAGGATTCATGCTGGTTACACCAGATTGTGGCGATATCACAGCATGAATTGAAACGAACTGTTTTTGCAGAATGCAGTCATCCAGTTTTGTTGATCACATACCCAATGTATCATCAACAGTCCTAAATGCAATCATGGTCTAGCCCAGGGGTGGGCAATCTTATCCGGAAAGGGCCGGTGTGGGTGCAGGTTTTCATTCCAACCAAGCAGAAGCCACACCTGAATCTATTGAAAGCCAAGATCGACTGATTAAACAGGTGGAATCAGGTGCGCCTCCTGCTTGGTTAGGATGAAAACCTGCACCCACACCGGCCCTTTCCGGATAAGCTTGCCCACCCCTGGTCTAGCCCTTATTAATTTAACCCTCCTAATGTGTTGGAGAAAAAAGTTACATCCATTATGTTATGGTTAAACATGACTTCCACTGTTTAAATACACACAAAACCAACAAAGACCAGCTTAAAACCGTAGACCTTTATTATGGCTTGCAAACCATAAGAAGAAATATTTGCATATAAGTTCATGACGCTAAATGATGAAAGTTAAAAAAAAAAAAAATTCAAAGAGAAAAAGAGAGTATTTCAGTATAACCAGTATTTCAGACATCTCAAATATTTCCCTATAACATAATAAGAGGGTTAAAAAAAAAAACAACAACAAAAAAAAATTTATTTATTGGGGATTTCCATTTATCTGACAGTACGTTAAAACATTGACAGGGCATGAAGACAAACCACAACTGACAGGGAAAAAGAAAAAGTTGAAATAGATTTTGCATAATAATAATGTAATAGTATATATAATAATAATAATAATAATAATTATAATAATAATAATAATAGTAATGTAATAATGTAGCCTATAAGCATCTATTTTAACTCATCTTTCACCTTATACCACAGTTTAAATAATCTAACTAGATCAACAAAAGAACATAACATATTACTAAAAGTCAACCTTCGTGTTACTTAACTGGAGTAATAAAGCTAAAATACCATCTTTTCTCTGTATATCATTTAACTAATAAAGTAAACGGAGTTGTAATATTCAGCTTAGCTGTTAGACATTCAAAGAATATAATGTCTAAAAACTACTGTAACCACATTTCCTTTAACTGAATACCTGACTCATACCATTTTTTTAAAAAAAATAAATTTTATTTTTCACCTGTTGGTCCAAGGAGTAAGAGTCACTTTCCTATGCAAGCTGAGCGGAAGAAATTCCAGATCAGCAACAGCTCAACAACAGCTGGACACACTGGTGACTTTTTACCGAAGACTTGT
This sequence comes from Ictalurus furcatus, assembly GCF_023375685.1. Classification (NCBI taxonomy): domain Eukaryota; kingdom Metazoa; phylum Chordata; class Actinopteri; order Siluriformes; family Ictaluridae; genus Ictalurus; species Ictalurus furcatus. The sequence continues at coordinate 1,788,860 of NC_071269.1, forward strand.
AAGCAGTTCTGCTACGAATGAACGTGCACACTATGCTGTATGGGTATTCTCCAGAAACAACTATCAAACATAAGGATGTCAAATATATACAAAGCTTATTAAATGAAAAAGAAAAGTTCAAAGCAGCAAAGTAATATGTATAACAAATATATATATATATATATATATATTTTCCCTATATTCTTTAACTAAAAAAAAAACAAACAAACTCAAACTGTATGAATGTACACTAGACGAATTTAGATCAGTAAACTCAAATACTCATTTCCTCCTCACAAAATGACATACCAGAGACAACCAATGGCTTTAGGTTTTTAGCTTAACAAACATTAAACACCACGAACCATATAGTGTGGATTTAACAACTTAAACCCTTTTTTTGTGAACAACATGGTAGCATTTCCTCTCGTTTCCTCTGATCAAGCCGTACTCAAACAGATTTATTCGTAAATCTGTTTACACAAGAAATTTGGTGTTCAAGAAAACCACAAAAAAAAAAAACATTTGTATTCTACTCGTGCTTCTGAGTGCGTTTAAATGTAGGCCTAGTAGACCGATTAAAGTAAACCTTGAGTTGATCGACTTCAGATCGTATAATTTGCATGGATAACTGCACTTTTATGTATGCGTATACTTTTATGTTTGTGCTACCAGCTGTCTGAGTTCTGTGGGTGTCACTAGATGCAAAAGAGCTGTTTCGCTAACACACTTCACGAGCGATCAACATATTCACACCAGTACGAAGAAAATCAGCCTTTCTGAAACTTTCAAATTGTTAAAAAAAAAAAAAAAAAAAGGGAATTTTCAGTTTGGTTTGGCTCAAGGAAATATTTACACAAAACTTTACTAAAGGATCAATAAACAAGGCCCATTGTTTGGTCAAAGTGGGAGTCGTCATCTTGTGAAAATTGAACTCCGATCGTACGCAGTAGATATGGCCGGTCGGACGGTGTGCCCATATTGGTGATGGACACTCTTGTTCATGTCGGGAGGGGCATGCAAATTGGCACGTCGGCTGACTCAAAATGGCTAGTATAATATTATTATGTCAAATCCTAATTTGAATCCTGCCTCCACCCAATGGACGTGGAGTTTTCATGTTCTCCCCATGCCTCAGGGGTTTTCTCCGGGTACTCTGATTTCCTCCCCAGTCTAAAGACATGCGTTGTAGGCTGATTGGAATTTCCAAATTGTCCATCGTGTGTGAATGTGTGTGCGATTGTGCTCTGCAATGGGTTGGCACCCTGTCCAGGTGCACAGAGTTCCCTGGGATAGTCTGTAGGCTTCCCTGCAAACCTGTGTCGGATAAGCAATACAGAAAATGGATGGATGGATGGAGTCATGACAGACTGAGTTACCATTTGCTAGCTAGCTGACATTATTCATTATTTTAATCAAAGCAAAGTGAATATAAGTAGCTAATTTACCGTTCCAACTGAAAACAAACAGTTAACAGCAGTAAACATCACATTGAACACAACATATTTTTTAAAGGGGGGAAAAAAAATCATGATTTTCATCTCGCCCTGACACCTGCAGTAACTAAAACACATTTATCATAAGGAAAAACATCGGGGGAGCTATAACGTTAACTGAACTCAAAAACAACAGAACACTAGTCCCACAAAAATAATTTGTGAAGATTTAACTCAAAATGTAAGTTTGGCTCCTTCTCCATTCACCAGCATGGGAATGAGCAGGGTTTAAAATGGTACCGCAGGCAGCCACTAGAGGGCCTCAGAGACATTTTGCCTTTGAATCCCTGTTACGACATCCACTCCCAGTGGAACATCTTGAAAAGAACCAATGCCATTCTCATCCTTCAAGACATAAATATTCTTTCTGGCAATGGGGAATCCAGTTAGGATCCAAGCAGTAAGAAATAGTCATGCTGAATGGGAGACGAGTAGAAGGACAATAAGCCTTAGGTTGGTCATCCAAAAAATGATGCATAGCTTGTTCTAATGCAACATGTGACTAGTGAGCATAAGGAGTTTCTGATGCAAACAGTGATTGACAGACCCTCCTCCTATGTTCCTGACCACTATAGTCTCCGAGCTGCAGCATTCCCCTTCTTCAAAACAGCATCTGTGCCTCTCCACTACCCATGATCCTTAGCCTTCATATAATCCAGACTCTCAAACCAACATGCTGAAGTCTTGCTATCTAGCCTTTATATTTGCCAATCTAATTCTGTGGCTTCATCATGTCGTGTCTCTGACGTCTGTGGTTTTAAATATGATCTGATACAGCCGGTTTGTTTGCTTCAACTTATTTTAATAAAAACCCAAACCTGTACTTGCGTCCTGCCGTCTGCATTTCACAGTTTAATGTTTCCAGTATCAAGAACATTACTTTTGGCAAAGATGAACAGAAATGATGTTGATATTTTTGAAATTAGAATATATATATATATATTTTTCGTTTCACATGATGGTGTGGCGAAACAGATTTGAGATGTTTTACAGAATGAAGGCATTTTGAATATAAAGTGAGTGGGTTTCCTGGCCCTAGTCACTACACATCACTAACTCCTCTACATCATGCTGACTTTGTGTAATGACTGTAACACAATTTGTCTGATTAAATTTACATTAATCTTCATATCCTAGTCATGCGAACAACAGCATTATCTGTACTGTGGAAGTGATGTCATATTCAGAGACATCCTGAACAGTGGGTTCATTCAGGCTCCTCTCTCACTCTCTCTCTATCTCTCTCTCTCGCTCTCTCTCTCTCTCACTCACTCTCTCACTCTCTCTCTCACTCTCTCTATCTATCTCTCTCTCTATCTCTCTCACTCTCTCTCTCACTCTCTCTCTCACTCACTCTCTCACTCTCTCTCTCTATATATATCTCTCTCACTCTCTCTCTCTCTTTCTCTCTCTCACTCACTCTCTCTCTATCTCTCTCTCTCTTTCTCTCACTCATTCACTCTCTCTCTATCTCTCTCTCTCTGACTCACTCACTCACTCTCTCTCTCTCTATATATATATCTCTCACTCACTCTCTCTCTCTCACTTACTCTCTCTCTCTCTCTCTCTCACTCTCTCTCTCTCACTCATTCTCTCTCTCTCTCTCTCACTCTCTCTATCTATCTCTCTCTCTATCTCTCTCACTCTCTCTCTCACTCTCTCTCTCACTCACTCTCTCACTCTCTCTCTCTCTATATATATATCTCTCTCTCACTCTCTCTCTCTGTATCTCTCTCACTCTCTCTCTCTCTTTCTCTCTCTCACTCACTCTCTCTCTATCTCTCTCTCTCTTTCTCTCACTCATTCACTCTCTCTCTATCTCTCTCTCTGACTCACTCACTCACTCTCTCTCTCTCTATATATATACATATCTCTCACTCACTCTCTCTCTCTCTCTATCCCTCTATCTCTCTCTATCTCACTCACTGTCTCTCTCTCTCTATCTCTCTCACTCACTCTCACTCTCTCTCGCTCTCTCTCTCTATCTCTCTCACTCTCTCTCTCTCTCGCTGTCTCTCTCTCACTCTCTCTCTCTCCCCGTTTCTCTCTCTCACTCACTCTCCCTCTCTCTCTCTCTGTTAAAGACCGTGCCAAAAATGAGATTCCAAGGTAAGCTATCAGCTGCAGTATTTGAGGAATAAATACATCAAGAGAAAGATATGATGAGCTTAAATTTTTTTTTTTCTTTCCAAATATTATTTGTTTGCTGCATGACTTAAGGCATGACAAATGGAAACAATTCTTCGATCAGATTTATTGCTTATGTTCTTGACAGACATGAACTATTAAACATTCACCACATGGCTGTATTAAGTAAAACTGGCAGGTATAAAGCCTTTATATGAAGCTTAGAAAAGATATAACTTTCCCTCTTTGGCAAATATTGGCATTATCTTATATTAATCTAGTAAAATAGCTGACATATTTTGCAGTTCATATATTATTACTACAACCATGGTTACATGAAGGTAAATGACAAGAAACCAATCGAGTTGGTTCATAAAATGATTCGTCTCTAAGGATAAAGCTTTTTCCTCTACTTCCGATTGACTAGTCATAAAACGTTATAGCGTAGAAGTAAAAGAAATATTTTATACATATTGAGGCAAGCATATTTACAGTTAAAAAGGAGTCTACATTCAGGGGTTTGCCATGATGTTAAGCGCACCATGCTTAGATAATGGCTCCAGTTAAAAAAAAAACAAAAACAAAACAAAAATTTAACATACAGACAGGTGAAAAAGTTCTAAATAAAGTGTTCATGAGCCGCTAGAGTAGCTTTGATGTGCCTTGGCATAGATTCTACAAGTCTCTTGAATCGTATTTAGAGGAACGAACGTTATTCATCCACGAAAAAAGTTCTCTTAATTGGTGTTTGGATGATGGTGGTGGACAGCGCTGTCTAACATGTCAGTCCAAAATCTCCCATAGCTGAGAAATCGGGTTGGGATTTACATCATTTTCATACTCATCAAACCATTTCAGGGAGCGGTCTCGCCCTTTTGTATAAGGGTGGAGTCATCCTGGAAGACACCACTCTCTCATCGGGACAGAAATGTTCCATCATGGGATAAAGCTGTTCAGTCAGTTAAGATTTCACCCGTCTGTATATATAGTTAAACGATAAAGAAATAACGTTTAAAGACGCGGAACAGTCAGAAGTATGTCAAATTTCACATGTAATATATTCCCTTTAAAAAAAAAAAAAAAAAAAAAAACAGAAGATTTTTTTGAATGAAACAAAACGTTTTTGGTTATTAAATGTGATGTACATCAACGTATTTAAAGTCTTGAATTTAGATGATAAAATATCAATTAAAACTGTCATATCATATGCTCAGCATATTATTTATGGCAAAAACCAACTCTGAGATGAAACACAATAACCATACTAGTACTTAGTAAAAAGATATATTAAAAAAAAAAAAAAAAATTGCTAACAAGGAAACTTCATGTGCAAGCCATGGATTAAAAAAAACAAAACAAAACAAAAAAAAAAACCTGCTGTAAATAGCATTATAAAAAATAATAAGAAGTCAGAGATGTAGCACTATCAATAATAGGTCGAAATACAAAGTACAAGATGGACTAGAGAACCCCAGATGATGTCAGAGTCTGAATGTAGTGCAAGACACGTTAGGCTCTGTAAAATATGAAACCGAGAATGCATTGTTCTGCTCATCTGTAAACTGCTTCCAAACTTTTGCTTACAGCTTCATAGCTAAAGGCACAAGACATCATGATATAGTTTGCCCGAGAAAACTCAATTCAGCTCTGTGTTTTTCTTCTGGACTTGGGTGTAGATATACACTATCCTCTCAGCAACCCTATAGATGCTAATGCATGTGAAGAAAATGTACAGACGGTGTAAAAATATCTCATTACGGCTGGTCAATAAAAACCCAATTTCGAGCGCAACTATAATATATAAGTCTATATAATTCACCGGCAAGGAGCGCACACTTTGCATTAAACGATTCTCGGTGAGAACAGTGCATTTCGTTGCAATTTATATATCGAGGCTTTTCTCACAATGAAAATCTGATTAGGAAAATGGTTGCGTTTTTCAAAATGAAGGACTGCAATTGATCTATTTAATTAGCTGATTATCTAAAGCATCACACGTAAACAGGGGCGTGTCTGCCTGTCTCGAATAATCTCAATCTGACGGGGAATGACGTGCAATGTTTCTGAGGATTTGACAGATACAGGCTTTCAAAATGAAGCAGATGTACTGAAGTGAGAGTTTACCAAAGTGAGCTATGAAATATGAAATCACAGAAGAATCAAATGGATTAAACTGGTTTTATCCAGTCTAAATCATTTTTAAGGCTTTGAGAGCATAAGACACCGACGAGGTCAACCCGGACTGTATTTCACGAGCAGTCACTGCTGGATTTTTGAAACTACAAGGCCTTTAAAAATGAACACACTGTTGCTTTAAAAGCTGGTTTGGAAGGTATTTGTTTGCCTGGGCTATGGAGCATAATCTACTTGGCGTCAAAAGTTTCTGAGGTCAAAAATATTTTGAATTGGAAATAATCCAGGTGCGTGCTGGTGATGGTGCCTGCAAACTGCAAACTGAACCAGAGAGAAGAAGGCACTACTGCAAGTCCCACGCATTTCCTGCGGCATCCTTTCCTTTATGTCTGTGCTCGGCCGTGCACTCCTGTCAGATCCTTCCTTATGATCTCATTAACTGAGGAAGAGAAAGAGACGAGAGAGAGAGAGACATTATGAATGTGAATGTCACATTACTTTGAGAACAAATGCATTCAAATCAATGCTCAAGAGACCTATGCTAGTTATTGTCAAGGTTAAAAAAAAACAAAAAAACAAAAAAAAACAACCTCTCATTAAAAATGAAACATACTTAATAATTGATTTGTTTAGTAAAAATATTTCCCCACATGTAGCATCTGAATAAAAATGAGAATCTTTGCTAATGGACTTATACCCCATCCTCAGCATTTCCAGGATAGACTGTAACCCTGACCAGGAAAAAGCATTTACTGAACAAGAATGAATGAATGAATTAATCTTTGCTACACTTATTGTTTGTAATAATACAGCCGTTTATTTAAAACCGCACTTACAAGAACTGGCCACCAGGGGGAGCACACCATTTTACTTTAACGTTGCCTTAGCTCACTCAGTGAAGCTCCATTTCCACTTGTTCCATTAACCTCACTAACAGGGAGGGCATACATGGAAACTTTTACAGCTTCTGCATGCTAAGAATAGCAGCAAGGTGTATGAGGTGCTTTGCATAATCCTAACACAGGAGAAGGGGAACTCAGCAGTGAAGAAATACTCTAGAACTGACTTTTATGATCCAAAACAACTGTCATGCCACAAGCATGAAATCAGGGAATGTATTTAAAAACACAGACATTCAGTTGGATTGGAAACGGGCCGGGTAAGTAATAAAACCCAAAGAAATGTTAAATAAATAAATAAATAAATAAATAAATACGTAGCATGGACCCCCTCACTCAATAAACAATTTTTTATTTTTTTTTTAAAAATAATTCTTAACTGTTAAAAATAGGCACATTATTTCAATGTGTACAATAATATTCTCCCCATGTATTGGAGCCAGAGTGTTTCCCCCCCTGAACTTTCCACCCATAGAACCGATTTTATTTATTCATTTATCAAAACTGTCCTTAGAATCCAGTTGAGATTATTTATAGGCGTCCTAACATAGTTTCCACCTCTATAACAACATTTGAAAAATCACAGCCGCTCTGGACATACTTCACAGACACCGTACGCTACAGAAGATTAACACGGTCTGTGAAGATCCGCTGTATGGATTCCCCATTTGCACGCTTTCACAATGTACACTCATTATTAAACCAAAGCAGGATAAGAGCATGCCTAATAATTTCATACCTTTAATTTCCCTCTCTGTCGAGCTATACGTGTATGCCTACTGCTGTGGCTCATCTCAGCCTCCGGACCTGTCTGATTCATTTTGTTGCTCGACTTCTGTTTGGGGCTTTCTACACTTCTGAATCACGTTATGCTGCTGCTGTGGTTAATCCCACATGCATACTAAAATGAATGCACTTCCACGAAAAGTTCACGCACAAGCATCACACTTGTTTCAGTGGATAATCTCACCTGGAAACTGCAGACTTGTACCTAAGACCTGCTGCTGTAATCATAAACGCTATGATAGTGAACACCCTTCAACACACCTGACTTTATAGTATATCATTTAAATATCTGGTATCACCCAGAAGAGGACGGGTTCCCTTGTGCGTAAAAAAATGATACGTCCGGATTTCTATAAAGCTGCTTTATGCTAATGACTATTGTTAAAAGTGCAATCGAAATAAAATCGAATTATTTGAGAAATGACAACAAGCGTTGCTGAGTCTTTGAGTGAGCCTATAGTGCGCCACATCCGACTCTTTACCTTACAACCAATGTCCCAAAATATGAATATGAACGACACACATGAGAAACTGAATTGAGTGGGGGGAAAACACATATGCTTCTTGTGACACTGCTTGGACACTTGCTTGGTTCCCTGGCCACCACTTCACAATAAAAACAGCTACAATTTGGGGTGTACCTCTCATAGTAACTGGGCAATAATGTGGCAACAAGAGCTCTGTTGCTGTATACTAAGGGAAATACTATTTGGCCGTGAATAAATAACTCATCTGGCCATATTGTCTATGTGTCTTTATTATTGAGGTGTAAGACCTAAATATGAGCCTCACTGTGTCCTGCCACTCTTCGCACCATCTTTGGTGCCAGTGCTCATGTTATGACCAGCCGGAACTGCAGCACAATGCTAAAGCCTACGTTATTACCAGTGATGCAAGGCAATAACAAGCAAGAGGCATCAGTTCCCGTTTCACAGTGTAAGAAAATAAACCGCTGTGTTGTGACAGACGTTGTGAAACGTGAACGTGACATTTACGCAAGACAGACTGATATGTCGGTTTAATTATTGATGGTGAATTTGAATATTTTATGGAAGGCAAACAAGTGGACTAGTATTTAGAACAGAAGGCAGGGCTGGAGTCATGGAGAAGCTACATACGTTTTGACTTTGACACGATGACTAATGTTTATCCGCTCAGTGTTTATGAAGCTCGCAAATCAAATGTTTACCATACTACTAAACAGGAACATCTGTCAGCCAATCAAGAAGAGATGAGTGAAAGTGAAAGCCCCTTTTGACAAACTGGGTGCCTTGTGGTGAGAGTCTACCTGGTGATCTTAATATTTCACCATTTTCCCTTTTTAGCACGGACCTGCATAAGGTCCCGTACTGTGGACAGTAAGGCAGATGGTCATATTCACGTCATAATCATTAGACAAGGACAAAACCTGCAGTAAATTATTACTATACAGGCCAGGGCAAGTGGAATACTAAAAATGTGCATTCTCAGAAAAGAAAGAGGACTAAACTGGAGTTGCCAATCGGGAAGTACCTTTATCTTTCGTACCTTTAATTTGTATCCTTCGCCTGGAAACGTGGACGGTAGTGTATCTTTTAAAAAGTGATTTAAGGTACATAATACATAATTAGTTTTCTTTAGAGTAAAGCTTTAAAGGTACACTACATGCACCGTTTTAGAGCACGACTTTTGCTCTTCAACCACAAGAGTATTAGTGAGGTCAGGTACTGACCTTAACTTCAACCCTAAAACTAAACCTAACCCTCATATTTAATGAAGATATAAAGATGATAGAAGGTAGATAGGCTTTGGCCTAATCATGGGACAGACTCGGTCCATTGTGTATATAGCAAAAGGAGGAAAAAAAATACTTCTGCATGTACCAACGATGGGTTGGTCTAAAAGCAAAAAACAAGTGAAGCATGACGTGTTAGAAATAGTGTATAAAAGAGAGTAGTTGCAAGTTCACGAGGGTAAAGTTGGGAACCTGAACAAGAATATAAAAGCCACAGAGAAGTGACAGAGATAAACAGGAAGAAACTAAACCACAAGTCTGGCCATTAGACTCTGTTTCTCAACCACGTGTCCTAGAGACCAAAAAGATAAATGAATGACACCAACTGGGAATTGAGTTATCCTGTGTATCCACCATGACCACGTCCTGTTCAATAATGGTGTAGTACAGTAAAGGGAAAGCTTAACAGGCTTTTGGCCTTAACACGGCAGAGAAAAAACTGGCAGGAATGAAGTTTATTAGTACTATCTCTCTAAGTAGAATATTTTGGTCTGTTTAATGAACAATGTGATTTATTTATTTATTTATTTTTTTCATTGATAGCATTAATTCATTTTTTTTTTTTTTTAAACCTAATTCAATAAGACGAAACATAAATGTGTGCGGCAGCCTGGGAAAACCCTTCACATCATGAAACGTTGACATTACACGCCATATTTTCTGAAATACAGTATTTTTCATTTTTGACCATTTCTTAACCACAAGAAAAGGTTCTAGCATTGTAAAGACTGATTAGCCGAAAAGTGAAAAGGAGGCGAAACTGCATTTAAAGGTGCATCACTGGTTATGTTTGTTGTGTCACATTAACATGTTTATTATATACAGCAAGCACCTATTCACCAACTTGATCGAATCGTGACATTCACTGTCTGAGGAAATCTTACTTAGTTAGCAAGGTTTCAGACATCTTTCGGCAGACTGAATGTTTTGACCACATTTGTTAAAATAGCTCCTTACCCACAGTGAAAAGATGCTCTGGTGAAATATACAGCATTTATTGTTTCTTAAAGTTGTTGCGTCAAAATATGTTAAAGGTCCATTTTCGTCATTTTTGGCCTTCTCACCCACAGTGACGTCTGACTGGTTTTCCCCGAATGCCCACATAATGTACGATAAGGGTACTATGCATATATTTGTGTATATACGCTGACTTTCTGTTTTGTGTTTAATTCCTAACTTCAGTGTGTGTGTTACCTGTCCCACCTTTTAATGAGAAACTTCTCAGTTTTTTTTCTCCGAGACATTAAAGGTAAGCAAAATGGGAGAACTGTATCTCTGGTTTGTAGGAGTAGGAATTAAAATCAAGATGCCTCCTTAACAAGCTCCACATCTGTGGACTCTTACGCATGTAAATAAACAAATAATACATTTTGTATGCGTGTTGATTTGGGTTTCCAGTATGCCCCCTAATTGAGACACTACTAATAACCACACCATTGTGACCATCCATTTCCTCAGATCCAAACATCTTTCAGTTTGTGAGGGATTCGAATGACCCGCAACTAATGTGCACCCCTTATGTGCTCTATCTAAATTACCCCATTCTGAATGTGAGATAATTTCACCTCTCTTTTGCTTCAGGGTTACAGTTCAGTCTAGAAAGGCCCAGTTATTTCCCTCACTAACGTGTACAGATATCCAAGTAGGATATAAGAAACATGTACATCCTGAAAGCCAAAAAGTACCTACACATGCATAATATATCAATTCCATTCGATTTCAGATAATAATATGAGACGCCTGGTTTAATAGCTAGTTGTAAAGAAAATGAAAGACAATTTTACATGAAATAAAAGTTATGGAAATGTGAGTAAATCTCTTTAGAAAGGTACTCATCTTCTTTGATCAGAGTGAAATATGAATCCCCACAGTTTCTGCACAACGTTTCATATCAGCGACAACCACAGAAGCCCTCATGCCCCTTGCAACGCCACTAACAAAATGAAAGATGAGAAAGACGCCCCGGATGACTCATATGAAAAGTGAGTTTGTGTGAAGGCTTTGGAGGACATCAAACACTAAAATGTTTGTAGGTGGAACCAATACCTTGACACCTCTGCACTGGCAGATAGGGGACTTTTTCAATTCTCGTCCTTCCTGTCCCATAAGACCCAGACCTTCCCATATAGTAACTGCTTGTCTGTACAGAGGGCAGTGTGAAGGTGAAAGACTATATTGAAAATACTCAAACGGCATTGTGTCTGAGTGATGAGGGAATCCCTCAAATAGGGGCTTATGACATGTCCAAAAGAAAATGATCGTTCAAACAGCGCTTCAAGATCCTCTTGTACATGAGCATGGTGACTAAAAGAAAGACACTGCGTAGACACTTGCTTGGTTCCCTGTCCACCACTTCACAATAAAAACAGCTCAAATTTGGGGTGTACCTCTCATAGTAACTGGGCATTAATGTGGCAACAAGAGCTCTGTTGCTGTATACTAAGGGAAATACTATTTGGCCATCCAGGAGAAAACTCTATCTGTAGTCCACTTTTTCCTCATCGACTTCATATTTTCCATCTGTGCCTTTTCCTGTAGAGTTTGAAACAATCGCTATCTTACTGAGTTTGCTGGCTTTCTGGAGGAGCGCAGCAGCTGCAAATAGGAATTCTGCATGCCACATTGGCAGGAGCATGTTCAGTGGAAAAAATCTTCTCGTGGGTTCCCCCTGCAGAACTGAGGGGTGTAAGGCCAAGGGGAAGCCTGGGCCAAGTATAACAAACAAAGAGGCTTTCCTCAGCCCTGCCAGGCAGCCAATTCCACTGCTCGACAATGGTTGCTATAGAACTTGTTTTGCACATCATAACAGCATCAACATATCCAAGAAATCCTCAGCTGGTTTTTTTTTTTTTTCTTTTGGGGTACCCGAGGTTGAAAAATCTCCCAGTACTTAGTCTAAATCCCTACAAAATGGCCACTACAAGAACAATATTTGCATATTTTCACAGTAACCACCGTAGATTTTTATGGTTTGGTGGCCCCTGAAATAATTATTAATGAACTGAGCTTTCACATAAGTGAAAAGAAGAGAAATCATGTATAGCAAATGATGTGTATGTATGTTATATGTAGTAAATGTGTATTATTTAGGGCTAATCTGTGAGCGAATACCATCGGGGACTATTGGGTGCGTGCCATTATGCTAAGTCACACAAAACACCTATCAACATATCAACACTTATCAGCGTGTAACCAGCAAGCTATCAGAACATGAAAAAAATCAATAAATGAAAAGTCACCAAATCTAAAATAAATCTGGAAATGTTCTTGGCACGTCTGAATTTGTAACCCGTGGGTTCAGTTCTAACTGTTTTCAGTGGATAAGCCTGTTCCTAAATGAGTCAAATCAAAAACAAACTCTGAACTAAAATGGACCAAAGAACACTCACCCTGCTGCCACTTCTGGCTATTGAGTCAGAGCTTGAATTCAAGAGCAGGAATTTGACAAATTTGAGGATGATTTTGTGAGAAGCAAAGAAATAATAAGCTAAGCTCATAATCGATGCTTAGCTTCCTTCCCAGGGGCCCAGGACTAATCTGTCCCTGGGACTAATGGAAACTTCATTCTAGACTGTGTGCTTGGGACATATACGGATGTGTGCAACATATGAGAAAACCAGAAATGGATTGCAAAGACCAGACACTCCATTGGAGAAAAGACTTGACATGCATGTTTCCTGCTATTGTTTCCCTGCTGAAATGGTCTGACGGCAGCCAACTGTTGATCTTCAAGCCTGCACTGAATAACACAGAATGGCCCCGTAGTAGACCCCTTAGACATCCTATCACTATAAGACTTTTTATGTGACATGAGCCAATGAAGTAGTGAAAATGGACAAATAAAAGTCTCAAGCCAAGATACATGGCAAACAGACTCACCATCATCCAGGTAGGCCTGGTCCAAGTTCTCCTGCTTGACAGTGACACGTCCAGGAAGAGAAGCTCTCGGTTCCTCAGCAGAGGAACATCTTTGTGGATGGACTTGCCCAGGAGGGGACCTGTCCTTTGGAAGCCTGTTTGTGTAGGGCTGTTGCTGAATGACGGTGGGGTAATGCTGGGTTTGGGGGGCTTGTGCTGGAGCTGGAGAATGTGAAGCCACTGCTGTCTGGGCTCCTTGCGGGCTGTAGCCCTCACAGTAGAGGTTCTGATGTTCCTGGGCTGGTGGAGTAATATTTTCCGCCCCTCTTAACAAGTGATGGTTGGTGGGGGAAAACTGAATGACGGGATGCTGACCAATCAAGTGGGAGGACTTGGCTGGGGAACCAGCATGGACCAGGACAGAACGATGGGCTTCTGGCACCATGACTCCCGTTTGGATGTATAAGCTAGGCCCTACATTCTTCTCAGCACGGGGATACACAATGTGCTGCTGAAAGCAGGGTTCTGAAGGGGAGATTCCTGAATGATTCTGGTGACAGGAAGCCATGTTGGCAAGTAAGCCATTATCCGAGCTGAGGACTGAACGGGGGTTGTGATGGTAATAGGAGTGTGGGGAAACTCCCATGGTCTGGGACATCATATATCCAATTTGTCCAGATTCGTATTCATCCAGTGGTTCTGTTTTGATGGAAGAAACTGTGGAATATAATACAAAAGCCATTTTTTTTAATCATCGTGTAGTACATAGATTTAGCAAATACATCTAACTAGCCTTCAGAATTGGTGCAGCGGTTATGAATTAAAAATACTTGACTTGAGCAGAGTACCTGGAAGAGGTATATACGTGAAGTGCTGAGGCTGACTGCGTTTTCGTTTCCCATTGATCACATAGAAATTCACTTTAGCGGGATGGCAGATGGCTGGGTCTCTATAAGGAGGCACTTCAATAAACAGCATGCTCTGAGAAAGAGATCAGATTTTCTCATTAGTGATTGATGTAGACAGTCTTCATTTGATTGTATGCAGTTTTCATTGATCTTGGCAGGGTTATGCCTTGAGTATCACCAAGGCAGAAGAGGTAATGCCAAATATTGTAGGAATCTCGAGTGTGCCTGAACAAAAGACTGGTAGTGACAGAAATTCAAAGTGTAATAAAGTAAAAAACAAACAAAAAAAATAACAAACAAAAAAACCCAACTGTTTGACCAACTTTGTGCCATGTATGTTTCATCATTCTAGAGTCAACTTTACACATTCACACATGTACATTATGAGGCTTGCTTTTTGAAACTGCCCAGAATTTGCACAATGATCCTTACAATGACTCTTCATTAACTCACCTACTCTTGTGACTTTTAGAAATATTCAAATATAAAGCAAAACATTAACTAAGGGGCATCAGTCAGTAAAATGGTTTTATGTGTTGTGCTGGTAGAAAGTAACATTTATGGCATTCACTGTACTTACAGACTGGCTTTTGTCTTTGTCAACTGTGGCTTCCAACTCCCAAATTTGCTGTCCATCTAGAAATGGAATAAAGAGAGAGAGAGAGAGAGAGAGAGAGAGAGAGAGAGAGAAAGAGAAAGGAAACAAGAGTTTGATTAAGGTTCATCTCAGAAAGATCAATCCACCATATAAAGTGTGTTAGTTCACCACCAAGAGCCACAAGAACATGGTCTTGGCACTGATTCTACAAATCTGGAACTGTAGTTATGAACACCATTCTTTCAAAATTGGTATTTTCATAGTGATGGTGGAAAGCTGTCCAAAATCTCCCACATCTGCTGACTGTGATGACTGTAGCATATGATTTACACCATTTTCCTACTCATTAAACCATTCAGCGAGCCCTAATGCACTGTGGATAAGGTGTGGAGTCATCCTGGATTAGACTCTCCCATGAAATGTTTCATCACAGGAGATCAAAGGTGATCAGTCAGAAGTACTGATTTGCTGTGACTCTTCCAGCTAAGGCAAAGGTAGACCCAAACCATGCCAGCAAAATCACCCCACAACATAACAGACCCACTGGGCCTATCCCATTAATTTATCACCTGTCTGGAAAATGGTAAAAATCTGTTTAAAAAAAAACAACTTAGCATGTAAACCTGGTCATGCTTATATTTGTATTGTTATTACCAGTGAGTCAGAATCCTGTTCAACAAATAAGAGTTTTAAGCAGGATATATATATATATATATATATATATATATATATATATATATATATATATATATATATATATACACTGTATTTTCAGCATTATGGGTGAATACAGGCTAGCAGAAATGTTCATGTCTATTTGATGTTTTAACCTTTTATATACAAAAGACTCACTAACACATTCTGTCATTGTTCCTTGCAACGAGTGTGTCACCTACTAATCTTTGTTATGTCCGGTGAATGATGTTTTCTCACATTTGTCTGTCAGTACCATAACTTACAGTGTCGCCTACCTCCTATGCACAGTACAATAGAAATGGAAAGATCATATCTCTGAACTCAACCGCTTCCTCTAACATGTCTGGTTCACCTGAAGGTAGAGGATAAGGTTTATCCTGTAAATTTTAATGGCATTCTGCAATGAGTTGGATATTAAATGCACTGGAAGGGTTGAGAAAATTGGGAATTTCACAAAAATGTCTAACTGCTAACATTCTTTTGAGCTTCTCTACAAACGTCCCTAAACATAATAATGCATCATGAATAGGAGCTTAGATTTCATAATTATATATGCCAACCTAAAGTAGATCTCAAAATGAATAAATTGTTTTAAAAATCCCCCGAAACAACCAAATCCAACATTCCAATAGGATTATTCATTAGGCAATAATCATTTTTGCTTTTTTTTTTTTTTTTTTTAAGATTCTGGGAAACCCCTTCTTCTTCAGTCGAAAATGAGAAGCATATGGCTCAAATGAGTCAGCAGGAGATGGGGGGGATTCCACAGATGTTGCCAGGTAAAATCAACTTCTCAAGATTGGTTTAATGATCAACTTGCTCCATTTCACTCACAAAAGGTGACGACCGCTGTTTTCTTAGTGTTTTTGTTTGTTTGCAGTTTGTTCCAAAGCTCCTTCTACAGGAGCTCTTTTTTCCTCTAATATAATGCAGCATGGAGATTTTTAGGGGAAGGGAGCCCAGCTTTGGCGTAGTCCCTGGCTCACTGAGTACAGCAACATCAGTAGACGCCAACAAAAAAAGTGCTGGCCAAAGACAGCTGTCTTCCATTCAGGGGGATTTCAGAGGCATACTGTTCCAGATTATTTTGTCATCCAGAGAAACCCTCCAAAACAAAGGCAATCCCTCCTTGAGCCTTTGCTTTCTACAAAATTAGCCATTACAGTACAGCAAAATTATGCAGGAGGGAACCCCAGACGATATTTTGCTAAGTGTGAGCGAGTGAACGAGCGATCGAGTATAGATGAGAGTGAAAGAGTTCCTGTTGAAGCAGACCCCAGAGGGTTCATGTCTAAACGTCTCAAAGCTGCCCTTGTGTTGAACAGACGGCCTCTGGATTCTCTGAGTCACAGCTATACACCGACAGACTAAGCACCTTACCATAGGCCTGTATCCTCAAACACCTCCGAGAACCATAAACAAAATCTAGTCATAAGCCAGACAACAAACAGAAACTAGACGACGCACCTTGGATACACCAGGCAGCAAATTTAGGAATTTTTGAAGAAAAACAAACAACAAGCTATGAGTAATGCATGCAAAAATATGCAATAACAAAACCAGCATTGTATGCTGTCGAAATTCATCATTTGCCCTCAATAAGAGCTTTAGTGTTAGGCATAATGCACTTAACTTGACCTGTCACGTCCATGTTTATAAACAGAGCTGCCACTAACACCCTGTCTAAAGCTATCACAACTCAGATGAGGGGCAAAGCAGCATTCAATAATCCATCTGTTTCTCATAGCCAAAGCATGTCATGCATGATGAACCAATATGTGTGCACAATAACAGTGGCAGCTGCAGATAACAAGTGACATCACTCATATGATGAAAACACTTTATAAGCCTATTTACTTACTTACTTAGATAGTTAGTTAGTTAGTTAGTTAGTTAGTTAGTTAGTTAGTGATAGATTGATTGATTGGCTTCCGTACATTTAATACTCATTACGGTTTAAAAAGACTTTGGGGTTCGAGGACCTGTTTGAGCACAAGTCTGCATTGTATCAGAAATCTAAATGTCATGCAAATGTGAGTGAGGAAGATTAGAAAAGGTCACGATTCAAATGTCATTCCTGCACACTGATATGTGAAACTCAGCTTGAGGCCAAGCTTAAGAACTGTTTCTATAACTAAGTGGTAACTCTAATTTCCGCCGCGAATCTGTGATTAACGATTGGAAATTAGATATCAGTGTATAACCCGAGGTATGTGTTAATATTTGGTTTAAAAAAAAGCTAAATCCCAGTGAAGCCACATAGTTGTAGATGTATAAGGCTGTTGCTGAACTATGAATATTAACAAGTCTACAATGTTCAATGTACAATGTGTTTATGTACATTTTGATAACCTATCCTCTAGTAAATGATACATCTTCCCTTACAGATGCATGCATACAAATGATGTATGCTCTAATGAACTTCCTATCTGTACATAGCTACTTGAAACTCTCAATATACAGATAGATGACAAATTAAAGGACAAAAAACAACAAAAGGAGTTCAGTGCATCTCGGTATAGGTTCTACAAGTCTCAGGAACTGGAGGAATAAACACCATTTGTAGGGACTCATCTCTCTATAAGGGGACAAGTGGACCCAAACCATGCAGACCAGCATAATAGAGCCACTGTATTTTTTGTTCCTTTTAATTTGTCACCTATTTGTAGTAATGACATTTCTCTGATCCATGATGCAGGGGTTTTACCAAGGAAACTTAATAAATGTTAGTAACTGTTTTCTGTTGAACGGCGTACATGATGTAGTAATACAGTGTGACTACTGATAAATGGAAACATAATTCCAATACGATTCCAATATGATAAATGTCCTTGATTAAATGTGACTAAATAGTGTGGCATGGGCTGAGGGAGTTGCTTTAAAGTATGGTCTTATTTGTTTAATCAAGGATATTTGCTTGCACTACTAGTTAGTACTGTGTACTCTAAATTCAAAAGAATTTAGAATGGACTTGTTTGCTAATAATATATCTTTTTTGGTGTGTGTGTTAGAGCCAGTCTCTATAAAACATTTATGTTCAGATTTTTTAATAGTCAAAAATCATATTTGTGTTGTGTTCACAAAGGCTACGGGCTACAACAGAGGCCTGCTGGTTAAAGGCAAATGGAAAAAATTCAGGAAAAAACATGACATATATTGTTAGTTTAAACACTATTTGATTGTATCATCTTGTTTTAAATGATGTTACATCAGGATGGCGTTCTGAAAGATTTTTGCAAGTTCATAGCCTCTAGTGTGCAGGATGCTACTCACCATGGGTCTTCTCAGTAAAAATAACTTTTGAGTCAGCACTGAAATTCTGCCCAGTCAGGATCATCTGCTGACCTCCGAGCACTGAACACCTGTCCATGTCCTGCTTCTCCACCATGGGCAGCTCGTGTGCAGATCTTTGGGCTGTGGGTACAAAGTACAAATTCGGATGGTTTGATGAATAATGTTCATAATAATGCCCATTTAATGCTTTAAAGTGTAAGTATTGGTACACAGCTTTCGTATTTTTTTTCGTAGTACCTACTGAAACAACCTGAACAAACAGTCAAACCAGTACCTACTGACACAACCTTCTGAAACAAACAGCCAAGCCAGAAATTACTGAAAAAACCATCTGGAACAACCAGCCAAGCCAGTACCTTCTGAATCAAACAGTCAAGCCAGTACCTTCTGAAACAATAAGCCAAGCCAGTACTTACAGAAACAACCTTCTGAAACAAACAGCCAAACCAGCACCTACTGAAACAACCTTCTGAAACAAACAGCCAAGCCAGAACCTACTGAAACAACCTTCTGAAACAAACAGCCAAACCAGTACCTACTGACACAACCTTCTGAAACAAACAGCCAAGCCAGAAATTACTGAAAAAACCATCTGGAACAACCAGCCAAGCCAGTACCTTCTGAATCATACAGTCAAGCCAGTACCTTCTGAAACAATAAGCCAAGCCAGTACTTACAGAAACAACCTTCTGAAACAAACAGCCAAACCAGCACCTACTGAAACAACCTTCTGAAACAAACAGCCAAGCCAGAACCTACTGAAACAACCTTCTGAAACAAACAGCCAAGCCAGAACCTACTGAAACAACCTTCTGAAACAAACAGCCAAGCCAGAACCTACTGAAACAACCTTCTGAAACAAACAGCCAAGCCAGAACCTACTGAAACAACCTTCTGAAACAAACAGCCAAGCCAGAACCTACTGAAACAACCTTCCGAAACAAACAGCCAAGCCAGAACCTACTGAAACAACCTTCTGAAACAAACAGCCAAGCCAGAACCTACTGAAACAACCAGCCAAGCCAATACCTTCTGAATCAAAGTCAAGCCTTACCTACTAAAACAATAAGCCAAGCCAGTACTTACTGAATCAACCTTCTGAAACAATCAGCCAAGCCAGAACCTACTGAAACAACCTTCTGAAACAAACAGCCAAGCCAGTACCTTCTGAATCAAACAGTCAAGCCTTACCTACTAAAACAATATGCCAAGCCAGTACTTACTGAAACAACCAGCCAAGCCAGTACCTTCTGAATCAAAGTCAAGCCTTACCTACTAAAACAATAAGCCAAGCCAGTACTTACTGAAACAAACTTCTGAAACAACCAGTCAAGTCAGAACCTACTGAAACAACCTTCTGAAACAACCAGCCAAGCCAGTACATACTGAAAAAACCAGCCAAGCCAGTACCTTCTGAAACAAACAGTTAAGCCGTTACCTACTGAACAATAAGCCAAGCCAGTACTTACTGAAACAAATTTCTGAAACAACCAGTCAAGCCAGTACTTACTGAAACAATCTTCTGAAACAACCAGCCAAGCCACAGGATGACTCTAAACAGTAGAGACTCAGTTCAAAGAAACTCAGCGACCTCTGTATAAGCCAGGCCTGCACTTGCTGAATAAAAATAGTCAATTCTGTACCCATATTCTGTCAGTGTGTGATCTGATACCACTGGGTTCTGAATGAAGTTTCATGCAACGTCAACCAGAGATGAATTAATCTCAGGTTAAAGCGTTCGGGTACTAATAGGATGTTCTAGGAAAATATATGCAGTTACAAAAGTGCAGACTTTAAGCGTGGACCATTGATGGGTACTGGGAGGTATTAAATAAAGACAAACAGTAAAAAACAGAAATACACAATTTCTCTGCACTATGGCAACTACAGTGCAACAGTAATGTTACTTCTGCAAGCGTGTCAGGATTCTGCAATGTTCACTGGCTACCACATTAAAGGATTCCAAATCAGTTCCTCATAGCTGGGACAACTTGCTCTTATTTGCTCAGTAACAAAAGCAAAGCTGTTAACTGCTGAAGCTATGCAACCATGAACAGCTTCTCCTGGCTTATCATCTCACAACTCCGATTCAATATCCGTTGAAGCAAATTCAACCAAATAGCAGTGACCTTTGGACAGATGTGTGAAGCGCACTATGATCTGGGTCAGTCAGGTGAATAATACTTAGGAAACAGGGCTCCTAAATAAGGCAGTGACGGCTAGCCTGCACAGGAGGACTGAACAAACAGCAGATTGCATTATCTGGGTGATGTCCTATTCATGAGGCTTTGGTTTTGCATCCTCTTTCTGCTCACTGTCACTGTCTGTCTCTCTTCCTCTATTTTTTTTTTTTTTTTTTTTCTGGAAGTGAGTGAAAGCACAGGACAACAAACACATATCTCAAAAGTTGTGCCTATGAGGTGTGCCAATGAGGAAGAAGCATGGTGTACTCTGAGATTTTGTTTTTCTGTCTACTTCACATCGAATCCAACCAAAACACAGAACTCCTAACCAAGGAGGAAATATGCTAGCCAGATCCGGTCTTTTCCTCATTGACACAGGATACTGGAAATGACAAAATAACACATGTTAAGGGTTATATATATACATAACAGAATCCACACCAATCTAGGATAGCAAAGTAAATATTTTCCTGAATATGAACTTTCCATGCTAATCATTTTTATAGCACATTAATCTAAGCACAGAAGCCCAGTGTATGAACAGGCACATGGCTACTCCAGTTGTGTGGGAAACATATACGCATATACACCTCAATGAATGCTACAAGTATGAAAAGAGGAAGCTGTCATATTCTGTATTCCATAACGAACAAGGTTTTTATCAAAAAGCCATTTCACTCACAACACTCAATGGGATGTGAGGCCACTTGGAGAGACACGTATTGACCCCCTGGCTGGGGAATGTGAATGCGGAACACCAGTCGCACACGGGTATTCTTCCGCCCGATGTCTGTCTCGCCTTTCCGCAGCTCTATATCAGCATTCCTGAGCTTCAGAATCCCAGCGCAGTCGATTCTAGGAAGGAGTCATCGAGAGGGGTTAACTGATATCAGGATCATTCTGAAAATCCTGAATTTATTTTAAAAACATGATTAATTCACGCATTTCCTTTTCATGCTCTACTAACGTATAACTTCCCTTTAACAGGGTTTTAGCTTTGATGGTATTCTTAGATCTTGACAAGTGAACCGGCGTGAGGATATTTTTGACTTGTTCTGCAAAAGGGCGTCTCGCTAAGTGCTGTAAATATAAATGATCAGCATATAAGCAGTGAATTCCTTTCAGGGGGCAACGGCTCATGTAGAAGGCATTTCCGAAAGAAGAACATAGCAATTTGTGCAAAAGGAACCCCGACCAAGTACATGAACATACTTTTCAGAAGGTCGACGTTTCTGTATTATAAATTCTTTATTCTAATATTTTGAGATACTGGATTTTTGAGTCCCGTGAGTTGTAAGCTGTAATCATTAAGATTAAAACAAAACAACAACAACAAAAAAAAGGCTTGAAATATTTCACTTTGTGTGTAATGAATCTAGAATCTATGAAAGTTCCACTTTTTGAATTAAATTACGGAAGAAAAAAACCGAACTTTTCCACGATATTCTAATTTTTTTTAGATGCACCAGTAAACCCCCTGGTGAGAAATCTAGTTGAAAGGCTACCTTCTCTTCGCTGAGCAGATTACGTGACTAAACAGTTTATTGAGAATTTAATTCAGGCATATGATGAACTGCTTTTCCTGTGTTGTGTCACAGGAAGCACACGAGGCACTTCTTTGCAACTGGCGCCACAAACCTAGACTACTTTTAAAGAAACGTGGTAAAATATTGGCGTTCGAATGATCTTCCATTCAGTGAGTCTTTACTCATTGCTTGAGCAGCACTATTTTTTAGCTTAATAGCGGTGCGGTTTGGGGTCAAACAGTATTGGGATTACAATAACTGCTCTAACTAAGATTATTCACCATCCTGTCATATACTCTAAGAAGCTAGTGATTAGTAAGTGTCAAATGTACATAGATGAAGGGTACCCCCCCTCCGCGATGTGTCAAAAATCCATTTTCACTTCAAACGCTGCCTGAGACTAAACCCTACACGCTGTGATAAAGTAAATCCCACATACACATGTCTGACTTACATTGCTTTCATGTTATTCTTTGGCTCTAGAGGGATCTCTAACACCTTTGTGCTATTGATTATCTTCTCATAGCTGGTCGTGGTCACCGTCTTGCCTGTGATGCGGTGCACCTGGTAGAACGCGTGGGGCTTCAGGATCCGCTCATCTGCTGTGCCAATGAAGATCTGCAGCCCCAGTGGCTCTTTGCCTCTGTATCCATGTAGCTAAAGAAGTGAAAAAGGTATCAGTATCTATAATTATGCTACAGATCAATACGTCACCATAAAATGAAGATTTCAGCTGTACAGACGTTCAGACACAATTCACTTCACACTCCTTCTGTCTGATTGAGCAGCGAGTTGCAGTGCACAGTGCTTGCAAGTGTACTAATTTAGCCCGAACGCTGCACACGTGGTTGAACAGAGCCACTGCTGGAAAAATTTTGTATCTCCTGCAAGCTTGAATGCATGCCAGGAGAGTCTGTACTGTCTTACAGGCCAGAGATGTTTTCTCTTTGCTGTGCCTTAATCTCTAAAAGTCTGCAGGAAATCCACAGGTCATTAGTGAGGGCTCTTCAGGAAAAGTTCTAACAGCCATTGTTAGTATTAATTCTACTACTTTACCTGGAATAACCCAGGTCACATGACCAGGAGGGAATTCGCACTCTTAATATATTTATACACAGTATATTGTAAGTTAACAATATTGCCAAAACAAGAATTAGACCGAGATAGACTAATATCTGTAATAATGTATGAAATAGTTTTCTAGTTTATGTGCGTATAAGGATGAAGTCATGTGTTTTTTCCCCCACTAATTTGTCGTTTTCTCTTAGTAGAATATTAATACTTGCACTATGGAAATGTTCTTTATGCCTCCTCTCCTTAAAGTAAATAAAAGTCCTTGTTTAACAGAAAGATGAACAGGGGAATTTTCATATGCAAAGCATGGCAGGGCTCAGTGACAGAGGAAGCATCTATGATGGCCGCCTCTATGATAAAGAACAACTCAGCAGTGCAAAAAAAAAAAAGGAAAAGAAAAAATCACAACATATAAGCATCTAGCGTAGCAATACAATATGGACTAACATGTCCTCTATCAACAAGTGAACAGGATTGTAGGATTTCCTTCTCTAATATGCATAAATCTGACACATGCACATATGATGCATTTCTTAAAAAAATAAAAACAACAACAACAACCAGGGAATAATAAGTATGAACTAACTGTGAGTCCTAATGGGAAGTTTGTATGTACATTGTAATTACAAGGTCCTCTGCGAGTAAGATGGCGGTGTACCTTCTCTTAATTACAGTGCCCTCCACTAATATTAGTAAATTTGAGCAAAGAACGATCAAAAGATTATACAATAAAGACGACTTTTCACAGCCTTCTAAGCTCATAGTTACCAAGGGTGCCAATATTAATGGAGGGCACTACAACCACAAAAAATAAAGCAAGGTGTGTTTTGCTTCTTAATTTTTTTTTCAAAATAAATTATGAAGCCACCGCAAACGTTATCATGACATATTATATTGTAACAGTACAACACTATTGTATTGTGTGCTTCCAGTTAGCTTGTTTTATTGTAAAAAAAAAAATAAAAATACGCAAACACATAACTGAAACCAGCTTCTGAGACGAGTAAACAAACAATTTCAACAAATTTACCATCAACTACAGACGCTGCATCCATCGATTCCACCACGTTTTCTCACTGAACACCCCCGACTCGGAAACTCTGCGCTCAGACAGAATCCTCAGTTTCACACTCATAAATATGATTTTTTTTTTACTATCAAGAGGTACAATTAATGTTGTAGAGCGTCAAGAGACGCTATAGCAGCTACTACGTCATCGACATCTTTCTTCGTCTCTTCCTTAACCTGAGCTAATTCGTTTACTCATCACTATCAGACTACAAACCACTAATCACAACAAAACATGATCGCCACAGCCGTATCACTCTCCTTTTCACTTCTATAAATATCCACTCATACGTCACGCATCTACACTTTTCAGACTCACACATACATACACACATGTACATGCATTACATCATTAATGCATGTGGCGGTTGGCCCAATTTTTTTTTTTTTTTTTTTTTTAATTTTTTTATTACAGTGACACTTCAGCATTGTCTTTTGAAGCAATGCTCAGGATATCTGTTGCTAAATTCAGCCTAAGAATGAACGAATTTGAACGATTGCCCTTTTTTTTTATTATTATTATTCAATTTGGACGAAAACGTTCACGCCACAGATCAAAATAAACAAGCTTCTCCTTTCAATCTTGATTCATAAAAAACTCAGGAGTTCAGAATTACTAAGAGACAGTCATGTGAATTCTGAGAAGGACATTCATACTGTAACACACCTCCACCCACCCACACACACACACTGACACACAAACACATACAAACAAGACACGACTTAGATCAGCACGCAACAAAAACCAAGGGGACTACATCGGAAGGAAGTGAGCAAAAACCACAAAGCATGAAGAAGCAACTAAAATTATCCAAACCCCTAGAAGCACAAATGAACCGTGGCTAAACCATTTGTATTCACACTGACAGGACTCACACAGCACACACGAGAATATTATCAACCCTGATTCCACAGTGTAGTCAATGAGAAGGCAAACAAATGCTCAATCAGTCAAGGAAACCTGGAGGTCCTTTAGAAAGACAGACGAAACATGTGATGGCATTTTCCCCCCCCCCTTACACTATGTACATTAACACTGGTCACATTCATAACATTTGACAATCCAAAGCATAGCATGCAATCTCTGTAGCTGCGAAAAAACCAACTTATTTGGTCTTTCTGTAAAACATCCACAGCCTCACCTGCACGATGTCGATACTAGAGCTAAGTATGCACTTTAACTTCAATAGAAATGACTGTGAATTATCTAAAAAAGAATTGTGAACACACTACAATCATCTCTGAAAGCACAGGTGATTGTTGCTCCTCTGTCTTCACTGAGCAAACATTTGCAAGTGCCATCTTAAAGCTTGGTCACCATGGACGACACACACGCACACACACACACACGCGCGTGCGCAAATCCAGAAATAATCTGCGATCTATACCAGAGGCATGACTCATTATCTGCGAATATAAAAATGCTCATATCACAATTATTGAATAGACCTTCAGAACAGTTTCCAATATGGTCATAATGTTGCATTATTATTGTGTCGAGATAAGCAACTTTTATAACAGTGGGAAAATGATGATACGGTGAAATTAAGCTACTTAAATACTCCAATGCAATGATATAGTCACTTCACCCTTACTGACATAATTCACATTAGGAACAATAATAATAATAATAATAATAATAATAATACTGTGTGTTTAATAGCAGAATAGATGACATGACGTGATATCAGACATCGCGTGTAAGAATCTCGAAAGTTTCTCTGCAGAGAAAATAAAGAGAAGAAGTTCAAACAAGAAAGGTTGTGACTAAACAATTGCCATAGGAACAGATTGAAGATATCAGAGAGATAGACGAAGGTAAGATTGCCAGGATGTGTACGAACGCACACATGGGCGTCTGTGTCGATGTAAAATTTTCACACCACACTGTTTAACCTGTACATATAATATTACATAAAATTTGTCAATACCACATGTTTCTTGACATGAATCATATTCAAGAACCCATTCAGTTTCATCAGAGATCATCATAGGTTTTTGTGCTCAATAATTACCATATTATTTTTGCAATTTAAAAAAAAAAAAACCCCAAAGGTTTTTGCTACTATATTATACATTATACATTATGCTAAAATTAAATACAATGGCAGCTGGGTAGTGTTATCCTGGGTAGCTAAACCATGGGAATAACTCAACAAAGCAAGTGAAGATTGATCTAATATAAGACCATTAAGCGTATTTGTAGACAGACTTAAAAATTGTCTTATTCTATCGCCAGGTAATTTTGCTTCTTTCTAGAAATAAATGCTTGAAAGACGGACCTCTGGACGTGCCTGTTCATGCCGATGCTCAGCTTCTGCTTAGAGCGTCAGCACTTGCGCCTCCTTTACGGCTGCTATAGACGGTTCCACATGGAAGCCCCCCCCCCCCCCCAAAAAAAAAAACTTGCACTTCCTAAACAATTCATGCTCGGTACCCCTAGCTTCAGTGCATAATCTCAACCGGATACTGTACATTTATAACCTTGTCCAGGACTCGTATTCACAATATTCTCATACTCATCATCCTTTCAGCACACGCACTAGCGTTTATCTTTACTATCCTACACCTGTTTACTCTAATGATTTATAACTGCACGTGGGTTTCTTCATGTCATCTCAGGGAGGTCTTCCTTGCCACTGTCACCTCTGGCTTGCTCATGATGTATCTAAATCTAGCTGTTTC
The DNA here is from genome assembly GCF_023375685.1 of Ictalurus furcatus. Classification (NCBI taxonomy): domain Eukaryota; kingdom Metazoa; phylum Chordata; class Actinopteri; order Siluriformes; family Ictaluridae; genus Ictalurus; species Ictalurus furcatus. The sequence goes on from NC_071269.1 coordinate 1,815,944, forward strand.
CACAAATTTAATATAAAATAAAATCTGATATCTGCAGCACATTGTATGTCTGATTAATGTAACACACCGAGGGTGATGTACAACCCACCAACCCACCACAAGCAGCTACACGCTGAGGCAGACCAATGTTTCCATAACCCTGAACTAAGGCCATGCCATTTTCACTTATGTCTGTTTACATAAGTCTTTCTCTGTCAACACAGAGGGGGTTTTTTTAAAAAAAAAATTTTATTCCATTTGTTGTAGACTTTGTTGTTGGGTTTAGAAAGAAAACTCACAAAGTCTGAGACCACACTGAAAATCTGAGATTTTTTTTTTCCCCATCATTTAAAATTGGAAACAATTTTGAAATATTTAAAACAAAGAAAGCAAATGTTCCATATCCTGAATATTTAGTATTCCGAATTCTGCACTATTTCTAGGACCCTATTTAAATGTCCACAAATCTGTGATATTAACTGCTCAGGTTTTCCTCATGCCTCATGAATGTCTTCTATTGTCTTCTATTGAAGCACGTGTTCAAACAACATTCCGATATATATATATATATAAAATAAAGTAAATATGCTATTATTTTAATTATTATGAGAGGAAATTCCACTCCCTATAAATACTGCTTGAAAAATCACACACCTGGACCACTGGGTGCCCCCCTGTAGGTGCTTTAACAGCCCCCCGGCTGCCCTCAGTCTCGTAGTGTGCCCTGTGGTGTGGTTTGGGCTGCACCTCGATGTGCAGCTCATACTGGTCTGTGCGGCTGGGCAGAGGCCACTCCAGAGGAGGCAGGGAGGTAATAGGGATGCTGTGAAAGAAAGCCACACTCAGAGTTTTCATCAAAAATCCCCAAAACTCTCATACCACAATTATTTCCTGAAATGAAGAGTGCTAGAATGATGCGTTACGGTCCCAAGGATGCTCTGATTCATAATATGAAACGTATGCCTTGTCAGTATGAAAGTCTTTCGGGGCATGTTGCTACATGTTACATTTAATGTTTAGTGTCTGATTCTGAATGTGAAGATCATTATCTTCCTGTACAATATATTATGCAGGATGAGCTGATAGGAATCTTGAATCATTCAGTAACGAAGAAATCTACCTGCACATTCCAGGCACCAACTGCTTGGGCCAGATTGATGGAATGACAAAGTATGGCTCCGCTTTGGTCTTGATGTCTTGCTCCAACAGGTAGCTCTCTCCATGGCCGTCTGGGTATACTGTGTAGGCTGGCTGGTTGGTTCTCACAATCTTTGTGGGTACTGACCCCGGCCCAAACCCGTTAACGACCTCTGTTAGGTTGTTGGAGCCATATTGGGTGCTGGAATGACGGTCATCATGGCTGCCGTGTGGCGAAGGACTTCGTGATCGAGCCGCAGCTACCAGATTTGGGTTCCTGTACATGTCGTAGGTGCGTTTGCCCTGAGGCGATGTAGAGCGAGAACTGGGCCTTGGGGATGAACAGTTCTCCTCAGCCAGGCTGGTGTTGGGTGATGTGCCTGGGCTGGTGCGAGGGGAGCCTGTGTGGATGTTTTGGAAGCGAGGACACAGCTCTCCAGCCACGGCCTGCCCACTACCTGGGGACACACAGGGCGATGCGAATGGCGAGTAAGTCTCAGAGTGCCACGAGGCTGAGGAGTTGCTGCTGGCTGGGCTCAGGCACTGAGGCTCACGGTAGATGGCACAGTCCAGACCGGGCACGGTGAGAGTAGGCCTGGGGCTGGCATTCACCAGCGGGTCATGGAGTGAGTTGTGCCCATGGCTGTGATGCTCACGTGATGGCGTGATCTCAATCCTGGGACTCACAGCTTGTGGACCAGACCTTGCGTGCCCTAAGTAACTTTTAGCCTCCAGATGCTCATAGCCAGAAAGAGCCTCGGTGCTGCTTTCAGTGTAGGGGGAAGCCTCGTCCAAGGGGTACGGGTGTGTGTGTATGGAGATATTGGTGTCATCTAAAAAAAGCAAGAGAACATGGATGAATATAGTCACTAGTAGGGTTAGCCAATATGCTAAAAATATCATATAACAGTGCTTAAATATATTTCCACAAATTTGTATCATGATATTTAAGTTTGTCCCAAATACTTTTGTTTAACTTAACACAAACGGCAGGGAAAAGCAGGAATCAGCGAATAATCAGTTACTTCTTACTGTGTCTAATAATAAACTCGGTCAGTGGTATAAAACTACATCATGAAATGAAAAGTGTATTGTGAAATGTATGTTACATCATCATACCAACAAAGCGTAGTCACAATATACGTGAACTCCTGACATAAAACAATAATGCAACACAAAGCATGCAGACTCTGGCCTTTGAATTTTTGCTGCCATCAAATTGAGAGATAAACAGCGAAAAGGGAGGTCTTATAAGCGTCAGGCGAGCACAAAATCTCACTTTTCTAAACTATTATTTTTGCAACTGGCTTGAAGAAAAGAAAAGAAAAAAAACCAACACAAATGGAGAACATGAAAATGATGAACAGCTGTTGGGTATTTCCAAACATTCCTAATATGCGGTCAACTCGAACTGATTGAAAAACTGGCAATGCTGAATATCTAATACACTATACCCTGAATGAATGAATGAATGAATGAATGAATAAATAAATAAATAAATAATAGGAAAAATCCCAAAACTAAAATGCATTGCATAGCCTTTTCTAACTCCAGCACAGTTTGCACTGTCACTGCACTGCAGTTAAACATCAATAACCTATTCCACATGCTCTCTCTCTCACACACACACACACACACACACACACTTACACTACACACCCCTCAGAAGTAATACACTAAGTCAAAACAGACCTTTAAGATCTCCTGAAGGAAAGCTGTCCTGTGGATCATAGTTAAACAGGTAATCAAACTCCAGCTCCTCAGAGCTCATTTGAGTCAGCTCTCCAGAGAGCCCTAACTCAGAGCTGTCCTTTTCGTAAAAAGAGCTCATCTGCCTTATCTTCAAGTCGCCTCCAAGTCTGAATCATGAAATTACAGAAGAACGGTCGGAGAAACAAAGTGTCGCGCGCGTAAATGTGGAGATCGGAGTGGACGTGCAGCGCTCCGTGCGTTAAAGTGATGCACCCATGAGACGCAAAACTGCAACTTCCGCCCTCACCTTCAGAGCATAGAGATAGAGAGAGTGGGCGTGTCTGTGCGCTCAGGAGGATACAGATGTTGGAGATACAGTAAGTGGGAAATGAACGCCTCCTGTTGATAGCTGACACTTTTTACTGTAACGAGCATTTTAACGGTTTTTGAGCGCAGGTTGTGATCCTAAGTGCTGCTGCCCCCGAGTGTTCAACACAAACCTTTGACAGAAAAGAGCATGAAGTTATGAAGCAATGCACCGTAGTCCAACCCAGCTTTATTAATCAACTAAGCCTAGTTTTCATGTTTATTCGACTTTCATGTTGAATGTGCTATATTACACCCTGATAACATGTCACGTTAATGGGAAGAAGAAAAAAAAAACACTCTCGTGCGTTAAAAAGGATTGCATTTACATTCCATCCATCCATCTTCTATACCGCTTTATCCTTTTCAGGGTCACGGGGAAACCTGGAGCCTATCCCAGGGAGCATCGGGCACAAGGCGGGGTACACCCTGGACAGGGTGCCAATCTATCCATCGCAGGGCACAATCACATACACACTCACACACCCATTCATACACTACTGACACTTTAGACTCTGCATCTACATTATGACGCGTTAATATCTCCCACACAGGCTGATAAACCATTATGTAAATCTCTAAACAATTCCATTGTACTAATTTCCCAGCGCAACCACAACATCCAATAAGGCGCATTCAGGAATTACAGGATGTCAGGTGACAGGGATAGCCTAGTTAGAGATAGTGTATCATAAGCCATAATGCACTTCACACAATAAACTAATCACACACATTATTTCTCATTTGAGATGAGTTAACTATAGCATCAGGTTTGTCTAGAACAGTCTTCCATTAATGATCCATCCATCAAGCCCAACATCTTAGGTGATGAAGCACTAGCGTATATAAGCAAGCAAGTGAGTAGTCTTCATGTCCATGTCTACCTGCACTCATGTCATGTTACTCCTTGAGTATGTGTCGGTTAAGCGCACCTGGAGCCGCGGCATCTCCTTTCGGACGCACAGATGTCGGCACGCGCAGGCAAAATGGACTACTTCCAGACGCAAACTTCATTTGCCAGCTTCTCCTTAAGCGCGTGGGAGAAATGATCCCTCGCTCGCGCTTGCTCGTGTAGTTTTAATACGCGTCCTCGCGCCAGCTCGACACACGTAAGCGAACGCAGGGTGCGCGTGTGGGCGTCCAGCGCGTTATAAAAGCAACGGGCTTCCCTCACGACCTACTGACACGTACTGTAGCATCCACCAGATACAAGACCTAGTCAAAACATACTCATAACGTGCAGCTCAAACCCAGTGCTCGGCTATATAAGGTGTCAGACGTGTACAGGTTATGCTGTTGGACATTCCTGTTCACACATGCAATACAAAAACGGATCCCCCGGTGACGTAGGCTTCACCAAGTTACTCTATAACTTGCAACCTGTCAGGCATTCTAGCTGAGTGTTTTAGCTTCGGACACCATATTTCATTTAGCAAATGCAAAATAAAACAAAGGGGGAAAAAAATCAAATACGTTGATTACCAGTTAATCACAACACTTCTGCACGCGCCATCCATACCTTGATCCATAGACCTCATGTTGTGGTATTGCGCAAGTCTCCAAGTCTCTCTAAACATTTCAGGGAGAAAACAAAACAGTTCAAACTAAAAGTTTAAAATAAAATAAAATCTAAGCGCGTCATAGCAGGAAAAAAAATCGAGAGAGCGAGAGAGAGAAAAAAGAAGAATAATCCCTCAGATGTGTACAAAAAGTCTGACTTCTTTCCCGTCTTGCTCTGAGGATTTACTCTGAGCACCGAGAGCGGCTTCCTTCTCAGCTCGGGCTGTTTATAATATGGGCCAATGCTGTAAAATAACGGGATTCCCTCAGTGTTTCCTCCTGTTTATGCGCGTCACCATGGCGACCCTGGAGCGGCTCCATGTCGGAGGCAGCAGGGCTTTTCCTGCGGAGCCCACACAGCTCAGGAATCCATGACGTAGGCGGTGCGCGCGCTCGCGCCCCAGAAGAAGCCCTCGCTCTCGCGCGCTGCTCGCGCACAAGAAGCTCATTGTAGAGCGGGTGGAATCAGTGGAAGGGAGAAAACAGGAGCCATGTTTAAATACATACACACAAAAATGCGAATTAGACCCAGCTGGGTTTAAATTCGGACGGCGCATTCGAACACAGCGATGTCTTTCATGATCTGGGCGAGAAGAAGGAAAATAGTGTGATTGATTCGGTTACGTTACTGCATTTTCATTCATTTCAAAGTTTCCATTCAGGACAGTGTTTCCTAATGGAAAATTTTAGAGATGCAGGGGATGGGGGCAAAGCCACAGCTGGGGGAAAAAAAGGGGCCTGTGATGTCCAAGCTAGGCCTGGAATGGTATGGCAGAATCAAGGTTTTCGATATATAATTTCTTACAGAAAACATATCCCTGCTGAAAAAAAAACAAAAACAAAAAAAACAACCATATGAGAAACCCTCATAGAATAATTGTTTTAATGGTTATAATGGGAATTGTACCGGTTTTAATGGAAACTGTAATGTGCGGAGTTTGCATGTTCTCCCCGTGCTGCGGGGGTTTCCTCCGGGTACTCCGGTTTCCTCCCCCAGTCCAAAGACATGCATGGTACTCTGATTGGCGTGTCTAAAGTGTCCGGGGTGTGTGAATGTGTATGTGATTGTGCCCTGTGATGGATTGGCACCCCGTCCAGGGTGTACCCCACCTTGTGCCCGATGCTCCCTGGGATAGACTCCAGGTTCTCCGTGACCCTGAAAAGGATAAAGCGGTATAGAAGATGGATGGATGGATGGATGTAATGGTCCCTGTGGGTCTCTACTGGTAATGTGTTGTCTTCTGTTTGTGGCATGTTATGTCTAGTGGATACCATTAAAGACCTACGTCCTTTATACTTCCTACTACATAATGGAAACCATTTGGTAATGGTTTAATGGTTAACAGCTAATGGTTTGTAATGGTAGTTGTAGTGGAAACCATTAGAAATTCTGTGATGGGCATTATATCCTATTCTAGAAATTCTATTGTTTGTTTGTTTTTTCAGCAGGGATAGTTTTCAGACATTTACCTTTTTACATTTATCTGATGTTTTGTTTGTTTTTTTTTTTAAATCCAAAGCCACTATCAATTAAGACCTGGCCTTGATCAACAACCCAACACTGGTAATTTGATGGTGCTGGGATTTGAATTCCCAACCTTCCAATCAGTAGCTCAGTAGCCCGATGCCTTCTACCACTGTTCCGGACATTTTACATATTCGCACAAAATGACATAAAGACATGAACTACACTATGTGGCCAAAAGTATGTGGCTACCGACCAATCACACCCATTTAAGCTTGCTGAACAACCCATTATAGATTTAGTCCCCCCGTTGCTGTTATAATAATCTCCACTCTTCTGGGAAGGCTTTCCACTAGAATTTGGAACAAGGCTGTGAGGATTTGTACTCATTCAGCCAGAAGAGTATTAGGAGGCCTGGTGTGCAGTCGGCGTTCCAGTTCATCCCAAAGGTGTTCAGTGGGGTTGAGGTCAGGGATCTGTGAAGTCCACTCGAGTTCCTCCACACCAGCCATGGCAAACATGTCTTCATGGAGCTTACTTTGTACACAGGGACATTGACATTCTAAAACATGTTCGGACTCTTAGTTCCAGTGAAAGTCTGAAAACTGTTTGGTCTTCTTGTACAGGACAGAAATTAAACATGGATGTGCCGTACTGTATTTTATTGATCTTATTTCTGATTAGGGATACTGCTGCAATGTTAGGATGTGTATTTAAAATGTTGTATCTAGACCCCTTGCAGGTTCTTTGGCTTGTCCTTCTGAAAGGTGTTGACTTGGCCTCCAAATTCCCCAGATCTCAATCCAATCAAGCATCTTTGGGTCAGCTCCAAGTCCGATCCATGGTGGCCCCACCTCCCAACTTTCAGGACTTAAAGGATCTGCTGCGAATGTCTTGGTGCCAGATACCACAGCCCACCTTCAGAGGTCTTGTAGAGTCCATGGCTCAACTGGTCAGAGCTGTTTGGCGGCACAAGGGGAACCTACACAATATTAGGTAGGTGGTTTTAATGTAAAGGCTGATCAGTGTGTATTCTCTATTCCAAATACTTCCTCTGGTTTTTGGTTCTCCGAGTTTGTAGAAGAGCAAACATAGTCATGCTCTAAACAACTTTAAACACAAAGTTTATTTTAAGTATTTATAAAGTTTATATTCATTACCCACTCAGAGCGTTGTCCTATAAAAACGTTGACCATTACACACTGTAACGATTGTACATGACTGTTATTTACAGGAACAAATTAATTTTCTGCTGTCATTATTTATACTTTGCTCTGTTTGATTTTGCTACCATGTCATACATTTTTCAGGATGGTTCATATGCCACGTGACACTGGAATCAACTTCTGTCCAATCGATACAATCCACCCATCCATTTTCTATACCGCTTATCCTACTGGGTCGCGGGGAATCTGGAGCCTATCCCAGGGAGCATGGGGCATAGGGCGGGGTACACTATGGACGGGGTGCCAATCTATTGCAGGGCATTCACACACCCATTCATACACTACGGACACTTTGGACACGCCAGTCAGCCTACCATGCGTGTCTTTGGACTGGGGGAGGAAACTGGAGAACTCGGAGGAAACCCACAGGGTTTTACTGAGCTTAATGAAGATTTTTTTTTTTTTTTCACAGTTTCACCTCACGTAATTAGCTACGAGGGTCTGAATCTTCATATTAGTGCAATACATTTCTGACAAAAGTTTTGATTTGAATCAGCAGATTTCAGTAGACACTGCTTTCTTGTCATACAAAACTTTTCAAAACTGTATTTTTTTTGTTAGCATTTTTATTTAGCTCATAGGAAAGTGTTACTGCTTCTCTATCCTGTGCCTGTTTATTGGACTTGGCAAGT